>NC_056739.1:795824195-796152945 GCF_019279795.1 Protopterus annectens | reverse complement strand
AAATAAACAAACTCAGCTACTGGCTAGTAAGTACACTGCTTGGATGCCAGGAAAAAAATATTTGGAGAATGTGAAAGAAAATCATCCAGAAAAGGTGAAGAGAAAACACAGGTGGGGAAGGATCCTGTAGTTGTTCAGCAAAAAAACAGTTGGAGACAAAAGAGCTTTTGTGGAAAGTGATTATTCACTCTACATCGGGCAGAAGACAGGAAAAATTTCAAGCTTCACACTTTGTTACTAAAGATGGCTTCCATTCATTTAGAGGAAAAAATAAATCAAATTTACTCAGAGGTGATTAAAATAAATGAAACATTAAAGAAATATGTCAACTCAAATAACAACAGGCTGGAAAAATAGCAAAAACTTTAACTAGATATTCAGATGAACGGATAAAGCTGCAAAAATCAGTCTAAATAGAGGAAAAGGCCGACTGAATATTATGTTTCTCAAGAAGACCTGCTTCAAAAAATGATAGAGTTAGAAGACTGAGCGCACAGGGAAAACCTGAGGTTTTTTTCTGCTTCACCAGAGAAACTGGAATGAACAGAATGCATTAATTTTATGAAAGTACAAATAAGCAACTGGACTGGTATTCTACAGCAGGATTTGTTAAAGGCAACAATGGGATTCTATTATTAAATGCTCAACTTCCCTGTCCTTTTTCTCCCTATTTACTGTCCCTGCTATGAATTAACAACCATACAGCATTTAAAATATTTTAAATTGACTGTTTCTCTCCACTAGAACAGTACCTTACTGTACTGTGGTAGTTTCACTTTCAAAAAACATTTATCCTACCCAGGAACAGCTTGCTGTAGTCTCCAATTCAGTGATGTCATCAAAGCCAATGAATACAGGTAGTTTTCTGATCAATTCCTTCCCCAAACTTACATCACTATGACTGTCATAAAAACCCACCCATGCTGTGATGTCACAGCTCCCAGGTCCTTCCCCTACCCATACAGAAAGTAAAGGCTAGAACAAGGAAACAGTACGGAGTCAAGTCTCCTGCTATGAACTGTCAATCACAGCAGGTAACAGCTCAAATTACCCTTAGCAGTTTGACAGCTAGGGAAGTTAGGTGTGAAGGAGGATGGGCGATGAGACAAAGTAGTACAATTCAGTCTTTACAAAAGACTGCAATTTAGCCATTCTAAAAAGAAGCAGCAGTAAAAAGCACTTTTGAAAGTCTGTTCTGTGGTATTTGCACTGTTTGTGGTTTATGTAGTCATTGAACGGCATGAAATGTTACTTAAAACTGACTGAAAGACAGCAGTGCATGCATGTAAAATCAGTTCAGTGACATGAGCTTTAGGAAGAAAGAGGCCTGCGTGATGTAATTTTTTTACAGACAAGCACTGCATTGTGGGATGCCTAGAGGCAGACTAAACAATCAGAATTAGTTCAAGATGACAGACCCCCATGTGGTTAGACTCAGAAATTATGTATAAAAATATTTAAAAATACTGTAAATAGTCCTAGAGTGGTGTTAAAATGTAGGAAACACCAAACCATGATGAAATAAACATGTTATTTTGAGTCTGTGGGTGTGATTCACCTTTAATTGAAAAGGCACATCATGTGTATGCTCCAAATCTGGCCATGAGAAAACAGCAAAGACCTGTATAAATAAGAATGCAATAATTTCAGCAGAAAGAATTGATCCGGACAAACTGTGGCAGAAAAGAAAAGTATTAAAAATTGGAGACACCTAAGCTTCTCTGGAAAATGATTATTCACTGCACATCAAGCAGAAGAGAAGAAAAATGTATCCCAGCAATCAGGGAATGTCGAGAAGCAGGTGTGAAATTCCAGATGCTGAATCCAGCTCTCTTCAGAAAAATTTTCCTGGAGGAGAAAATGCATTTTTTGATGCAGAACAGGTTAAGAAGCAAACAAAGTTTATCCAACAAAGAGTGAGACAGCAAGTAGAAGAGAACACTGATCCTTATTCTTCTAACAAAGCCCATAGAGAGACTTTACCAGTTAAACCAGTTCCCTTGAGAGAGAGAAAACACAGGAGCTGACTATAATGATTATCGGCACCTTGGGATTTGAACCGAAGCTAGTATTCGGAGATGGAGATGATCAGGAAGAAGACCATCAACAATGAAATTATTGAATAAATGAGAGACTATAAAGTATCAGTCTCACTGGACATAAAAACAGATATTTGAGATATGGCCTTGCAAGAAAAAGTGGCTGAAAAGGACTGGAAATTTGTTGACTCTGTTAAATTGGTGGGTGAACTGTAAAGCATACATCCTACTTTATGTCATCAATGTTTACAAGGGCACTGAATGGAGTGAAATAAGTAAAACAGCTTTTTTCTTATTAACATTTGTATAAAAAATTCATAATGTAAATTGCATGCAATACTGGACTGATGGCTGTATATTTTAATAATGTTAAAACAAGCTAATATTTTTAGTTGTAATATGCATAGGCTTTATAATCTAAGAAGTTAATAAAGGGCTGTCAGAAGTTGAAGTTAAAATAATGTTGTGATCTTGGTGTCTTAAGTTCTTATCTAGATTCTGAGGCAAGGTGATAAACCACAACACAGATGGAAGAATGAGACAGCACACCAAGTTGCAGCTAAAACCAGTTTAATCAAAGAATCAATTACAGAAAACAGCAGCTTATTCATCTTTCATACTACACCGAGGGACCTTCTTTCTCCATACAGTTAGCTGAAGCTCTGCTTCAACAAAGCAGTCTTTGAATCAATCAATCCATCCATCAAATCAGGATGACAATGTCACCCTGAATCCTGACACATGAATGGTAATCGAGCTATCAAATACTCAGGTGATAGTTATCAAACTCAAGTCCGAAGGCAGAAAAGGAAGGTCAGCAAACAAAGCAACTGACCAGACATATAGAGAAGGAGTAAATATGTAGTTAGGTAGCACTTTCTAGAAACGTTCAGCTGTTGAACTGATACTTTCTGGAAGTCTTATGACAATGATCAAAAACATCATCTAGTTTCCTGAGCTGTAGACAAAAGCCTACAATATTTAAAAACAACTATTTTTTCAGTTCATTTTTACACACCAACTTCCACAATCTACCAGACACTGTCTAAAGCATGTCATGCAAATTTTGGCAAGTTCCCCCTTTTTAAGTACAGTTTTGATACACATGTTTGGGTTGAAAATGTCACAGGACAGCCTGCAACATTGCAAGAAATATGTTAGTCACAATTAATCATATCATAATAGGCTAGAAAGCATGGCATCTATCTGGTTAATGCAGATTCATGCTCTTATGTTTCTGCTGCTCATTTTGCTGTTTCATGCCCCTCCATGAGGGGATTGAACTGATAAAAAGGGATAGAATGATCCAGCCATATGCACTTGTTCTGCTGGGATGGGTTTTGGGGTGTAAAAGTCTACTAATATATGTAGATTTAAGACAGTAATTTCCTCTGCTTTTTCAACTGTGGACATCTTAGAGATTAATATATTTGATGTAAGCTGTGCACACATTTTTTTAAGCAAGTATGCTTGAAAGAAATAAAACAAACTGCTGAAAGCCTAGGAAAATTGTAGACTTCTTGTTTCTGCAAAGTTATTAGTTTGTTAATCTTTTGTTTTTTCCAATTAGTAAATGTTCTCAGTGGAATAAAATATGTCTGCAGGTACATTGTATTCTGACTGAAATTTACAAAGATTTGTCATGTAGTTGCAAAGTTTTTAGTCCTCCCATCCCCCATTGCTGATTGCTTTAATGGGACATGTGCTATCTGCAGGTGGAATCAATTTATCTTGAAGAATTCTGAGCATTCTTTGCTGAAAGAAATTTAATGTTTAAAGCTACAGTGTGAAGTTGTTCAGTAAAGAAAAAAAGTTTCACTCTGTGGGAAGTAAGAATTAGTAGCCTCCCCAGCAGTTGTAATATTTTAACACACTTAATAGAACTGTGTAAAAAAAGTTATGTATTTACCTTAATGTTCTATCTGTCTTGTCTATTTTCATTCTTCCTCAACTGATGGACTCGGATCTGACTTGGTCATTACTGAAGCTCATGGCAATCAAAAAACTCTCAAGCTTCTTCCTTGCCCATAATGCATCATCCCTAAGTCACCTCAGATCTTGTTTGCTGATGTTTTAACAGAAAGGAAATATTTAACAAGTATAAATATAGGAGATGTAAAATTTTGTGTACTCAATACAGAAAGACACTATATCTGGAGCTCAATATAAGGACAAGTGATGTCCTTCTAAGAGCTCATTCTTCCAGAAGTTTGTAAATTAAAAGCATGGGGTTTGTTGGGCAGGAAGTTGAGGAAGTATGAAAATGTACAACAAAGATGGAACATTATGGTAAGTGCATAATTTCTTTATCTGATGTTGTCAATTTTCATTCTATCCTCAACTGAAGGGACAAAGTCCCAGCTACCTATAATCCCAGGTGGACTCTAAGGAAGGATATTCCAGAGTACAGGTAAACCAAATGATGCTCTACCCCTGGGGACCAGATCCAATTTGTAATGAGAAATAAAAGTATGGGGAGTAGCCCAAGTTGATGCTGCACATATGTCAACCATGGACACTCTGGAATGAAAAACTGAAAAATTTGCCAAGGACCTAATTGAATGAACTCATAGCTGCTGAGGTAAGGTAATACCAAATTTGCTATACACAAATGAAATACAATCAGTTAGCCATCTGGCTGCTACCTTTGCAACTGGTTTGCCCAATTTCAATTCTACAACAGAAACAAACAACTAGTCTGTTTTCCTAACTTTTCTGATTCCTGATATATTTTGTTCTATGCAAGTAAAAATGTAATTACCTGTGAACATCTAATAAATGTAAAATATATTCATATATTTTTTGCAAAATTAGTGAAGAACACTGGTAAGTTGATTGACTGATATTAGATTATGACACCACCTTGGGAAGGAATGAAGCATTAATTTGTAGTGTCATTCTATCCTTGTCAAAAATCAAGTGCAGAGGTTTTGAAGACAAGGCATGAATCTCTGAAATTTGCCTAGCGGAGGTAATTGCTACTAGAAAAACAGTTTTCCAAGTAAGATAATTAAGGTCACATTTAGCAGTTGGTTCAAAGGGGAATGTGTTAGAGCTTGCAGTACTAGATTGGTATCCCATGGGGGAGTAGGGTCCTTAAACGGAGGTCTCAAAAGTAGAGTGCCTCTCAAAAAAGCTTTGCACAATTTGATAGAGGCAACTGAGGAACCTTCAAATCCAATGTAAAAATATGACATTGCTGCTAACTAAACTGTTGAAGAACTATCCCCTTCTTTAAAAAGCAAGGCTAAACACTTGAGTATGTTATGTATCGTAAATGAAAAAGGCTCAATGTGATTTTGTTGGGCACAGTAAACAATTTTTTTCCATTTACTTGTATAAAGTTTTCTTATTGAAGGTTTATAGAAAGATAAAATAATATGTCGGACAAGGAAGAGAGCATCGGTTGTCTGGCTATTAACGGAATTGGAGAAACCAGGCTGTTAGCCTGAGATTTGAGATGTCGGGATGGATCATGCCTGTCAGGTGAAACAGGACGTCTGGAGTCAGATTCAGGATTCGAGGTTGGCGAAGTAAGTGAGGCCAAAGGAAAGGAAACTAAATCTGTTAAGGCTAGTATAGTGCAATAAGGAAGACTTCACTCTTCAACCTGTCAACTTTCTTTAGAAATATTGGAATTAATGGGATAGGTGAGTAGGCATAAAGGAGACCAGGTGGACAATCATGAAGTAGAGCATCCCTCGCTGATTCCCCCTGAGGGGGGATTAGGGCAAAGTAGCTGCTGCATTTGTTATTTAGGGGAGAAGTAAAAAGATCGCAGCAGGGCTGGTCCCATCGATGAAAAATCCTTTTGAACACATTCTTGCTGAGAGACCACTCATGAGGTAAAAGAATGCATCTGCTCAGTTTGTCTGCTATTACACTGGACTTCCCCGGAATATGCACTGCTATGAGAAAACGGTTGGATGAGATCACCCACTGCACACTTTGAGTATTTATTTCTTGACACAAGAGGTATGATCTGGTCCCACCTTGTTTGTTGATGTACCAAACGACTGACATACTGTTTGAATTGCAATTGTCCCCAAAGGGATGGCATCTCGGAAGGCCTGCAAAGCTAAAAGCACTGCTCTCATTTCTAGGACATTGATATGCAAGTTGGCCTCTTTGGGAGTGCCTTCGACTGTGTTCCCCAGAAAATAGCCCCCACCCCCAAATGGGAAGCATCTGTGGTCACTATGGCCTTGGGCTTTTTCCAATTTCTCCAAATCTTTTGGGTTTCTAATACCATGACAGGAATGGACCCCATTCCTAAGTCAAAGTATGATTAAAGTTCATGAAATTAGTATTGTTTCAGTCTTTGACGTCAGCCAAACGTGCTCTTCGCAGCACCCGCAATGTGCCCAGTAGTGATTCCTCCTGCAATTCGTATGGGGTTACATGGATTGGTAACATATCTAAATATGATTGTAGATTTTTTTATAAGACCCGCTGCTCCTACTACTATTGGAACTGTCTAGGTATCTTTCTTCCACATTGCTCTCGTTTCTGCCTGCAGATGCTAGTATTTTATGACTTAATTTCTATGTACACAAGACATTATTGGTCATTAGGTGTGGCAATTTCAATGATCAATACTACTTTTGTCTTCTTTTCTTGGACCACTATATCCAGTTTTCTACCATCTATCTTTTGAACTGTTGGTAATGGGTGATCCCATGTGATATAAACTTCATCATTTTCTATGATGCTTTGTGGCTCATGTTTCCAGTGTTTTTTAGCCACTTCGATACCACAATGTTTGCACAATTGCACAATTCCCAGTGCAACAGTCTCGCCACATTATAATGCCTTTCAGTATACAGTCCTTCTGCCATTAGTGTGTCGCAACCAGCAATAAGGTGTGTGACTGTTATCAATTTGGTTTTACAAAACCTACATTTGTCTGTTTCTCCCACATGTTCAATGGACTTTGTAAACCAGAGTGTACGAAGCCCACTGTCTTGGGCTGCCAATATTAACGTTTCATTTCTAGTTTTGAATTCACCTCTCCTTAACCAATCCTACATTCGTTCCTGATCAACACAAGGCTATATATTTATGTTTTTTCCACATTTCTTGCCTTCTCATCTGGTCCATCACCTTACATTCTTTCTTTTGTTTTTTGCACATTCAGTTGCTGCCTTGTTTTTATCTACTTCTGGTTTGATTTCCATTCCTGCTTGACATTGACATGCTTCTGCTAAATTAGGCAGAGATGTCACCTTAAATTTATTCTCCTCATGTTTCAAAACTTTCATTACATTTGGATCTTGTGAGGTCAGTAGATATGTGTGGAGTTCCACGATTGCAGATCTATACATGTAATTAATTTCAAGGAGGCCCATCCCTCCTTCGGAATGGGGAATATATAATCTTGGCATACACTGATTTTTATAAATCATTTGGTGAGCATGAAGCATCCTTCTTCTTTTAATATCTAATCTACCCAACACTTTTAGGGGCCAGTCATTCACTCCAAAACTGCATGTTAGGACAGGAAGAGCAAACTGATTTATAGCTTGGATTTTGTTCCTAGAATGTCAATGCTGTTCTCAGGATTAATTCAAGTCTTCTAAAGTATTCCTTACTGAGTTTGATTCGCATATGTTCATGTTTTATTGCTGATCCTTCCTCAATTCCCAAGTATTTATACACTCCATCTTGCTCAAGTTCTTTTATATCACATTCTTGTCCTAAACTGATGTTTTCCTGGTGCTGCAGTTTTCCTGCTTTAAAATTTGCTTTTGCACATTTATGAAGACCAAATGATATTCTAATATCATCTGAAAAAGTTTCAACAACCTGCAGCTGTGCTTTCAGTTCCTCATCTGATGAGCTATACAGTTATAAATCATCGACAAAGAGAAGATGAGAAGTCATTAGACTTTGTTGTTTTCTATGAGCCAATTTGTAGCCATGGCCTAATCTGTTAAGTAAACAGCTTAATGAATTAATGGCAGGGCAGAATCACCCTGGAATATCCCCCTTTGAATTTTTATCCCTGGGATAATAATCTGTCCCTTATCATGGCTTAATTGCAAAGTGGTCTGCCACTGTTTCATGGTTACTGTAATGTAGTTGATCTGTGTAGGGTGTATCTTACATAATTTTAAGCACTCTTTTATCTATGAATGTGGGATACTATCAAATGCTTTTTTGTAGTCAGTCCATACCATACTTAGATTATTCCCCCTTTTACAGTTCTCCACTATAACTTTATTTAACAACAAATGACCCTTTGTTCCATATGACTTTCTTTTATTGTCCTTTTGTTCTACTGCCATAATTGAGTTTTCTTCTAAATGACTAAAACTCTGTCGGCATCAATTCCCGTGTATAGTTTATACCTCGTTGGAAGGCAAGTTATTGGTCTATAATTTTTAGGATAGCTTGGAGGTTCACTCTTAAGTAAGAGCATTGTTTTGCCTGTTGTTATCCAGTGTGGTGTCTGTTTGGGGTGTGCATATAAATAGTTCTTACTCATGGCTAAATCCTTGTAAAAAGATGTTAATACTTTTAACCAAAAGTTAGGTACTGCATCTGGGCCTGGGGTTTTCTAGTTAGAGGCTTTTCTTAACTTTGTTTCAATCTCTCTGGCTGTTACTTCATCCCATTTCATATCCTGTACCTTTAAACTTCTTATTCTTTCTTTTACTTTTTCTATCCATTTAGCATCTTTATTACGTTCCACAGGATCTTCATAGATACTTCTCCAAAAGTATCTACTTCCTCTTTTTTTGGCGGTCTTTCAATTCCTTTTACTTTATTTCCCAATTCTCTATCTCTATAATACTTTTTTGGGTTATCAATAAATTGCTTATTTTGTACTTTTCCTTTATATTTGTCTCTGTATCTTCTAAATTCTTTTTTGCCTGTGCTGAAATTTTTAGTTTATTTGCGGTAGTGCATGATAGAGTCTGGTCTGTTCTAATACTGTGTATTGCTTTAATCACATCTATTTTTCTTGGTATTTTTGTTGATCTATTCCCTCTTCTTCCCTCAAAAACCTAGTACAACATCACTCAGCCAAAAGGCCTCTTAGATCATCAAGCAAACTACTACTAGAAGTCAACAACAGCTACAATAGATTTGGAAATGCACTGTAGTTCAGTGGCTAAAAAATGGAACTCTGTCCCCCACTAGCATTCAAAACACATCGTACAAAGCCTCCTTTAAAGACCTCATCAGGCAACATCTCAAGAAAAGTTGGCAGTGCCATAATTGCTCCCCAGGCTAGTGAAAGCGGATAAGGTACACATACTAAACTTAGAGTACTTGATTATAGTTTTCAATCTTACTCACAAACACTGGCTAATATACAATGTATGAACTGTGTACTATGCATGTATTCTGCCTACATTCCAAATTTCAGCTGTACACCACAATCTATGAATTACCTTTATTTTTAAATTTTTAAATTAATATTATTTTGTTTGTTCTCTCCACTGTAACTGTTGATGTGCTGCATACCACTGTAAAAACATGACTTTTGTAATTTGTTTGTATACTGATCATGTCTGAATTAACTAAATGTATCTGTAATTTTTCTATGTGGAGCTTTTCTCCCAGGGCCTCTGCTGAAAAAGGGCCTTTTCGACTCTGTCAGACACCCCCGGTTAACAAATGTAAAATAAATAAATAATCTTCTAACATTGACACTTCTTGTCTAAATTGCTTTATAATTTTCTCTGTTTGATACTTCCATGATGGTATTCGATTTCTCCCCTTCCTTCCCCTCACTACCCTGTGATCTTGTGGTAGAACTTTATCGGTTGTTAATTTAGCAACACAGTAATATATCCTGTTTACCTCTGTTATATCACATGGATCTCTATGGACAGTCCTAATTACTGCATTCATTTGTTTTATCAGACCTTCTTACTTTTTGAGTTTTACTGACCTTCTGGAGTCTATTTCTCGAATTGAACTTAATATATCTATCCATGTCCATTAAATCAAGCAACTCTTCTCTTAGCTCATATTCTTCCAAACTGAGGGCACACACTTGTTTTCTGTTTCCTGCGGGCATTCTACAGAAAGTTCTATAGCATCTTCCTGTGACACATTCTCTTCAATTTCATCCTGTGCCATCTGTTGCTCTGTCATATGGGAACTCACTAGCCTATCACTCCTCAACATTGACTGCATCAAAGTTTCCACATTTTCCTGTTCCTTTCCTTGCTGTCTAGTTTCAAGTGAAAGTTTATACTGGTTTCCTGTGGAAGGCTCCAAATATCTTGATATGACACCTAACAAATTGCTTCCTGTTCCACTGGTTTCCCCTTAATTTAGATATCCATTGCTCTACCCTGTTGTGGTGCTTTCTGCATTCGATTTTCTACACTGAATCCTTCTCTTTGCAGCTGCTCCATAACCTCAGTTTCTATTTCTTTGACTTCTCCATTACTAATCTCTTTTTCTACTTTTCCTATTAGTCTTCTTATTTTTTGCATTGTAAAGTTTTTCATATCCAGATTCCTTTGCCTGATTTTTTTTTCAAATATCTTTGGTGCTGCTCTTTTTGTACTGGTTAGTTTTGCTTTCTCCTTTACATAAATTTTGCACCATATTAAATCTTTTTTCCTTTCTTATGTCCATATTTCTTCTTCACATGTCTCCTGATCTTCTTGCTTTTCCTTATTTTGGGGACTCACTCCATCATGCTGTGATGTAGTCTGTGTTAGACCTTCTACATTAAATTCTTCACTTCGCAAACACTCCATAACATCAGCTTCTATTTCTTTAACTTCTGTTTTATTAATTTTCTTTTCCGCATTCTATCTTTCTGATATTAATTTTTTTACTGTGACATTTTCCATATCTGGATGCCTTCACCTGTATTTCTCTTTGAATATCTTTAAGGCTGCCTTCTCTAGTTAGTTAACCTGGCTTTCCCCTTTGTATAAATATTGCAGCATATCAAATCTCTCTTTCTTTCCCATGTCCATATTTCTTTTTTATATTTTTCAAATATCTCAAGATTTTGTTTATATTTTCACACTTCCTCAGATGCTTCTTTTTCCAAACAGATCAAAGTTTCTTAATCTATATATTGTTTTTCAAAAATCTGTTGTATGAATACAGTACAGTTGTGTACACTTACCATAATTGTAGATGTTCAAGTATATTCACAGTTGCAGTCATTACATTTGGGTTATCTGCTTGCAGGTAGCCCCCAGTCGGCCTGATTAACAAAGTCTTGGATCCTGCGCCGGTTGCTGTCCCTTCTTCCATGACGTCAGATCGTCAGAGGGTATAAAACATGCAGCGACGCCATTACATCAGTTTTTCTTGCCCCAGATGTCAGGTGCACCCCTAATGGGGAGCAATTAAATATAAAAGTACAATGACATAACTCCAACAAAAAAGTAAATACACCAAAAAGGCTTTTAAGCATAATAAAGGAAAGTAGAAGTATAGCCAAAAGAAGTTAGGGGGCTGGAGGGAGGGTAACCAGGACTGCAACAGTGAATATACTCGAACATCTACATTTATGATAAGTGTATACAACTGTACTATGTTCTTCGTGTTTCACTGTTGCAGTCATTACATTTGGGTAGATTCCCAAAGCTGTGGTTGGGAGGAGGAATTTAGATAGCATTAGGACCAGCTATAAGGCCCTGCAGGACTGCAGTGGCAAAGCCAGCTCTGGATTTAGAGAAAATTGGCAAATGGTAATGCTTGGTGAAAGTATGTACAGAACTCCAGTTAGCAGCTTCTAGGAGTTCCTTTGAGAAAGGCTGTAGAGGTAGATACAGCCCTGATGGAGTGAGGTCTGATCCCCTGGGGGATAGGTTTTTCATAGTGCTTATAGCAGAAATGAATGCAATGGCCTATCCATTTAGAAATGGTTTGTTTTGAAATAGCCTTCCCCTCTGCCCCTGCAGCAAATGCTACCAGCAGTTGTTCAGCTTTCCTTTGAGGCTTAATCCTGTCCAAGTAGAATCTGAGTTGTCTGTGCATATCTAAGGAATGCAATATCTGTTCCCTTTTGTTCTGTGGATTGGGAAAGAAGGTTGGCAAATGAATGGACTGATTAAGAGCCACAATGGATACCACCTTGGGCATGAAGGATGGATTGGTTCTGAGGGACACCCTGTCTGTATGAAAGACGATGAAAGGCTCCACTGTCATAAGGGTCTGCAATTCAGACACCCTTCTAGCTGAAGTGATTGCTAAAAGGAAAGCTGTTTTCCAAGAAAGAAATTTTAGGTCTGCAGTAGCAGCTGGTTCGAAAGGAGGTAGAGTGAGTTTCTCCAAAATAAGGTTAAGGTCCCAGGCTGGGGTTGCAGCTCTCCTGGGTGGTCTTAAATTTTTGGCCCCTCTGAGGAACTGCTTGAGCAGTGGAAGAGAGAAGAAGGGGGTTCTGTGTTATAATTAGCTGAAATGGCTGATGCGTGGATTTTAATGGAGGAAAAAGACAGGCCCTTGTGAAGCATCTCAGTTAAGTATTGTAAAATCTGAGGTAAACTGGGCGCTGCTGTGCTCACCCCTTGAGATTGGTTCCAGGTGCAGAATCTTTTCCATTTTTCAGCATATTATTTTCTAGTGCTAGGCCTCCTTGCCTCTAAAATGATATCCATCTCAGGTTTACTGAGGGATGGTAAAGGAGAGATTATGTAAATAGCCAAGCTGCAAGGTTCAGTGTTAGAAGCTGAGGCTGCAGGATCTGGTTCTCCTGTTGAGACAACAGGGAAGGAGTCTGAGGCAGGTGCCATGGGGATAACCGTGATACACTGCGCAGGAAGGGTTACCAGTGTTGGTGCTGCCAGTCTGCAGTAATCAAAATCATCCTTGGTTTGTCGTGTTTGATTTTTAAAAGTACTTTGGAGAGCAGAGGCAGAGGGGGGAAGGCATAGACTGATGGGTTTTTCCAGCTGAAGGACAGAGCATCCACTTTCCAGGCTTGTTTGTGGGGAGTCCTTGTGCAAAATTTGTCCAATTGGTAGTTCTGGGGACAGGCAAACAGGTCTATAGCTGGGATGCCCCATTTGCTTGTCAACATGTTGAAAATCCTTGGTTCCAGTTTCCACTCATGTGGGTCCATGAGTTTTCTGCTTAGTCCGTCTGCCAGTGTAATTAACTTTCCTGGCAGGAACTGAGCTTGTAGGTACACTTGGTAGCTCAAGGCTGTGTTCCACAATGCCATGGCTAGTCTGCAGAGGGGGTAAGAATGTGTACCCCCCTGCTTGTTTATGTACCACATAACAGTGGTGTTGTCCATCTTTACCATTAGTTGTCCTGGAAGAATGTGGTCCTTGAAGGCTGTCAGAGCATTCTGTACAGCTAACATTTCTTTTTGATTGATATGCAGGTGCATTTGACTTGGGTTCCATTTGCCCTGAATGCACTTTCCTGCCAGGTGAGCCCCCCATGCATAGTCTGATGCATCTGTTTTGGTTTGGGCAGCAGCGGGTGGTGTGAAAGGTAGTCCCTTGTTTTGGTGGCAGGCCTCTGCCCACCAAAGGAACTCTAGACGTAGGCATGGCGTGATAGGAATCATTGCTTCTAGATCCTGAGAATGTTGACACCATAGGCTTTTTAGATACCACTGTAGTTTCCTCATATGCAGTCTTGCATATGGAATTAGAAGAATGCAGAAGGCCATGAACCCCAAGGCTTGCAGTATTTATCTTGCAGATGGCAGGGTCTTTGTGGCTACTTGTTTGAAGTAGGTTGTCAAATTAATTCATTTCTCTGGCGTGAGGAAGGCCATCTGGGAAGTTGTATTCAAGCTTGCTCCCGGGAATATAATTTGTTGACAGGGTACCAGGTGTGATTTCTTTTCATTTATGGTGTAATCCAGACAAGTTAGAATCCTTTGTACAAAGGCCAGATTAAAAAGTATGTCCTGGCTTTCTGCCTGAATTAGACAATCGTCCAGGTATGGGTATATCTGAATATTTATTTGCCTGCAAAATGCAATAACTGGAGCTAGGCACTTTGTGAATACCCTGGGCATACTAGATAAGCCAAAGGGCAGTGCAGAGAACTGATAGTGCTTGTAGCCTGCTTTGAAGCATAGGCATCTTCTGCAAGACTCCCTGATTGGGATGTGCAGGTATGTTTCTTTTAAATCTAGTGTTGCCAACCAGGCATCTTTGTCTAGTAAAGGAAGTAATTGTTGGAAGTCAGCATCTTGAATTTTGGAATCTCTAAAAAGGTGTTTAGAGTAGACAGGTCCAGGATAGGACGCCATGAATTGTCTTTTCTGGGTACCAGGAAAAGTCTTGAGTAGAAACCTTGTCCCTTTTCCTCTTCTGGTACCAACTGAATATCCCCCATGCTTAAGAGAGAAAGTACTTGTTTTTGGGCCTCTGCCCACTGATTTGGTGGTAGGTCCGGCCACCAGCTTGGTGTTGGCAATGTGTGGAAGTGGAATCTGTATCCCTGGGACATTATATTTAAAACCCATTTTTCCTGGGTAATGAGTTCCCAGTTCTTTGCATAACGAGCAATCTTTCCCCCCAAAAAGGCAGCCAGTTGATAAGTGCTTGGAAACTTTAAAAGGCAGTCACTGAGACAGTTTAACATGGGGGGAGTCTTATTACTCCCAGATTTGGAAGTGGAGACCCCCCACTGCTTAGTCCTGTGTGTCCCCTGGGACTGAAACCTGGGGTTTTTGCTGTGTCTGGGTTTGGTTTGAGAAGACCTGGAAGTGGCCGGAAAGGACCTATTCTTAGAAGGCCAGTGCCTACTAAATCTACAAGGCTGAATTTGTAAGAAATCTTTAACAGTTTGCATAGATTTAGCTTTATCTTCCATCTTTTTAAGAACTTCCTCAGCCTTGTTGCCAACAGGCAGTCCTGATTTAAGGGAGCATCCAACAATTTAGCTTTAACATGATCGGTCAAAGATTGCTCCTTAAGCCCAGCATGCTTTCTGAGCAAAGACCCAGTAACAGCGGCCCTGCAAGAGGCCTCTAATGAATCAAAACCACATTGCAAAGTATGTTTTCCAACTTGTTCAGCAGAATGCATTAAATCCTGTAATTCCTTATTTTCCACACAATCAGGAATCAACATAATTTTCTGTTTAAGCAATCCAATAACATGTTGCTGATACTTTAACATATGAAACTGGCAGTTTAAAGCCCTAACGGCCAGGGTTGCAGAAGTGTAAACCTTCATACCCCATCTATCCAGCACCTTGGAGTCTCTATCAGAAGGGGTAGGATTTTTAGCAGTAGAAGCCTTAATGCTCTTGGGCCCCTGTGAAATAGACTCTGGATCCGCAATAGGATTTTTAAAAAGAAACTTGTGGGACTCAGGAACCCTGCAGTATCTGTTTGATTTTCTGGGAGCAGGAGGCAAGGAATCAGGGGCTAAACTAGAGTCTGAAAAAGCATAATCAACCATGTTTAGTAAAGGAGGAATAGCTAAAGGCCTATGCTGAGGTAGAAGAAATCCCTAAACCTTTTTTTTGAATCAGAAAAATCCTGGCTTTCCTAATGGAAATGCTCCTTTAGAGTATGTAAGGATTCCCCAAAGGAAAAATCCTCTGGAGGGGAAGCAGAGGGAATGGAGTCCTCTGCATCAGAGTCCTCATAAGTCGACAAGGGCAAATCCAGATCATCAGAAGAATCAGAAAAAACAGAATCCTGGTCAGAAGATTCATAAATCACTTCAGTCCTAGGCCTCTTAGAAGGGGGGGGGGGGTTGGCTACCCCTGATTAGAATTATTAGATCTTCAGCCATTCTTATCATTTGTTTTTTAGGCATAGAGGCCTGAGCATGTGGCCTGGGCATCTTTTCTTTAGGCATGGTTCGAGATTTAGGCTTAAGAGTAGAAGGAGGCATCAGTTTAATATGCAAGTCAGTAGGCCTGAATACACCCTCAGAAGCCGGTGCCTGCACAGCAGCTCTGGACTAGTCTAAGGTAGAGACATCCACGGGTTCCATAGTTGAAGCAACTTGCTGCATACCGGACTCTGAATGGGTATCAGTAGAGGCCTGTGAATCAAAAGCAGCAGGTATCAGGGGCTGCGAAAGCTCCTCACTGAGTACCGGCGAACTGGCGACTGGCTTAGGAGAAGCATTGTCAGCAGTTTTGGATCTCGGCGGCCTGTCTCTGTCTTTCTCTTTGCTTTTTTCAGAATCACGGTAGTTGGAAGGCTAACCGACAACATTTCTGGATAATTAAACAGAGAACCGAAATATTTAGAGGCAAAAATATACTGATTAAATAAAGCACAAAACCAACAGCAAGGTACATTGTGGTCAGGGCCTAGGCAAGGAATACAGCATGAATGAAAATCTTTATGAGGTATTTGCTTTCCACAAGTAATGCAATTATTAACTTTTACTGACATCGGTAAGGAGTTTTATACCCCTGATGACCTGACGTCATGGAAGAAGGAACAGCAACTGACGCAGGACCCAAGGCTTTGTTAATCAGACTAGCTGAGGGCTATCTGCAAGCAGGTAACCCAAATGTAAGGACTGCAACAGTGAAACACGAAGAACATATGCAAATTTTTCTTTGAAGTTTCTGACAGCTTTTCCTGTGCAACTGTTTTCTTGTGTCTGGAAATTCGGGCTTTTTACATAATAGTAAGAATACATCATTTCTTTTCTTATCCTCAATAGTCCAATCTATCATCTTTATGGCTCTTTGGCCAATCGATTTTTGTGATTTTTGTAGACTGCTACTTCCTTCTCCAACGGGGGGGGGGGGTATGCCTCCCCTGGGCCTGGCCTGGCCTCATTCTAGGAATGTTTACGCATTTTGAGGATTTTACACTGTCATTTTTTCCAATCCTGGTACTAGTGCACCTACCAGCACTGGGCACTTTTTTGTCCTGGGTCTTGTGCACCCAGCTATCTTTTTGTTTTTGACTTAATTCTGTCCATGATATATGCTATATATCAGTGTCACCTTGGTGAGATTTTGTGAAAAACGGGGTCCACCTAGCAAAGGTACTCACCAATAGTCGAGGATGAATTAAAATTCAGTACTACTACTTTCTTTTGCTTGCTGACTTTCCATCTCTCCAACAGGAGCCCTTTGGGCTCAGGAGGAATGAATGGATGGCCTTGTAGAACCTGATCTGACTGAATCCACCACCTGAGATTTCGCTTGCACGTCTGAGTAATTCGAATCAGAGTTGACATGCGTTGGTAAAGTATCAACCATTGTGTTGCTAGCATCCACTGGAGAATCCTCATGTAAAATCTGGCTAAAAGAAAAAGAAGTTATGTACCTACCATAACGTTCCATGTTTGTTGTCCTTCATCTCGCCTTCCTTCTTGCTGGTTGGGTTCAGAGTCTATCCTCGGCTCTGACTCGGCCAATTTACTACAGCTCGAGAGCTTTTACTGGCTCAAGGCTACCTCTTATCCCAACATGCCTAGCGACAGCTACCCAGATCTCATTTGTAATAGCCCACACTAAACATACATAGGACAAAAAACAATTTTTACTAAGCTCTTATACATCAAGGTAGGAAGGAAAAAGGAAAAGATCATGCATGGTTAACTAACCTGGTATGTCAGCAGGAAACTCAGCCAGTGTAACCAATAAAGAACTCCTCTCAAACCTCCAGGAAGGGGGAAGGAGGGGGGGGACGCAAGAAGGAAGGCGAGATGAAGGTCAACAAACATGGAACGTTATGGTAGGTACATAACATCTTTATGTTACGTTGTCCCATCTCACCTTCGTTCTTGCTGGGTGGGACTGTGTCCCCAGCACCTGGTTCTTGGGTGGCTCACTGGAACAAACTCTTCAGGACCGTGGAATCAAAGGATGCCCTATTCCAGGAGACCACATCTACTTTGTAATGAGAGATAAACGTATAAGGATTTGCCCATGTTGCTGCTGCACAGATTGAATCTAAAGGCAATTTAGCTTGGAAGGCAACAGAGATGGCTAAGGCCCTGGTTGAATGTCCTCTGGGCTTTCCTGGAAGCATCTTTTTACGCAAATCATATGAACAACTGATTGTGTCTGACAGCCGTTTTGATAAGGTCACTTTTGAAACTGGATAACCTTGTTTATTATCAGGAAAGGATATAAACAATTGGTCTGATTTTCTGAGGTCTTTGGTTCTGTGTAAATAAAAACATAATTGTCTATGAACATCCAATTGGTGTAATCTATGCTCTGCCTTATTGCTGTAATTGGGGAAGAACACAGGAAGCTCAATGGACTGATTGAAGTTATACTCTGAACAAAACTTTGGCAAGAAGGAAGGATTGGTCCTAAGAGAGACTCTATCTTTGTGAAAAATGAGATACGGTGGGCGAATAGACAAAGCATGCAATTCAGAAACCTGTCTAGCCAAGGTTATAGCAACCAAGAAGAGGGTTTTCCAAGATAGAAACTTCAGGGGCAAGATACTGCTGGGGCAAAACCATCGAAGCTAAAGCCAAGAGATCCCCGGGGGGGGGGGCGTAAATGGATCAATGTTATTACTCTTGGCCCAATAAGAGAACCTCTTCCATTTGCTAGTGTAAATCCTCCTGTTAGTGGGCTTGTGGGAGGACACTAGGATGTATTGTACAGCAGGGGAAATGTTATGGAGCCTGGCTAAGACTGGACATGAAGTAACCAAGCAGTCAGCTTGAGAGTTTGGAGGGATGGATGAAGCCAACTTGACTGATGCGTCAGGAGGTCTGGAACTGGGTCCAATATCCAAGGCTCCAGTAGAAGATAATGACAAAGAAACGGAAACCATATCTGGCAAGGCCAGTAAGGAGCAATGAGGATGAGTTTGCGACCCAATGATTCTGCTTTCTGAAGTACCTTCGGAATAAGAGAGAAAGGTGGAAAGGCATATAGTAGTCACACTCCCGGAGGGGGAACTATGGCAAAGTAGCTGCTGCATTTGCTGTTTAGGGGAGTGGCAAAAAGATCAAAGCATGGCTGCCCCCATTTGTGGAAAATCAAGTCCACAACTTCTTGCTTCAGGGATCATTCGTGAGGCATGAGGATAGCCCTGCTGAGCCTGTCCGCTATCACGTTGGATTTTCTGGGAATGTGCATCACAATCAGAAAACATTGGGAAGACATCACCCACTGCCATACTCAAAGTGCCTCTTGACACAAGGGGTAAGATCTCGTTTCACCCTGTTTGTTGATGTACCATACCACTGACATATTGTCTGTCTGGATTGCAATGGTCCCAGTAGGTAGAGAGTCTTGAAGTGCTTGCAACGCCAGAAGCACCACTCGCATCTCTAGAACACTGATGTGCAAACGGTACTCATGAGGTTGCCATGTTCTTTGGACAGTCCATCCCAGATAATGCCCCTCCACCCTATCTGGGATGCATCCATGGTCACTGTGGCTACCGGAGGGGGGTCTAGGAAGGGTCTGCTCAGAGTCACCTGGGGAGAGACAAGCCACCATAGTAAGTCCTTTTTGCAAGATTCCGTAATCAAGATCATGTGTGACATTGGCAAATCCTGGAAAGACCACTGCGCGAAAAGAAGCCACTGTACAATCCGCATGTGGAAGCCTGCTAAAGGAATTAGCGTAATCGCTGCAGCCATTGAGCACAGTACTTATATAACTTGTCTTGCCTGAACTCTGGTCTGCTTTATGAGAAACGAAACTTGCTGACAAATAGTTGACACCCTGTCTTGAGGCAGTTTTCCTATCATGCGTCTTGATTCTACGTCTGCCCCTATAAAGCTAATAGACTGACAAGGCAACAAGGCAGACTTGTCATAGTTTATGGTGATGCCTAACTTGGAACAAGTTTGGATCGTGTAGTCCCGTGCTTTGATCAGTTGATACTCTGTGGTAACAGTGAGGAGCCAGTCATCTAGATATGGAAACACCTGGAGTCCTAGATGCCTCAGGTGAGCCGTGACCACTTGGTGAACACCCTGGGGGCTGTGGTGAGATCAAAGGGCAGGGCCCTGAACTGATAATCACTGGCTTCCAGCCGGAAGTGTATGAATCTCCTGGATTGCCTGTCCATTTATAAATGGTAGCACGCATCCTGGAGATCTATGAAGCACATCCAATTGTCCTGACCCAAGAAGGGAAGAGTGGACTGCAGTGTTACCATCCGGAACTTCGTCTTTTTTACCAATTGGTTTAGTTTGCTGAGATCCTAAATGGGTCTCCAGTCCCCTGTCTTTTTTGGAATTAAAAAGAACCTTGATTAAGTTCCGGATCCAATTTGGTCTGCAGGGACCTCCTGGATGGCTCCTTTTTCTAGCAATTTTTGAACCTCTAGGATTACATGATCTCGTAGACTGAGTGGAACATCTGGGATAGAATGTTTGTCTTTTGAGGGGGGACTGAGAAAAGGGAATTTTGTAACCCCTGGATTTTTTCGACAGTACCCATGTTTCTCTCATAATAGATTGCCAGGCTGCTGGGTACAGTGATAGTCTGCCTCCAACTGCCTCCAGAGGTGGACAGCCGGGCCACCCTTCAGGAGTGCTGGAAGGGGCCTAGCAGAGAAAGTATCTCTTTCGCCCTGCTGTTGTGGACTCACTCTGTCACGAGGGCGGCATCTTCTGTTGTTGTTACCCCCTCTGCCCCTGGGGGAAAAAATCTCCACGTGTCAGGTGAAGACCCTGGGATTTTCTGAACCACATTTTTCCACTCTTCTGACCTTTAGGATAGGGTCTAGATGGAGTGGAAAAATGGACTCCTATGGCAGAGAGAGTCTTGCCATCCTGTTCACACCTGGTGAGAGTCTCTTTTATCTGAGGCCCAAACAAGGACGAGCCATCGAAAGGGGTGTTGGTAAGTGAAAACTTGAAAGGTTCCACAAATTGACAAAGGCACATCCAGGAGCGTCTCCCCAAAGCTACTCTGGTACCCACTGCCCTGCTCGCTCCATCTGCCGCATAAGAAATGAACCTCATGAAGGAGTTAATCATGGAGGTCAAAGTCGCAAGCTAGGAAGCTGCCCTGCCCGCAACTCCCTCAGCTGTAGGATCTTGCAGGGTATCTCCTAGCTGCTTCAAGAGATCCCTCTGAAGTCGTGTGAAATCAGACAAGTAATTCAGTGACCTGAGAGTAAAGGTCAATGAAGAAAACATATGCTTCCCATACCTGTCCATTGTATGAGACTCTCTGGCGGATGAACAGATTGAAGTTTCCACAAGTTCCTTCTTAGTGGCTGCTGCCACCACCATTGCATCAACAGGGACCTCTTTGGACAGGAAAGACTTATCCTCTGGAGCAGTAATAAACTTGTTCAGTCTCCTCAGAACTGGTTCCATGGTCAACGCCTTTTGACTCACTACAGACAAAAGTGGGTCGAAAGGCAGAGAAACCCAAGAGGTGGAGGGTCAGGAAGCAAATGTATCCAGGTAGATGGACTCATCCTCAGAAGGGGCTAGGGACTTCCAGCCACCCATCTAAGGATTTCCAAGATGTCTGAAAAAGAGACATCCTCAGAGGGGGACAATGGGGACCCTTCCAATTCATCCAAGTCTGTATCCAAAGTGATAGACTCAGGGGAGTCTAGATGCTTCCTCTTACATTTCATCTTCTGAGGGACCTCCTCCAAATGTTTACGGGAGGTTTTGGAAGAGGTGGGGTCACCCATTGGGGCATCCTAGGGCACAGGTTCCCTATGGTTGGAGGCAGGAGGAGGGACAAAGGTAGGCATAGGCACCGAGGGGGAAGGAGCCAATGGAGCCGAGGGTGGAGCAGTCTCAGGAGACCGCACGCTTCTCATCACCTCGAAGGCGCCAAGGACCTGAGTCAAAGGAGCCACCAGCTCAGAATAGCCCAGAGATCTCCTTTGAACCAGGAGCAATGACTACGAGGCCGATGTAGGAGCCAAGCTCACCTGCACCTAAGCTCCGAGAGGGAGAGCAGGGTCGGACAAGGCTCCGATGTCACTTCCCCCCTCGGAGCAGGTGAGAGAGCTTCGGTGCTTAGATCCCTCGACAGACTGAGACATCGAGGAAATTGGAGAGGTCATCGTAACCAATAAGGGAGAAGAAACTGGAGCCGACGGTTCCAGCACCACGACCTCCATGCACTCCAGCTCCAAGCTCAAGAGAGTCGGAGGAGGAATCGATGAAGAAGCTGGGAGGGCCAAAGGAGCCAATTCCTTATGGGCTGGGCTTGAAAGTAATTTAGCAAGTCCCTGTGACTTGAGAAGCCTGTTGACCACTCTCTCCATGTTGTGATCCGAGAGTCTGGAGGACCGAGAGGAGTGTGAAGAGGACCGGTGACTGCCTGCTCTGGGTTGTAGCAGAGGAGATTGTGGAGCAGAGCGTACCGGCTCCAAAGGAGGCCTTGACATCTTATGGGTCTGGACCGGCTCCAAGGATACAGATGGAACCGATGGAGTCTTAGCTTTGTCAGAGCCAATGCCTAAGGCTTCTCAGGACCCTGAGATGAAGAATCTTCAGGGTTCTTCAGGAGGCCACGTAAAATAATAAGAAGTTATGTACCTACCATAACGTTCCATGTTAGTTGTCTTCTTCTCGCCTTCTTTCTTGCTGGATGGGTTTGGAGCCAATCCTCGGCTCCAACTCAGCAGTCTACTAAAGCTCGAGAGCTATTTACTGGCTCAAGGCCCTCCCTATATCCCACAATGCTAGGCGTCAGATCCCCAGATCTCGTTTGGCAGAGCTAACGCCAAGGAAAGATTCAAGGACACCTGTCCAACCACAAGGAAAACTACAGTACAAAGACAGAGGAGGACACAATGTACATCAGAGTTGCCCAGAGAAAGAAGGCCCCAAAAGGGGACTCTTCTCGGTCTGTCCAGGCTAGGGGGATGGAGGGTGGGACGCAAGAAAGAAGGTGAGAAGAAGACAACTAACATGGAACGTTATGGTAGGTACATAACGTCTTAATGTTAAGTTGCCTATCTCGCCTTCATTCTTGCTGGATGGGACAGCATCCCTAGCACCTTAGTCCTGGGTGGCTCATCAGAACAGACTCTTGAGCACAGTGGAACCAAACTCAGCTGTATTCCTAGAGGCCACATCCAACTTATAATGCGAAATGAATGTATGAGGAGTGGCCCAAGTGGCTACGGCACAAATAGATTCCATTGGTAGTCTTGCTTGAAAGGCTACCAACGTAGCCAATGCTCTGGTGGAATGACCTTTAGGTTTAGCAGGGAGCTGTTTATGTCTGAGTTGATAAATCAAGGTAATAATAGAAGAAAACCACCTGGATAAGGTTACTCTGGAAACTAGCTGTCCTTGTTTGCCCTCAGCATAGGATAGGAAAAGTTGGTCTGATTTTCTTATTTGCTTAGTCCTGTCCAAGTAGAAATGTAATTGCCTGTGAACATCCAAGTGGTGCAAATTTTGTTCAGCTTTGTTCGAATAGTTAGGAAAAAGTACGGGCAGATCAATAGACTGATTCATATTTGTTTCAGAGGGTATCTTGGGTAAAAACGATGGATTAGGCCTAAGTGAAACTCTGTCCTTATGAAACACAAGATAAGGAGGACGAATACAGAGGGCTTGAAGTTTCAAAACTCTCCTAGCTGATGTGATGGCTACCAAAAAGAGAGTCTTCCAGGAAAGCAATTTTAAGGAACAGGAAGCCGCTGGTTCAAAGGTGGGGAGAATCAAGGAAGCCAATATCAAGTTCAAGTCCCACGGAGGCAGGGGATCTCTGACCGGGGGCCTAAGTAACAAAGTTCCTTGGAGAAAGGCCTTGCAAAGTTTGTGGGACATGATGCTGGTTTCTGACAGGCTAGCATGGAAATTTGCAATAGCAGCTAATTGGACCCTAATGGTGGCAGAAGAGGAACCAGCTTGAAAGAGCTCTGCTAAAAAATCTAAAACATGTGGACAGGGGCTGTAAAAGGGTCAATATTCCTAGCCTCTGCCCAGAAGGAGAAACATTTCCACTTACTAGCATAGTCTTCCTGGTGGCAGATTTGTGCGAAGAAAGGATGATTTCAAGCACCGGCTGAGAAATTAGCGGAAGCCTGGCTAAAGTTGGAAGTGGAGCAACCAAGCTGTAAGGTTGAGAGACTGAAGGGACTGGTGCAGCCCGCCCGACTGATGGACCAAGAGGTCTGGCACTGGGTCCAGATTCCACGGCTGCTCCAGCAGGTGGCGATGCAGGAACGGGAACCAAATTTGTCGAGGCCAGTAAGGGGCAATGAGGATCATCCTGGATCCCAAAGCGGTTGCTTTCTGAATTAGCTTGGGAATTAGGGAAAAAAGGTGGAAATGCGTACAGAAGACCCCGGGGCCAATTGTGAACTAGAGAATCTCTGGGGGAATGGCTGGGAAGGGAGAAGAGAGTGAAGAAGTCGTCACACTTGCTGTTGAGAGGGGTTGCAAAAAGGTCACAGCAAGGTTGACCCCATCTGCGGAAGATTTTGTCCGCTACTGATTGATTGAGAGACCACTCGTGAGGCATGAGAATAGCTCTGCTTAGCCTGTCCACTATGA
Source organism: Protopterus annectens (assembly GCF_019279795.1). Classification (NCBI taxonomy): domain Eukaryota; kingdom Metazoa; phylum Chordata; order Ceratodontiformes; family Protopteridae; genus Protopterus; species Protopterus annectens. The sequence goes on along the minus strand of NC_056739.1, from coordinate 796,128,554 downwards.
CGTTGGACCTCCCGGGGATGTGCATTGCTATCAGAAACCGTTGAGAGGAGATCGCCCACTGCCAGAGTCTGAGTGCTTCTCAACATAAGGGATAAGACTTGGTTCTGCCCTGCTTGTTGATGTACCACACTACAGACATATTGTCTGTCTGAATTGCAATAGTCACGGTGGGTAGAGAGTCCTGAAGAGCTTGCAACGCCAAAAGCACCGCTCTCATCTCCAAGACATTTATGTGCAGATGGTACTCTAGAGGTTGCCAGGTGCCTTGGACAGTCCTGCCCTGAAAATGCCCCCCCCCCCAGCCGATCAGGGAGGCATCCGCGGTCACTGTGGCAACAGGAGGAGGAAGAACACATGGTCTGCCCTGGAGTATCAGAGGGGAGACCATCCACCAAGCCAGGTGGTCTTTGCATGATTGAGTGATTATTATCTTGTGAGACATTGGAAGCTGTTGAAAGGACCATTGAGTAAAAAGCATCCACTGAAGAAGCCGCATGTGAAAGCGAGCCAGGGGAACTAGTATGATTGCTGCTGCCATGAGGCCCAAGGTCTTTAGTACAACTCTGTCCTGAATCCTGTTGCACTGTAGTAAGACTTGCACATGTCGGCGGATTTCTGAAACTCTGTCGAGGGGAAGCCTTGCAGACAGATCTTCTGAATTTAAGATTGCGCCTATAAAGATAATAGACTGAGTAGGCGACAATGCAGACTTTCCTAAACTTATTGATATACCTAGCTCGGAGCAAGTTTGGATGGTATAATCCCTGGCTCACAGTAGCTGATGCCTGGTGGGAGCAGTGAGGAGCCAGTCATTGAGATATAGAAACACCTGGAATCCTTGCCGTCTCAGGTGAGCCGTAACCACTGCCATGCATTTGGTGAACACCCTGGGGGCTGTGGTGAGACCAAAGGGCAGGGCCCTGAATTGATAGTGACTGGCTCCCAGCCAGAAGCGGAGAAACCTTCTGGAGTGCCTGTTCATTTTGATATGGTAGTACGCATCCTGAAGATCTATGGAGCACATCCAATTGTCCTGACCCAAAAAGGGTAGAATGGACTGGAGCGTGACCATCCGGAACTTTGTTCTTTGAACAGACTTGTTTAGCCTGCTGAGATCCAAAATAGGTTTCCAGTCCCCTGTCTTTTTTGGCACCAAAAAGAACTTGGAGTAGATTCCGGATCCTTGCTGGTCTGCTGGGACTGGATGGATGGCCCGTTTGTCTAGCAGTTTTGAAATTTCTAGCACTGCCTGTTCCCTTAGACCGGGTGGAACATCTGGAAGGGACTTGGTTGTTTGTACCGGGGTGTGGACAAAGGGAATCTTGTAACCCTCGGATATGATAGACCATACCCATTTGTCTTGTGTGAGGAGTTGCCAGGCTTCTGGGTATAGTGACAATCTTCCCCCGACTGCCTCCGAAAGTGGACAGTCGGTCAGCCCCTCAGGGGTGCTGAAAGGGTTTGTCAGAGAATGATTCTCTGCTACCCTGATTCTGCGGGCCCCCTCTGCCCCTCAGGTGGCGTCTATTATTGTTCCCTCCCCTGCTCCTGGAGGGAAACTCACCACGTGTGTCAGGCACGACACCCTGGGGTTTCAGAAAACACATTTTTCCACTCTTCTGACCCTTGGGGTATGGTCTAGAGGGAGTGGAAAAACGGACTCCCACGGCAGAGAGAGTCTTACCTTCCTGCTCACACCTGGTAAGGGTATCTTTCACCTGTGGTCCAAACAGAGCCGAACCATCAAAGGGGGTATTGGTGAAGGATGCCTTAAAGGGGTCAGCAAAGTTGCATAACTGCATCCAGGCATGTCTTCTCAAAGCCACACCTGTACCTGCGGCCCTACTCGCCCCATCGGCTGCATAAGAAATGAGCCGCATGGAGGAGTTGACGATAGAATTAAGGGTCGCCAGCTGGGAGTTTATCTTGTCTTGAGCACCCACAGCTGATGGATCCTGAAGGGTATCACCCAATTCCGTAAGAAGATCCCTTTGGAGACGGGTGAAATGGCACAGATAATTCACTGACCGCATAGAGAAGGTCGCTGAGGAAAACACCCACTTCCCGTACCTGTCCATTGTCCCAGATTCTTTATTAGGTGGATGGACAGGCACCGAAGGGTCAGCCAACTCCTTCTTTGTGGCTGCTGCAACCACCATGGCATAAACAGGGACACCTTTCATCAAACATTGCTTGTTGGGTGGGGCTGTAATAAATTTAGTAGGCCTACAGGGAGTTGATTCCACTGTGTCCAGGGCTGACTACGCCTTTTGAGCCACCACTTCCATTAGTGGGTCGAAAGGTGGAGACACCCAGGAGGTGGAAGGGCGAGAACCAAACGCATCCAGGTAGACTGACTCGTCCTCCGAAGGGTTAAGGGCAGTCCAGTTCCCCCTCTGCTTAAGGATTTCTAGGACGTCTGAAAAGGAGACATCCTCAAGAGGGGGATCTTGGGGACCCTTCCGAATCCTCTAAATTGGTATCAGACGTGACTGACTCAGGGAAGATGACATGTTTCCTCTTACATTTTCTCTTCCGGGGGGCTCCTCCGAAGGATCGAGGGAGGCCTCAGAAGAGGAAGATACGCCCAATGGGGCAACCTGGAGCATTTGCTCCCTACGCTTGGGGTCAGGAGGGTGGACAGAGACCGATGCAGGCACCATGGGGGAGGAGCCGAAGGGGCTGATTGAGGGGCCGACTCAGGAGTCAGCACACTCCTCATGACCTCGAAGGTGCCCCTATCAGGCAGAGCAGAAGGTCCCCGCTCCGAGGAGATGAGAACCCCTGTCGGCACCGAGAGGGGAGGGCTCCGAGGCTGATGTCGGGGCCGAGCTCACCTGCGCCGATGCTCCGAGAGGGAGAACGGGTCGGACAAGGGTCCGATGCCACTCGCCCCCTCAGAGCCGACGAGGGAGTCTCAGCACCCAGATCCCACCAAGGACGGAACCATGGAAGAGATCAGAGCCGACGAAGGAGCCGAAAGGTGTGGTATCGGTTCCGACGTTACCAAGATTCGAGCCCCAACCGTCTCCGGCTCCGAACACAAGGAGGGAGTTGGAGGAGGAACTGCTGTAGATACCGGGACAGCCACAGTCTGTTGAGATGGGCTGGTTAAAATTTTGGCCAGGGCCTGCGACTTAAAGAGTCTGCTGACCACCCTCTCTAGGTCATGATCAGATAGCCTGGGAGACCGAGATGAGTGAGACCTATGGCTTTTCTCAGATTGGAGTAATGGTGAACACGGAGCCGAGCGAACCGATTCTAGGGAAGGGGACCTAGAAAGTTTTCGGCTCGAAGACGGTTCTGACAGTAAAGTGGGAGCCGACTGAGGACTAGAGGTGTCGGCTCCAGCCAGAGCCGATGAGGAGGCAGGTGCTCCACCAGGCGATGGCTCCGAACTGGATGCCGACGGCTTGGCTGGCTTAGAGGATTTACCCAACGAAAGCTTGGTCGGGGATCCTTCTGGCTTAAGTAAGCCTCTCAGGATGAGCTTGTTCCTACGCTCCTGCAGGACACTCGGGCTGAAGGCATGACAGACCAGAATGAGCAGGAGTCCTGCAGGTGTAGGGGGCCCAAGCAATAAACGCAAGAAGTGTTACCATCTGTCAGAGACATCTTCTGACAGCACGAGTCACACTTCTTAAAACCTGAAACTTTGGTATCCTTAGACATGATGGATACCAAAGAAAAAAGTCACTAGTGCTTAAATACACAGAACACACGCACACACACACGCACTAGTTAATCTAACAAAATTAAACAATTACACAGTTAACTATATATAAATATATATATACAAGTCTACAACTATAATAAAGTAAAAGAGCTAACACTACCCTATAACACAAGGAAAGGGAGGGGAGATTAGCCACTGAGAAAAAAAAGGGGGGGGAAGGGAAGAAACTCTCTAAATAAAATGAGTTTCAAAGAGGGAATATTAGGGAGTAAACAGAGAGTAAACAAACCGGAATGTTATAAATATAAGAAAAGGTTATCGAGAAAAAACTAAAGTTAACTTTTAATATATATATATATATATATATATATATATATATATATATATATATATATATATATATATATATATATGAAAAAAGATGAATACGACCTGGAGCCAAGTAAATCGCAAGCTGGTAGCTGAAGCGGCAAACGAGATCTGGGGATCTGATGTCTAGCATTGTGGGATATAGTTTGGGCCTCGAGCCAGTAAATAGCTCTTGAACTTTAGTAGATTGCCGAGTCGGAGCCGAGGATTGGCTCCGAACCCATCCAGCAAGAATGAAGGCGAGATAGACAACTTAACATGCTTATTTCTTCTCCCCTGCAGGACTCTGGAATTGAAAGCGTGACAGACCAAGCAACAGTCCTGCAGGGGAACAGCCCCTAAACAATAAACACAACTTGTGTGCCCATCCGTAAGGGCCATTTTCTGGCAACATGAGTCGCATTTTTTAAACCCAGAGCATTTCAATTCTTTAGACATGGTAAATACTAGTCAAGGAAATTTTCACAGTACCAGAAAAAAACACAAACCTATCAATTAACAACACACATGTAACACTGTCTAGGCTGCAACAGTTAACCCAACAACAAAAAAGGAAGAACTTTGTTTTTTTTTTTTTTTTTTTAAGGGAGAAGAAAGAATGGGGAGAGCCTCTAACTTAAACGGAGAGTCCCCCGATGGGAGAGCCTCTAACTTAAATGGCAATCCCAGAAAAGGCGAGGAAAGAGGAAGAACCCTCTAATTTAGATGAGCTCTAAGGTGAAAGCAAGGCCTGAGGAGAAAAAATGACGGCCAAAAACACCACAACAGCAGAGAAAGGGGTCGTTAGACTAAATCGGGATAGTACACACTCAAATGAGTCAATACAACCACAAAAAATTAGAAAATTAGTGATAAATAGCAAAAAAGCACAAAGTACTTAGCCTGAGCCAGTAGTAGCAATCTCAACATTGCAAGTGGTAAACAAGATCTGGGAAGCTGCTGCTAGGCATGTTGGATTGGCTCCGAAAACAACCAGCAAGAATGAAGGCGAGATGGGAACACATATATAGTGTTTTCGGTGCTGAAATTGATCCTAGAGCTTGAAGGACCAAGCGGGCTGAAATCTTGGTACTGCAGATTATCTTTCTGACCTGTGATCTTATTGTTTGAATCCTTGAGGAAGGCGGTGAAGGTATAATTGACTGTGTTAAAAACTGCTTCTATGAATTCCAAATTTTGAGTTGGTTCCAAATGAAACAACGTAGTTTATGGTTATTCCCAGATGAGAACAAATCTGAAGAACCTGATCTCCTGCCCATATCAACTGATGCCTGGTTGGGGGGCAGAACTAACTCTGAACTGGTAATGGCTGGCTCCCAGCTGGAAGCTTAAGTACCTTCTGGATCATCTGTTCATCTTTATGTGATAGTATGCATCCTGAAGGTCTATCCAGCACATTCAGTCAACCTTGCCCAGGAAAGGGAGAATGGACTGAACCATGGTGATCCAAAACTTGGTGTGTTGAACTGACTTGTTCAGCTTGCTGAAATCCAAAATTGGTCTCCAGTTCCCTGTTTTCGTTGACACTAAAAAGAACCTTGAGTATGTTCCGGATTCTATCTGGTCTGGTGGGAACTCTTGGATGAATCTTTGGCCTAGCAGCTTTTGTATTAGAATTACTGCTTCTTCCTTCTGACTGGGAACACCTGGGATTTTCCTTGAGACTCGAGGTAGAAGAGAAAAGGGTATTACATAGCCTCTGGATTTAATCCTCTACACCCAAGTATCTTTTGTTATGTCTCACCAGGCTCTCTGTTGCAGAGATAATTGACACCTGATTGCCTCCAGAGTTGAGAAATCAGGCCTCCTGTCAGGAATGTTAGTAGGGTCTTGTCCAAGAAAATCTCTGCACCCCTGGTTTTTCTGGACCTCCTCTCCCTCCAGGGCAGCGTGGACCGTTGGAGTTCCTCCTCTGCCCCCGGGGGAAGTTCCTCCATATGCATCTTAGAAAGGACCCTGGGATTTCCTGAACTACATCTTTCTACCACCTCGTTGATTCTTTGATGATCTCTGAGGGGTAGAAAAATATACACCCACTGCAGACAGGTCTTTACATCCTTCTCATACCTGCATCATTTGTTTGTTTGTGTCTTTCGGCTTTTCCCGGTTAGGGGTCGCCACAGCGGAACTCCTGTCCGCTAATGACTGGCAGTAGATTTTTTACGTGCCGAGTTTGCCAGCCCTGACGCACAACCTTCAACGAAGGTATGCTCATTCACGCATGTCTCCACACAGAAGATGTCTAGCTGAGAATCGAACGGGACAACGTCTTGCTGTGAGGTGACAACACTACTGCAGCACCACCACCGCAGCATGTGGCCTTTAAATTAGGGCCACACAAAGATGTGCTGTCAAAAGGAGCATTGATGAATGAGGACTTTAAGGGCTCCACAAAATCACATATGTGCATCCAGGCATGTTTCCTGATGGAAATGCCTGAACCCAGTGCCCTTAAGGTTCCTTCGGCAAAATGCGAAATGAGCCTCATAGATTAATTCAAAACAGACTGCTAGGTAGCCAACAGAGAAGTCAGGGATGATTGGACCTCTGCAGAAACAAATCCTGAGAGGGTATTTGGCAGTTCCTTAATCAAATCCCTCTGTAACCTTGTAAAATATGCCAAATAATTCAGTGACCTTAAGGTAAAGGTTGCTCAAGTACAGACATGCTTCCCGAACCTCTCCATCACCCCAGACTCTCTGTTAGGGGGATGGAGAGGAACTCTCTTCAGCAATTTCCTTTTTTGTGGCTGCCACCACAACCATAGCAGCAATGGGCACCCCTTTACCCCAAAATTCCTTATCTGCAGGCGGTGCCTTGATCTTGTACAGTCTCCGGGTATGGGTCCAACTGTGTCAAGTTCCTTGCAAGCCCACTAAGAGATCAAATCAATAAACTCATTGGTGGGTGGAGTTACTCAGGCGGTAGATGGGCCAGTACTGAAAGCCTCCAGGAATACCACCTTCTCGGATAAATGGTTGTTGGGCATCCAGCCACCTCTCTGTTTTAAGATCTCAAAGACGTCTCCAAATGAGACATCTTCAGGAGGTGACAGTGGGGACCCATCACCTTCATCGAAGCCTGTATCCTCCATGAGTGACTCTTAAGGAGAATCCAAGTGCTTCCTCTTGCACTTCTTCCTAGGGACCTCCTCAGTGGGATGCTCTGGGGAGGTATCGGAAGAAACTGTAATATCCTGCTGGGAAGGCTAGGGTTCTTGGACTGGCTGTCTCTGTGGTAGAGTGATGAGGCTCCAAGCACAAAGAGATCAAGGTAGAAGGCTGAGGATCCCAGGGGGTTGGATCCATCCATTCTGCCGGAGCAGAAAACGCCCTCTTCACAACCTCGAAGGCAGACTGTTTCAGGGAAAGAGAAGACCTTGGCTCCAAAAAGACAAGCTTTTGGACCTGTGTTCTCTCCCGCCCAGAAGGCAATCTCCCTAAGATGGAAGTCAGAGTTGAGCTATCCAATGCTGAGGCTCTGAGGCGCAGAGATGACTCTGATAGCTTCAGAGTCGACTCCAAACATGGATCCAACAGGAAAACTTTGGCTCCTAGAGACTTCTGGATCCAACAGAACTTGAGTACTCAGAGTAAGCTTCAGATCCAAAGATACTGCTATCTTTGGATCAGAGCCACATGAAGCCAGAAGGCTCAGAGCCATGGACTCAAACAGTTGAAGGAATCAGGGGCGGAACTTGCAGTGGGGATGTGGTCGAAGAATGGACCTCCTGGCCCGAAGGGATAAAAGCCAAAAGGACGACTGTCTGACTCTGTGCTGAAAAAAATTTCTGTACCACTCTTTCCACATCTTCCTCTATCAAACTCCTGGAAGACTCAAAAAGATGGAGACTTGGATCGGTGACATTCTAAAAAGGGGTGAGGGCACCCTTGAAGGCACTAGATCAATGGACTGCGAATACCTTGTTCTAGGTAGAGAAACAGGGCTTGAGGCAGTCAGATCCGATAACTTTTTTTTGTCAGAACTGAGGTAGTCAGGTCCATCAATTTTTTCTTTTTCAGATCCAAGGGTGAGATCATATCCAGCTTAGATCTTTTTCTGGGCATCTCTGAAACCGGGGTGAATTATACAGATTATTTTGGAGATGAAGACTTTGACTCTTACTTTTACTTTTGAGAGACTGATCTCCAGATATAGACTCTCCAAAGGCAGAGGGTAGTAAACCTTTCAAAATAAGTTTATTCTTTCTTTCTACAAGCATCTCACGATTAAACCCATGGCAGATGGAACAATCTTCTTGAAGATGTAAAGGTCCAAGACAGTAAACGCACATATTTTGGGCCTCAGACATTGGAAGTCTGTGTCCACACTTAATGCACTTTTAAATCTAGTGAGGCCTTTTTCCGCCATAACTACAACTATAAAATAGCAAATTTAAGAAAGAAAATATTTTTTTATATTAGGATAGAAAGGAAGAAGAAAAACTACCAGCAATGGTAATAAAGGGCTGCACCAAGTGTAGATAGGAAAGGAAAATACTAACAATAGTATTTTAACGGAGTATGCACTATATAATTTTTCAAGAGAAGATAAGGGATAGGAACTATATAGAATATAAAACAAATTAGAAAATATTAAGATTTAGAAGATAATACATCACTTACCTGAAAACGCTTCAGAGCTATGGTTAACCACGTCTTTCTAGAAAAACAGCAAACAAGATATGAGGTAACTTGGGGTTGATGCATTATGGGTAAGAGAGAAGCTCGAGAGTTTTTTTTGGTTGCCACTAGCTTTAGTGACAGCTGAGTCAAATCCGGGGATCTGATCTGAACCCATCAGTTTAGGACAGAATGAAAGTGACATCATCAGATTTTAGTTTATATATTTCAAGGAAGCCAATGTATTTTTTCATGTAGCTAAAATTTAACGTTTACTTAAAGCATGCAAACTATTTTTCACATCTGGTAGAGAAATAGAGCTAAAAAGGTACAGACAGGCTGTAATAAGCACTTTAGCACGTGTGACATTAATTTTAGATTAGGTAGTGCCTGTGAGTGAAGTCATCAGTTTGTAGCAACTGCTCTTATCTGGAGAGGTAAACTTCATTTGTTGAAAATAAACATTATTTACTGTGACTGTTCCAGGTTAAAAAGGGATGGGGGTTCTGAAAATCTGTTTGGTTTTTGGTTGAGTGTTTTCATAGGTTGATACTAGGCTATCTGCCCTAGGGCACTTATAAGCGTAGCCAGTGTGTGTTTACAAAAAGTATTGAACGAGTTACATAGGTTAAAATGGAGATAAGAAGAAGCAATTATTTAAAAGATCAGTCCACTCAACATTAGTGTGTGCATGTAAGCCAAAGGTTGGAAATACACATTCAGTACAACTGTCATAAATAACAGGTGGAGCAACAGCTTTCCAGCATAACGGCTACTCTGTCCATACTATCACAGAATGTAAATGGTCTTACAACTATAGAAACAGGACAGAAAGCATTGAAATATATTAAGAAATGTAGAGTGCAAATAACAATGCTGCATGAGACACATCTGGATAGAAATGAGCATGTTAATTTGGCAAAGAAACAATTTCAGGATGGAAATTCAATAGAATACAAAGGAAACTGCGGTGGTGGTGCTGTGGTAGCATTGTCGCCTCACAGTAAGATGTCCTGTTCGAAGTGTCTTCTGTGTCTAAACATGCGTGAATGGGCGTACCTCCATTGAAGGTTGTGCATCAGGGCTGGCAACTCGGCACATAAAAATCGACTGCCAATCATTAGCGGACCAGAGTTCCACTGTGGCGACCCCTAACCAGGAAAAGCCGAAAGACACAACATTAGGGACAAAGGAAAAGGGGATTAATAATACTGATTGCTAGATGGGCTACAATAATGATAAAAGAGAGAAAAAAGACAATAAGGGTATATTTGTAGTAGTAAGGGGATATTAATAAGGGAGACAAATAACGCTGGTATGTATTTACATTCCACCAAACTGCTATTATGCATTACAATTATAAACCATCGTGGGAATTCAATAAACTATGTGTAGGCTTTGTTTAAAGCCTGCACACAGTTTACGTGTTTGTCTGGTGAGCAGCAGTGCTAATTACATATTCATGTTGTGCACCAAGTTCAAACATAAACAAGCACAGTTTTGTTGCTAGCAACAGTGTTGCCAGCAAGAAAACCATGTAAAGTAACACAGATAGCAGCAGACATGCAGACCTGTTTACCTACAGGCAAACTAGGTCTGCGGAATGCCACAATGATTGCCAGGGTTAATAATACAGCAATGCATATGGTCCAAACACATTACAACACGATGTATGCAGTGCAGAGTATTGTGGAGTCCCATTTCAGGCATTCTATACAAAAGTTTGTAAATGATCCATAACAGTACATGGACTGCCATTTAAAATAAACAGTCAGGGGAAGTGTGTGCATTGAATAAGGACACACAGATGAATTGTAAGAATGAACACAGGGAAAAAGGACAGTTGAAACATCTTCATGTACAGCAGATGAGGACATGTAAATTAAGACAGTTGTAGCAGGAACACTAATCACATATTGACATGACAAAGTATGGACTGCACAGTGGAAATGTATATTATGCGACTGTCACACAAGGTGACACAACAATGGAGAAGGATGTATTTGTGATATAAACAGCCTGGCATGAAAAATGGACAGGACATCTATCAGGGATGCTATATACTATAAGGGTTAGGTGCATATTGTGAAGCTGTGCAAAATGAGTTGCCTGAATATGACTGTAATGTCAGCATAGGTCTCCATCAACTGGGACAGACAGTTACAGGCTCATGGACAACAGTAAACTGAAGCACGCATAATGATAGAGAACATCCAAATAATACCACCAGAAATTCCATGTGTATGACATAGCAGATCTCCTTCACAAGCTCGAAGTTTCAAAACTTCAAACTGCAAATGGTCAAGACCATACAATTGAAGTTTTGAAACTTCGAAAGTGTAGTAAAAAAAAATAAATAAAAACAAAAATGTATTTTTTACGTTTTTGCAGGGGTCAAGTCCCCCTGCACCCCCCACATCCCCTGCTAAATAAATATACCAACTCCCAGATCGCACTACAGTGAGGGAAAATGGTAAATTTCCCATTCTGTGCTGTACAGCTATCTCCATTCAAAATGCTTGAAGTTTTGAAACTTCAATCTTATGGTCTCTGTGATCTCTGTGGAGGTAATGACAGCCATGCCGGAAGAAATATGGCACTGGATTTATAACATATGCCAGCACAGCCAGCTGGAATTTTATAAATAATTATATGTCATTTGTATATCAAACTGATTTGTACAGATGCTTGTGCTGAAAATGTATTTCTGAGGTTTACTTGTGTTAAAATGTATCAAAAGTGTGCCCTGCTGGAAGGAAAATAAATATAAATGTATTATTGTAATTGAATTAAATGTAAATATTGTAACAGCATATACTGGAAGCAAAGAGGTTAATCTTAATCCACCTGACTTTGCAAAATATTCTTGAAATCAAATTACTTTATGGGTTAAGCCATAAAGATGTTATCCCACGGTTCTGAATGGAGCCTGAGACGCAATGTCTGTGTATAGAATAGCTGGTAGCTCTTCTAGGAAGAGTGAAATGGCTTTATGACTTCCAGGAGATCTGAGCAAAACTCAATCTGCATGTATGGTAATACAGGGATCAGGGCAAAGTAGCTGCATTTGTTGTTCAGACGGGATGCAAAGAGATTGCAGCAGGGCTGGCCCCTTTGACAGAATATCCTTTCTACCACCAAAGGGTTGAGAGACCACTTGTGTGGCATTAGGATGCTCCTGCACAATTTGTCCACAATCACGTTGGAGCTCCCCGGAATATGCATTGCAACCAGGGTTGCCAGGACCGCCAGCCTCCACTTTGTCCACTTTTGATTGACCCGTATACCTGGCATACGGGCCAATCAAAATTTGCTAAACACGGAGTTTGTTGTGTTCTCAAAAAAAATCGACGATTTTAGCGATGATTATTATGCCAGCCCCATCATAACTCTGAGCGCCAAAAAAAAAAGCGGAGCTAGTGAGTTAGCTCAGTTTTTTATGCGGAACTGTGTTCCGATTTAAATTTTTTTTTTTCACCACTGTGGAATGGAACCTAAAGTCTTGCCAACAGTCTGCAGTTCATGATGGAGGCGTGAGAAGAGCTCATCATATTAGTATAGTCTAACCAGAGAGACTCAGACTATGAAAAGCTTTGCATTTTTCAGTCTGCTTGCCCCAAAGGTGAGTCAATAAGTCATGTGCAATCAGACCAAATTGCTGGGAACTGATGATAGATTACGAGTTGTTGAGAGATGCTGGTGATTTGCACATAATGGACATTAAATGAGAGACTTTATGTCTGAATTCAGGAGCTGGATGTAAGTAGTAACGTCTGTGCAAAGGTCAAGAAATGGAACACTTAAGGAGGATAGAGGGAGGGTCACACAAATCAAAGAAATTTAGAGGTGGGCAAGTTTTTGTCTGTGCTAGTTAAGTAAGTGAAGAGTGGAAAGAAGCCATGGCAATACCACCTGCTGTGGAAGGGTGGGTGCTGCCTAATACACTGAAGGCAACTCAGCTGGGAGCACAACTGTGAAACTAAGATGTTTGAGGAAGCAGTGTTTGCTCCACCATTGAGTTGCTCAGCTGCTGTTCTATTCCATTACTTTAGGAGTCCCTTGTCTTCTGGATGTTTTAACCCGAACTGCTCACAGAAGCCCAAGACACTAAAATGAGTTATGTACTGAGTGATTTAGCTAGTTTTCTGCAAGGGGACTGTGGTGCAGGTTTGACCCAGTGCATACTTGTAAATATTCTAATATATGAGCAGCTTGTCTAGTGCTGCTAGTCCTTAGAACTGTTACATGTCTTTGTATTGACCTTCAGCAATCTATGTATTTCTTTTGGAAGTTTGACTCAACTTGTCAACATTGTCATTGTGTAAATGGGAAGACACAGTGTTTGGATTAAAGATCCAGTGACATTTATCTGAAGTGCAGCTGACTTCAAGCACAGTTTGGATTTATAAGTAGTGTTGTATATATAGAACTGTGTTCCGCATTAAAAGACTTTTTTTTTTTGGTCTTCAGACCTTTCTTTTTTTTTTTTTTTTTTTTTTTTGTTGGTCGAGAGACCTTCTATTTTTTTTTGTCCCTACCTGGGTTGCTGGAAATCTGGCAACCCTGATTGCAACTAGAAAGAGGTCGGCTGAAATTGCCCATTGCCAAACTCTGAGAGCTTCTGGACAAAGAGGGTAAGATCCAGTTCCCCCATTTGTTGATATACCAAACCACTGACATATTGTCTGTTTGGATCGCAATCATTCCCGAGGGGAGGGTTTCTTGGAATGCTTGTAACATTAGGAGCACTGCCCTCATCTGTAGAACACTGATGTGCAAATTTGCCTACCAATTAGGGAAGAACACTGGCAACTTAATGGAGTGATTAATGTTAGTCTCAGAAATAACCTTTGGAAGAAAGGATGAATTGGTTCTGTGTGATACCCTATCCTTATGAAACATCAAGTGTGGTGGTTTTAAAGATAATGCGTGAATCTTTGAAATTCTCCTAGAGGATGTAATAGCTATTAGGAAAATGATCTTCCATGAAAGACAGTTCAAATCACAGGTAGCAGCTGGCTCAAAGGAGAGTTGGGTCAAGGACTGCAAAATCATAGTAAGATCCCAGAGAACAACAGGCTTCCTATAAGGTGGCTTTAACCTTAAAGTTCTCTTTAGAAAGGCCTTGCACAACCTATGTGAAATTAAAGATTTTCTTTCAAAACCATTATGAAAATTAGAAATAGCAGCAAGCTGAACCTTGATAGTAGAAGCAGCAGCTCTGTTCGAATAGCAAAAACAAAAAATTCAAAATCTCTTCAACCAAGTTGAGAAAAGGATCAGGTTTGATATCACGTGCCCATAAAGAAAATCTTTTCCATTTGCTGAGGTAGAGTTTCCTTATGGAAGGTTTATGAGAAGCTAGCAAAATATTTCAGACAGGGGAAGATAAGTTATTTTGCCTGGCAATCAATGGAACTGGAGCAAGCACATTGCAAGCTTGAGGTTTTTCAGGTTAGGGTGAACTAGTCCCTGAGGATGGGACAGGAGATCTGGATTCGGGTCCAGAGTACATGGATGTTGAAGTAGGTTAGGCCAAAGAAAGTGTTAACAAACTTGTCGAGGCCAAAAAGGGGCAATGAGTATCAGTTTGCTCTTCAGCCTTATGGCCTTCTTTATGAAAAGGGGTACAAGAGGAATGGGAGTAAAGACATAGAGTAGTCCTGAGGGACAGTCATGAAGGAGAGCATCCTTTGGGGACTTCCCCTGAGGGGGGATTAGGGTGAAGTAGTTGCGACACTTGTTCTGGGGTGATGCAAATAGGTTTCAGCAAGGCTGGCCCCAGTAACGGAAAATCTCCTTCACTACTCTAGGATTGAGAGACCACTCATGAGGCAGGAGGATAAATCTGCTCAATTTTTCTGCTATCACATTTGAGCTCTCTGGGATGTGCATTGCTACCAGAAAGCAGTATGAAGATATCGCCCATCACCACACTCTAACAGCTTCTCGACAGAGGGGGTAAGACTTGGTTCCACATTGCTTGTTGGTGTACCAAACTATTGACATGTTATCTGACTGAAATGCATATGTTCCTAGTGGGAGGACAGTTTGAAAGGCTTGCAATGCTAATAGCACTGCCCTCAGTTCCAGAATGCTGATATGCAGATTAGCCTCTATAGAGGACCAAGTGCCTTGGACAGTCCATCCCTGAAAATGCCCCACACCTCTCAATCTGGAAGGCATCCATGGTCACTATAGCCTGGGGAAGAGGCGAAACAAACAGTCGGTCTAGAAGAATTTCCTCTGATGCCATCCACCAAGATAAATCCTTTTTGCAACAATTGGTGATTCGGATGCAATGAGAAAAAGGATGAGTGAGGTTGGCCATTGGGAGGATAGAAGCCACTGTAAGATTCTCATGTGGAATCGTGTTAGATATACTAATATGATGGCTGCCTCCATGGATCCCAGTGCCTGCAGAACTAGTAATGTAGGAACATTGTTATTGGAAAGATTCATATCTACCTGCGATCTTATTTTCTGCAGTCTGTGAACAGGAAGAGTGGCTATGCAAGAGGTTGTATTCAGGTTGGTCCCAATAAATTCCAGTTGTTGGGTGGGACTTAGCTGAGATTTGGCAAGATTCACCATTATCCCTAGGTGACAGCAAGTGTGTAGGATGAAATCCCTTGTCTGTTCAAGTAGATGCCTGGTGGGGGTGGGTAGGGAGCCAGTCGCCCAGATATGGAAACACCCAGAATCCGTGCAGTCTCACGTGAGCTGCTACCACTGCCATGCATTTGGTGAGCACACGGGGGTTGTGGTGAGACCAAAGGGCAGGGCTCAGAACTGATAATGACTGGCCCCCAGCCAGAAGCTGAGGAACCTCCTGAAGTACTTGTAAATTTTTATGTGATAAAACGCATCCTAGAGGTCTGCAGAGCACATCCAATCATCTTTCCCTAAGAAGGGAAGAATAGACTGAACCGTGACCATCCAGAATTTTGTCTGTTGAACAAACTTGTTTAGAATGCTGAGATCCAAAATTGGTCTCCAGTCCCCTGTCTTTTTTGGCCCCAAAAAAGAACTTTAAGTAGAATCTAGAATCTAGATCCTATCTGCTCTGGCAGAGCTTCATGGACTTTTTTTCTAGCAACTTTTGAACTTCCAGAGCCACCTGATCCCTCTGATTGGGTGGAACACTGGGGATCCTTCTTGCTTATTTTGGGGTCAGTTTGAAAGGCATATGGTAACCTCTGGTAATGATCCTTAGCACCCAAGCATCAGTGATTATCTTATGCCAGGCCAGTGGGTGCAAGGATAGTCTTCGCCAGACTGCCTCCATAGGCAAGCAATCAGGCCTCCCTTCAGGAGCACTGGTAGGGTTTCCCCTGAGAAGGAATCTCTGGAACCCTGAGTTTGCGGGCCACCTCTGCTTCCATTATAGCTCCCCCCTCTGCCCCAAGGGGAGTCATTACCATATGTATTCTGGAAAGGTCCTTGGGTTTTCTTGAAGCACATTTTTCCGCTTCTCTGGTTCCTGGAATAGGAGCGTTGAGGAGCAGAAAAATGTACGCCTACTGCAGAAAGGGTGTTTCCATTTTTTTCACACCTGCCTAAGGTACCTTTAACTTTCAGGCCAAAAAGGGAGTATCCGTCAAATGGAGCACTGATGAACAAAGACTTGAATGGCTCTGCAAACTCACACATGCACATCTAGGAGTGCCTCCTTATTGCTCTGCCTGAACCTGCTGACCTGGTCTTCCCTTCGGCTGCATGTGCAATGAGCCTCATGCACGAGTTAGAGATAGACTCCAGGATGGCAAACTGGGATGCTACTTTAACTTGAACCTCATCAGACACAGCTCCTGTGAGGGTACCTAATAGCTCCTTGATCAGATCCCTCTGAAGTCAAGTGAAATGTGCCAAAAAGTTCAACAACCATAAGGCGAAGGTTGAAGAAGCATAGACCTACTACTCTACTCATCACTCATTAGACCCATTATAGAGTACAGCGCCCCATTTGGTATGTACCTCACAAGACATCTACAACAACTGGAAAGGCCACAGAAATACCTCACAAAGAGGATTACCTGCCTCAAACAGGTATCCTACAAAGACCGTCTCAAAAAACTCCAGCTTTACTCTGTTGCATATCACCTACTCATTGGCGATCTCTGCCTAACATACAATACTATGTCAAACCCAGAGCTGCTGGAGATGCTCCACTTAAAGAAATCCCAATCCCTCCGAGCTAAATGCTCTAGGGACCTAAATCTTGTCACCACAATAAACAGAACATGCCGGAGGGATAGATTCCTGTCCCAGAGACTTCCCATACTCTGGAATAAATTACCTATCTATATCAAACAAAGCTCCTCATTAGGACTCTTCAAGAAGAATCTTGATGACTGGATGGGAAATAGGAAATTCACCCTGGGGATCACTTCTGTGGCTCTGCTCGACACTGGCATAGGAAAATCATTTTCTTAGGTGGTAAAAGCAAGGGTACCTTTTTGGCTGGGCTTGTATAGGCCCTAGGGCCGATAGCCTAGTACCTACATATGAACCTATGACCTGCTTCCCAAATCTGTCCATTGCCCTAAACTCTCAGTTAGGGGGATGAACAGTGGAACTTTCTTCCACCAGCTTCTTTTTGGTGGCTGCTGCAACTACCATGGCATCGAGTACTAAGCATCTGGCCCAATGCTGATGGTTTTCCGGAGCTGAAAATATTTTATCTGGTCTCCTGGGGATTGGTTCTATGGAATTAGGGGCCTTCCAAGCCTGCCGAGTGATCAGTTTGATAAGATTGTCAGCTGGTGGGGTAACCTAAGAGGTAGATGGGCGAACAACAAATGCTTTCAGGTACACAGACTACTTTGATGATGGGTCGTGGGGCTTCCAGCCACCCCTCTACTTTAATATTTTGAGAATGTCTCCAAAGGAGACATCTTCTGGGAGTGAACAGGGGGAACTCTCTCTGTCATCAAAATCTGTGTCTTCTGTGAAAGATTCCTCTGGGGAATCAAGGTGTTTCCTCTTACATGACCTCTTCTGAGGCACTTCCTCAGTGGGAGCTTCTGTGGAGATAGGGCCTCTGTACAGGGGTGTCCTGCAGTGCTGGTGTTCGCTGTCCGGGCATGGAGGTTGATGGATGCTCTGGACCAAAGGGGATCCCAGACAAAAGCTCTGATGTGGGAGAAACCAGCTGGGAGCTCACAGAGGCCAAGGCCATCTCCATAACTTGAAAGGCAGGTCCCCACCGAAGAGGGATGGGTGCCCAAAACCAGGAAAAAGAACCTTGGCACCATGGTCCCACACCTGTCCAAGGAAACCACCATCAAGTTCAGAGGTGAGGAAGAGCCCACAGATGGTGTCATGGGGCTATGACCCTAGGAGTTCATCAGTTCTGAAGTAACCAAGGAACCCAGGGTGGAGACTGGAGCCAAAGACGCAAGAGCTGTCAGCACCAGGACAGCTGGAACTGGGCAAGTTGCAGCCAAGGTCTCTAAAGCCACAGGGGTTAGAGGAGGAATTTCTGGTGGAGTCCTTGGATAAAGATGTCCATCTCCAGCAGGGACTGAAGCCTGGGAAGAAGGGGAGAGACCCCTCACCACGAGGAGCTGATCCACCAACCTCCCAACATTGACTTCCATCAGATTCTTGGAGAACCGTACTGATAAGTCTGAAGGAGATTCCAGCCTCTCCAAGAAGGGACTAGGTGACTGCCCCATGAAAGGGTTGAGTGAAGGGAAGTATCTGGTTCTGGGAAATGACATGAACCAAGGTTCCTGGGCTATAGGCACTGGGGAGGGAAATGGTTCTATAAACACTGTCGGCACCATCGTAGACAGCACCGAAGAATGGAAGGCACTTTCAATGTTCGGCACTGAGGTGGCCGGTGCTGAACGTGGAGGTGCCGAGGTAGTCACCACTACTGGAACCAACAAAGATGGTTCCATAGGTTTACTTATATCTACCTTCAGTTCTGCAGAAGCTGTGGGAACCAACAGTTCTGACTTTATTTGAGCCAGAGCCAGAGGAGACATCAGCACCAAGTGACTTTTATTTTTTGAGGAAGATGAAGGAGAAGACCCCTTGGATTTGGCACCTGTAAACAAGGCCTCTTCAAAGGAAATTTTCAGTAGACTTTTTAAAATCAACTTGTTCTTTCTCTCAACTAGGGCGCAGTTACTAAAGGCATCACAAATGTTGTACTGCTGATCTAAGTGCGCAGGGCTCAAGCAATGCACACAGGATAAATGACTATCAGAGTTTGGCATTTTTCTGTCACAACCAGAACAGGATTTTAAAACCAGTAGTTCCCTTCCTTTTTTCTGCCATACTAAAAGACTAGGATCAATGGTAGATGCACTCACGCCAAAAGCGCACACACATACACACACACACACACACACACACACACACACACACACACACACACACACACGCACACGCGCGCACACACACATGCACGCGCACACACACATGCACACACACACGCACACACACACACACATGCACACACACACACACATGCACACACACACACACGCACACACACACGGAAAAAGGAAGAAGAAGAAGAGGGCTACCACTGATGGTATGCCAAAAAAACTACCTGATGGTAGGGGAAAGGGCTAGAACTACCAACAATGGTAGGACAGATACCTAATGGTACAAAGGAAAAACACTCACTCCAACAAAAGGTAAGATTAAATGGAAAACAGAAATTACTAATTGCTTTCTGAAGTTTTGTGTGAGCAACTTCTTCAAAGAGGCTAATGCCTGTTCTGCTAGATTTCTTTGGAACCAGTTCATGTCAGTGTCATAGTTTGGGGGCCCAAGAGTGAAGGTGCCTGAACTATATTCCAGTTTCCTCACTCTGTCTAGTACAACTGGGCAGAAAGCACCCCTTTGCTACCAGGCTATAACTCATTCCACACCTTTTAGCCCCGAAACATGGACCGAAGCTCCAAAGGTGGTGGTGTCTCCATATTCATAAAGGATATGCACAGCTCCAGACTAGTAGCCCTGCATAAAGCATCTGAGGCACTTCTGGTACAACTAACACTGGGTAAGACGGCGATCCAGGTCAGAGCCTGCTATAGGTCCCAACCATGTCCCTAGAGTCCCACTCCACATTCCTAGGCACCCTGGAATCTATCAAGGTCCAACCCAACACTCTCTTACTAGGAGACTTCAACTACCTCTCCATCACCTGGGAAAACTACTCAAGCACCAATACACTGGCCCAACGCTTCCTGGAATTCATCAATTCCAATGCCCTGGACCAACTCATTCTGACCCCCACTAGAGGAAGCAACATTCTTGACCTGGTTATTACTAACATGGACAACCACTGCTCTACACTAATAGTCAATCTCTCCCTGGTCAGATCCAAACATAAACTAATCACCATGGAAATCCACATCTTGCCCATGCCCCCCGCAAAGGTAACCACATTGAAAACTTTCTCCAAAACTAACTTTGGACTCCTAAAAACAGGGGTGGCTAACTTCACAGCAACCATGTCAATGGAAAATAGCTGCAGGACTGCTGAATCATACACCAATGCACTGTACAAATATGTACATAAATAGATGGAACTAGCCATACCCAACAGAACCAAGACACTCTCCTCCAAAAAAAGGAAGCCAATCTGGTGGTCTCCTGCCATTAATAAACTACAACAAAAGAAGAAACTGTTGCAGAAAAAGATGAAGTCCCAAGACTGGAAAAACTCCCTAATTAGCCTCAACAAAAAGTGGAGATCCCTCATCAAATCCTATAAAGCCACTTATGAAGGCAGAACTGTGGCAGACACTAAAAACAGTCACAAAGCGTTTTATAGCTATATTAAGAACCTCCATGGCAATACTCAAATTTGCTCCGAGTTACTGCACAATGGTACCTCCTATACTGAGCCAACAGATATTGTCAACATACTGGCCAACAGATTCTGTGACAACTTTACCCCCCCCCCCCAAAGGATCAATCACAATACCGGAAGAATGCCAGGCACCCAGCATTACTGCAGCATAGGTTAAAACTGCATTGTCCAAGGCCAAGAATACAGCTTCCATGGGACCCAATAATATCCCTGGCTGTTTTCTACATGAACTACAAAGTGAACTGGCACCACATCTGTGTGCCCTGTTCAGTCACAGCCTCACCTCAGTTTTTGTCCTTACTGAAAGGCGCACTGCTACAGTCATCTCTCTCCATAAAGGGGGAGTGACTACAGACCCTGGGAATTATCGCCCCATTAGCCTGATGAATCTGATATGTAAAGCTATGGAGCACATCATCATGGACCTGATTAACTACGAAATCGCCAAACTCTAGACCCCACACAATTTGGCTTTGTGAAAGGGAGATCATGCCTGCTCAACCTGGTTGACTTTTTTGAGTCAGTCATCAGGGCTGTGGATGAAGGTAAGGCAGTGCATACAGCCTACCTCGATCTGGCCAAGGCCTTTGACACCATTCTTCACTCAGGAATTATTGATTAAACTGCCCAAACTAGGCATCAACCCCTATATCACTAGGTGGGTTGCAAACTGTCTCACAGATAGAACACACAGTGTGAAAGTAGCGGACTCCAAGTCAGACTGCTGTCCAGTCACAATTGGAGTCCCACAGGGATCAGTCCTGGGTCCTCTCTTGTTCGGCATCTACTTCTCAGAATTCCAGGCCAACACAAAGGGACTCTGGCTGACCAAGTTCGCAGATGACTGCAAGCTGGGAGCCATTATTAACTCCCCAAGTGATGCAGACATCCTACAGAAAGGCCTCACTGAGACCAATGACTGGTGTCAAAACCATGGCCTTAAGCTTAATGCCAAAAGATGCCTTGTCATCCCCTTTGGTAAAAACTCAGTTCCCACTGAACAATGAAGGCATTATAAGAAATCTGGGGATGCAGGTTGACACCAGCCTCTCCTTCAACCACAACATTGCCACTGTGGTCAGAACGTCCTTCTATGTGGCACATGTCATTACCAAGGGTTTTGCATCCAGGAAGAAAGAGGTCATCGTCTCTCTCTTTACCCTTCCCTCATTAGACCAATCATCGAGTATAATGCCCCATTTGGCATGCACCTCACTACACACCTGCAACAGCTGGAGAGGCCACAGAAGTTCCTCACGGAGAGGATCTTAGGCATTAAACACATGTCCTACACGGACAGACTGAAGAGACACCAGCAATTCTCCGTCTCATATTGTCTACTTAGAGGCAATCTCTGCTCGACTTATAAAGCCATGTCTAACCCAACTCTGTTAGAAATGCTACTTCTAAAGAAATCCCAATCCCTCTGCTCCACGTTCCAGAGATCTCAACCACATTACCACAATCAACAGAACATGCTAGAGTGACAGGTTCCTCACCCAGAGACTGCCCATGCTCTGGAACAGAATTCCCATACATGTCAAGCAGAGCACCTTGCTGTCCCTCTTCAAAAGAAATCTTAATGAGTGGATGGGTAATAGAAAGTTCACTCCGGGGATCACTCCAGTAGCTCTACTTGATAGAGGCACTGGGAATTAATGTCGGGCAGCACGATGCCACTGCACTTCTATGGGCTAGGCTTGTAAAAGGCTCCAGGGCCATTAGCCTAGCACACACCTATGAACCCTTTACTACTTGATGGGTAGAATTACAGTAGCTTGCTATCTTTCAACTCATTTTTTGTTGTCACTGTCACAATAAGAGAGTCCACCAGGGGACCCTTAAACCAAAATTGTCTGTCTGAGAGGCCAGAAAATTTTAGCAAGTTTTCTGTGAACAAACTCAGAGGCATTGTGTTCCTGCCACACCCTTCTGACAGTCAAGTCAGTGAGGCAGTCCACAGAATGTACTACCCATGAAGTACAGGGGGCCAAGCCATAGCCTCAAAAAATGTTCCTTGTCTTGAAAGAGTGAGTCTGTTGGTCAAGATCGCCCACTGTCGCATTGATTTCAGAATCTTCCCAAGGCTTGTGTCCTATGAAAAGGATTACCAGGAAACCTCCTGGTCAACCCAGTCAGTGTCCAAAGTGACAGACTTCATAGGGGAGTCAATATGCCTCCTCTTGCATGTCCTCTTTCTTGATATGTCAGAAGGGGTCATGTCAGACACCTCAGAGAACTCCGATTGCCTATGGAAAAAGTTTTGAGGCCATTCCATCAGCTCTGAACCTGGGAAGCATAAAGGGGCTGAAGCAGACAAGGGTGAGTGTACTGGGATGGAACCAACGCAGAAGTCTGAAATTCAGTTCATGGGAAAAAAGCCATAATCCCATTACCTTGAAGGCCAAACCAACATCTGTTGGGTCTGAGGAACTCCCATCAGCCGCCTACACCATTCCCCCCATTTTCCTTGAAGACGTGGGAGGCACCAATGAAGGCATTCCTAAAGCCACTAGAGTAGAAGGTTTTGAGGAGGGGATCGATGCCAAAGCCTCAAAAGCCAAAGTCTCAAACACATTGAAGGGAGCCATACAGGATGAATTTGATGATGGTGCTGAAGATCCAGCATCAAAGCATTACTTCTAAGATCCACTTGACTCAGAAGGTCTGAAAGTCAAGTGCATCAGATCTGAAAACTCTGTCAGCTAAACTGAAAGGTCCAGATGGCCTTGGGGGAACATAACTCCAGGAAAAGGTTGGGTCCACAGCCACTCGTTCCAAAGTGTGGACCAAGCAAGGAGCAAAAATAGGACGGGATAGGCCTGACCAATCTGCCCTTGAAACTAAGGGATCAGGAATGATACTCATCTCAATCTGAGCCTTTAAGAAAGCCCTCATCATACAATCCCAATAAAACTCAGAAGCTTCTAAATGACTTGAAGAAACACTGTGAAGATGGTGAAGGAGCTCAACATGAGAAATGGGACATTTCCCTTTAGGATGAAGTTCAGCTCAACAATCTTTTGGGTGACCTGTCCAAAATAACCACTAGCTCTGACGTTGATGGAGTTGAAGAAGAAGGCCTAGTAGGGGATAAAGTGGTTGCAGGCTCCAGTCTAGCAACTTTTGTAGCCAATGAGGCAGCCTTGTCATTAGGCTTTCTCTTTTTAGAATCATTCTCTTTACTTTTCTCTCTAGGTTTGTCCCTGTCCATGTCTTTCCTGGGCGTATTCACCTCAGGATCCACAGGCAACAATCAGTTTCTTCAGTCTGACAAAGCATGAGGATTAAAGGCTTTGTTGACTGAGCAGTCTGCAAACAGGTGATCCACCACAGGCACACCTTAAGGTCAGGAAATCAGAAGTCTCATCCTAAAATTCCCTCTTGTCACCTCCAAATGGTGCCATCAGTAAAATATATCAAACTTATTTGATAGGTCACTCTTCCTTCTACAAAGCTCAGAAAATTAAGGCTATACACTGTTAACAAACTTCATTCTTTTGTTCATAACTTGGCTTTCTCAGTCTTCATTTGCCTACTGAGTGATACACGGCAAGTCACTTAACCAGACAGTGCTGCCAAGCCATACTAAAAATGGGTCCCAGTGAAGCATCTTGCACTGGCAGCCCAGGGAAAAGTAGCACACAGAAGCATGATTCCCTTCAGGAGATAGCAATGGCCAAGCTAGGAAGAGCCACCAAGGGGGATGGGATGTTTCCATGGAGAGGGAGGGTAGGCTGCCACCAAAGACCATCAAGCTGGTCTGTTTCCTACCACCCAGCTGTCACTGGGGAGTGGAGTCAATGTGGATTCAGAGGCAGGAATGAATGGGCTGTAAGGCCCTCACGTAGTTCAGGAATATCTGGCTCCTATACCCTTGGAATGAATAGAGCAACTGGGTGCCAGTAGTGGAGCCACTGAGAAATGTCTGGGGGGGGGGGGATTTGAAACAAAACTGACTGAGGCATTTATAAGGAGTGGGATGAACCAGTTAAGGCACCTGTCAAACTCAGTCATATTCGAGGCTCAAACTAACCTACAATACTGCACAAAGACAAAAACAACTAATCCTGAGTTAAGTACTGCTGAAGAAAATGGTTAGACCCAATGCTTTACATGACATATAAGCCCATATGTAATTACTGCTTGCCCCAATGAGGCACCACTGAAGCTAGACCTTCATTTTATTTATTTATTTTTTAATTTTGTTTCTAAATAGGAAGGTGGGATGGACTACTAAGACTTCCTTTCACTCAAAACCTGAATAAAGTAATAGTTTAGTAACATAACAAAGTATCAAAGCATAGTAACTAATGCAAACAGAAGTGAGAAAAAAACAACATGTATGTGTTATTTTAATATGGGTTATTGCTAGGCTTGTCATGATCTGCAGACCGATTGCCTAGTAAACTATCAATCCATGTATGGATAACAAAATTCAAAGGCAATATCCTGAAAGCCATATCCTTAAAAAGTGTTCAGCGAGCATCTTCCTGAGAAGGACCTGTTTTAGCTAATGGCTAATCATTCCTGTCCTAGCTCAGAATGTTCTACATAGAGGACGTCTGAGATGTGTTGGTCCTTGTATTTCAAATGGGAGTCAGATGGTGAAGATTAGATGATCGGTTTCAAGATCAGAATAGTCAAGCTTCATCCATTTCACAATGGAGGCCTATGACAATATCATCAAGGGTGCCAGAACCCTTAGGGGGAACCATGGCTACTTCCACCACAATACTATAAACAGTAACTGTAGGAATTCTTGGATCTGCTCCAGATGATGAACAGCCACCAAGGAAACACCATTCCTTACATACTGTCAATGTAAATGAGGTAATATGAGGTGAAAGGGGCCAGAGTGTACCAATCATTCCAAATGGCATAAAAACTACTTGAAACTTGTCAGACTATCAGTACTTGCTTGTACCATTGCAAGCACTGATAAAATCTGCCTCATGTTGCATGCTCACTATCACCAGGGCAAACCAGGGAACTCACTCCTATCTCTGGAATAAAACACTTTCTAGACTTCCCACTGATGACATGTCTCGAAAGACAACACATCATAAGAGTAAGGCTTCCTCTTTGAAGAAGACATTAAAAAGGAATGATCCTTCTCATGCAACTGCCTCTATTTGGTTGAAAGTAAAAAGAAGTTATATCTTACTATAATGTTCCATCTATGTTGTCGATCTTCACTTATCCTTGACTGTGGGTTTGGTTCTGTATCTCGGAACAACTTTGGCCATTATTCCAGCTCACTCCTTCCAAAAACACTTGAGTTTACTCTACCCAGAATGCTCCTCTCAAGAGTACCTCAGATAGAGTTTGCATAAGATAGTGAAAAACAAGAAATAACAGATAAGAGACCATATCTGTATTCATAAAGGAATAATACAGTCAACAGGGTCAGATCCATTCCACCAAGAAGCCCGAAAGACAGGAGAAGGAGGGTGGGGATGTCAAGGATACGTGAAGATCAACACAGATGGAACTTTATGGTAAGACAACTTCTTTATCTGATGGTGTCAATCATCACTTAATCCTTGACTGTGGGACAGAGTCCCCAGCTACCGAAATCTTGGGAGGACTCACGGAAGAATATTCCTGAGCATCATCAAACCAAAAAATGCTCATCCTCTAGAGATATCCAGCTTGTAATGAGTAATAAAAGTATGTGGGGATGTCTAAGTAGCCACTGCACACATATCATCTATAGAAGCTCTGGCATGGAAGACTGCTGAAGTAGCTTTTGCTCTTGTAGAATCTGCATTTACAGGTCCTGGCAGTTGTACTGTCTTTTTGTGATAAATAAAGGTTATGCAGTCCTTGAGCCATCTAGCCAGAGTAACCTAAAAAACTGGTTTACCCAGGATAGCAGCAGAGTAAACCAAACAGCTGATCAGATTTTCTGAATTCCTTTGTTCTGTGAAGGTAAAAACATAATTGTCTGTGAACATCTTGCTAAATAAGACAATATTTGCCTTTGCTTGAAAATATGGGAAGTTGAATAGTCTGATCGATATTCGTGTCAGATACTACTACCCAATCCCAAAGAAAGATTACGTAAGGAGGCTTGCAAGATAAGGCCTGTAACTCAGATAATCTCCTAGCAGAATAGCAACCAAAAAAAAGAAGTTATGTCCTACCATAACGTTCCATCTGAGTTATTGATCTTCTTTCAGTCATCACTGATGGGTTCAGCTCTGAGCCCTCAGAACCGAGTCGGCCTTATACCAAGCTTGCGTGCACCAAAAACTCTCGAGCTAAGCTGCTACCCACAATCCCCTTCACTCAGTTACCTCAGATCGAGTTTGCATGCAACATATAGAAGAACCAGAAAGTCAGAGGCCATCTCTGCGCAGAAACCCTGAAACACCACAAAGACCCAGAAGACCTGCCAGGAGTCTTTGGTGGGGGTCAGTGGGAGGACGTGATGACTGGAAGAAGATCAACAACTGAGATAAAGAAGTTATGTCTTAACATAATGTTCCATCTGTATTGTTGATCCTCATTCAGTCATTACGCATGGGTATCGGTTCCGAGCTTGGAACCGAGCTGGCCATTTTCCAAGCTCGCATCAGCTTCAAATTCTCGAGCTAAACTCTTACCCACAATCCCCCTCTCCCTGTAACCTCAGATTGAGTTTGCAATTCAAAGAAAGTGGAGCCTACCTCTGGTCAAAAAACCTAAGAGAACCGGATGGTGATATCCACTAGAAACCATAGGAGGGAGAAGGACGGAGGGTCGTAATGACTGAACGAGGATCAACAATACAGATGGAACGTTATGGTAAGACATAACGTCTTTATCTAATATTGTTAATCCTCGTTCATTCCTTACGCATGGGACAGAGTCCCCAGCTACCTCTATTCCTGAGAGGCTCTGATGGAAGGACATTCCTGAGCACCATAGAACTGAAAGATACTCTTCCCCTGGAGGCCAAATCCAATTTGTAATGATTGATGAAGGTATGAGGCGTAGCCCAAGTTGCAGCTGCACAGATGTCGTGTAAAGAAGCTCTGGCATGGAAGGCAGCAGAAGTTGCCACCGACCTTGTTGAATGAGCTTTTATGGTAGTTGGCAACGAGATATTACGTTGCATATAAATGAAGGTCACACAGTCCTTCAAGCATCTAGCTAATGTGACCTTAGCAACAGCAGATCCTAATCTAGGTCCAGAAAAGATCAAAAATAACTGGTCAGATTTACGAAAGGGTTTAGTCCTGTTTAGGTAAAAATGGATTTGCCTGTGTATATCTAGGGTATGTAGGCAATGCTCTCCTCTGTTTGAATGATTGGGAAAGAAAACTGGCAATTCAATGGCTTGATTAATGGACATTTCAGAGATCACTTTAGGCAGAAATGATGGATTAGTTCTCAGAGACACTCTATCTCTATGAAAAATCAAGTATGGACTCTTGATACATAAAGCTTGAAGTTCAGAAATATGTCTGGCAAAAGTAATATCAACCAAAAACAAGGTTTTCCATGACAAATACTTGAGGTCGCTGGTTCGAAAAGTGACATTGTCAGAGCTTGTAGAACTAATGATAAATCCCATGGTTGAATAGGTTCTCTAAAAAGTGGCTTCAGATGATTCACACCTTTTATGAAGGTCTTGCACAATTTATGGGACATAAGAGAGGAATCTTGGACACCTTCATGAAAATTAGAAATTGCAGCCAAATGAACTCTAATGGTACAGGCCGATAGACCTGATTGAAACAGGTCGGCCAGATAGTCTAGTATTATCGACACTGGTGCTGAAAAGGGGTCTGCTTGTTTATCTTTCAGCCAACAGGTAAATCTTTTCCACTTGCTCAGATAAGTAATTCTACTGGAAGACTTATGAGAAGCAATGAGAATATCACGTACTGGTAAAGAAAGATCATTCTGCCTGGCAATCAAGTGAACTGGAGTAGCCAAGCCGTGAGCTTCAGGCTGTTCAAGTTGGGATGAATCAGGATCTGTGGGTGTGAGATCAACTCCAGGGGTGGATGGAAAATCCATGGTCGATCTAGTAGTTGAGGCCAAAGGAAGGGGAACCAAATCTGTCGAGGCCACTATGGTGCTATGAGGATCACCTTGCTCTTCAACCGATGGGCTTTCTTCAGAAACTGGGGAATGAGGGGAAAGGGTGGAAATGCGTAAAGAAAACCCGAGGACCAATCGTGGACTAGAGCATACCTGGGTGACTGTTCCGGAGGGGGAATCAGGGCGAAGTAGTTGCTGCATTTGTAGTTGGTCGGGGATGCAAAGAGGTAGCAGCAAGGACGGCCCCAGCGGTGGAAGATCTCCGCAGCTATCAAGGGATTCAGGGACCACTCGTGAGGTTGAAGAATGCACCTGCTGAGTCTGTCTGCTATCACGGTGGAACTCCCAGGAATGTGCGTTGCTAGAAGAAAATGGTTGGTAGCCATCGCCCATTGCCATATCCTCATGGCCTCACAACAAAGGTGGTAAGATTTGATTCCACTTTGCTTGTTGATGTACCAGACCACCGCCATGTTGTTTGATTGAATCGCAATTGTCCCAGACGGCAGCAGGGGATGGAATGCTTGCAACACCAGAAGCACCGCCCTCAGCTCTAGAACATTTATATGCAGATGGGCCTCCAGTTCGGACCAAGTGCCTTGGACTGTCTGTCCCTGACATAGCCCCCCCACCCCATCAGGGAGGCGTCCATGGTCACTGTGGCCTTGGGTTGCTGGGGGGAGAAGGGGCGAGACCATTGTGAGAGATTGTGCGTCATCCACCAATTTAAATCCTGTTTGCACCTGTAGGTTACTCGAATCATGGCTGAAAGAGGATGCTTAAAAGGATACCATTGGGTGAGCAGTAGTCATTGTAGAAGCCTTATGTGAAACCTGTCCAGGAGAACAATGGTGATGGAGGCCGCCATGGAACCCAACAGCTGTAGAACCGAGTGAGCCGTGGATTTTTCCTTTGAAAGGATTGGAATTAGTTGTTGCTTTATCCTTCGAATTCTGTGCTCTGGAATAGTAGCTCTGCAGTTTTTTGTGTCCAAGATAACCCCTATGAATTTGGTCGACTGAGATGGGGTGAGATTGGATTTCTGCCAGTTTATGGTTATGCCTAGCCTTTGAGCAGTGAGGAGAGAATATGCCAGGGCTTTTTCCAGTAGATGTCTGGTGGGGGTAGAAATAAACAAGTCGTCTAGGTAAGAAAACACCTGGAATCCCTGAAGTCACAAGTGGGCTGTGACAACTGCCATGCACTTTGTGAACACTCTGGGGGCTGTAGAGAGTCCGAAGGGCAGTACTCTGAACTGGTAGTGACTGGCTCCCGCACGGAAGCACAGAAATCTTCTTAATGGCCTGTCCACCTTTATGTGGTAGTACGCATCTTGAAGATCTATAGAGCACATCCAATCATCTTTTTTCAAAAGCAGGAGGACATACTGTATTGTGATCATCCAGAATTTTTGTAATCTCACAAACTTGTTCAATACACTGAGATCCAAAATTGGTCTCCAGTCCCTGGTTTTCTTTGGCACCAAAAATAGTCTTGAGTTAAATCCAGAGCCTATCTGGTGTGGAGAGACTATTTGGATGACTCTTTTTCTTAGCAGCTTTTCTAGCTCTAGTGCTGCTTCTTCCCTTTGACTGGGTGGAACGTCGGGAAGATTTTTTGAAGGGATGGGACAAAGATCGAAGGGGATATGATAACCTCTGGTTAAAATCCTTTGTACCAAGGAATTGGTGGTGATGGTTAGCCAGGCAGAAGGGTACAAGGAGAAATGTCCCCAACCACCTCCAGAGGAAAGGAGTTGGGCCGCTCTTCAGGAGCACTGGTAGGACTGACCAGGGAAAGAATCCCTGGAACCCTGGTTACGCGGACCCCCTCTGCCCTGAAAGGACCATCTCCCTTGTGAGTTTCCCCCTCTGCTTCTGGGGGAGAACTCGGCCTGTGTGTCACGGAAAGGACCCTGAAATTTCTTGAACCATATCTTCCCCCTCTTTTGGTTTCAGGAGAAAACACGTTGAAGAATAACGGACACCTACGGCAGAAAGGGTCTTACTGTCCTGTTCACATCTGGCCAGTGTGCTTTTAAATTTGGGCCCAAACAATGAGGAGGCCTCAATGGGGGCATTTAGAAAAGAAGACTTAAAGAGTTCCGCAAAGTTGCACAAGTGAATCCAGGCGTGTCGTCTCAAGACCGCAGCTGAACCCACTGCTCTAGCTGCTCCTTCTGATGTGTGAGATATCAGTCGCATAGAGGAGTTAGATATAGATTCAATGATGGCCAGCTGAGAGACCATTTTGTTACGGACCTCATCAGACACCGCACCAGCCAAGGTTTCAGAGAGCTCAGAAACCAGATCCCTTTGAAGCCTGGTAAAATGTGCCATATAATTCAGGGACCTGATAGCAAAGGTCGCTGAAGCAAAGGTGCGGTTCCCTATCATGTCCAGGGCCCGGGACTCTCTGTTAGGTGGATGGAAAGTCTGGCTTTCTTCTTCTGCCAGATCCTTTTATGTTGTGGCCACCACCACCAAAGCATCCACAGGAAGACCTTTGGACCAATGGGGATCCGAAGCAGGAGGGGACAAGATCTTATCTGGCCTCCGGGTAATAACTTCAATGGTATCAGGAGCCTTCCAAGCACGCTGCACGATGAGCCGGACAAGTTCATCGGCAGGTGGAGTAACCCAGGAGGTAGGGGGCTGGGCGTGAAACACCTGCAGGAACACAGATTCCTCAGAGGTCAGATTAGAGGACTGCCAGTCACCTCTCTGTTTCAGGATTTCGAGGATATCACCAAAGGATACTTCAGAGGGTGACCGACGGGATCCTTCCCCCTCATCGAAATCTGTGTCTTCGGTGAGGGACTCCTCTGTGGAGTCCATGTGCTACCTCTTACACAAACTTTTCCGGTGGACCTCCTCAGCGGGAAAAGCTGGAGAAGACAGCAGAAAAGGGGATTCCTGAGGGAATATGTCCTGCAGCCCTTGCACCCAGTGTCCACCAGATGCGACTTGTGAAACCAGTGTACCAGAGGAGGGCAGAGGTATAGACAGTCCGGTGTCACCAGCAGCAGCGAAAGCCTTCTCCATCAGTTGGAAGACTGGTCCACCCGAAGAGGTGTGTATGTCTAGGACAGGGGTCACCCCTCCCCCTAAGTGGCTCAGCCTACCAACCCGGAGTCCCTGGATGGCTGTGGAGCAGCAAGCTATGTGTGTCACAGCTGACATCCTGGGTCGTAGCAAAACTTTCCTGCCACAAAGGCAACTGTGGGATGGCATCCCAGATTGTGTATTACACGGACTCCCAAATGAACTAAACCCACACATAAATTCACTGTTCCAACTCAGCCTAACCACAGGTTATGTACCCAAAGAATGGCGTATAGCAACAGTGTTCTCACTCCACAAAGGTGGCGCCACAACGGATCCAGGGAACTATCGCCCTATAAGCTTGACCAGCCTGGTCTGCAAAGCTATGGAGCGCATCATTATGGATCTCATAAACAAAGAGATTGGGAACCTCCAAACACTGGACCCTACCCAATTCGGCTTTGTTAAAGGCAGATCTTGTCTCTTAAAACTGGTTGACTTCTTCGAGATAGTAACCAAAGCCATCGATGAGGGAAAGGTGGTCCACACAGCCTATCTGGACCTAGCAAAGGCCTTCAACACAATACCCCACTCTGGTATCATAAATAAGCTTACCAGCCAAAATGTTAACCCATATGTCACTAGATGGGTCGCAAACTGGCTCAAGGATAGAACTCACATGGTCAGAGTAGCGGGTGCCATGTCCGACTCTAAGCCAGTTACAAGTGGTGTCCCACAGGGCTCAGTCCTGGGACCCCTCTTGTTCGGTATATACTTCTCTGAGGTACAGGTAAACATAGGAGGACTATGGCTTACCAAGTTCGCAGATGACTGCAAATTGGGAGCCATAATCGACTCACCGGCTGACACAAGCATCCTCCAGAAGGGCCTTACGGAGACGGATACCTGGTGTCAGAACCATGGCCTCAAGCTAAATGCCAAAAAGTGCATAGTCATCCTCTTTGGGAAAAAGAAAGTGCCCACAAACTACAACAAAGGAGGGAATCTACTAAGTACGGAAGAGGTAATTAGAGACCTGGGGACCCAAGTAGATAGTAACCTCACCTTTGGCAATCACATTGCCAAAGTGGTTAGAAAAACCTTCTATATAGCCCACCTAATCATGAAAGGGTTCACATCTAGATCTAGAGAGGTCATTGTGCCCCTCTACTTATCACTGGTTAGGCCCATAATTGAGTACAATACCCCATTTGGGATGTACCTCAATCAACACCTGCAACAGCTGTAGAAACCTCAGAAATACCTCACCAAGAGGATAGTGGGCCTCAAACAGATGCCCTATGCAGCATGACTTAAGAAACTCCAACTCTACTCCTTTGCCTACCGCCTACTCAGAGGCGATCTCTGCCTGACATACAAGGCCATGTCTAACCCAGAATTGTTAGACATGCTCCATCTCAAGAAAAACAAATCCATTAGAGCTACATGCTCCAGGGATTTTAACCTTAGCACAACAATAAACAGGACATGCTGGAGGGATAGATTAATATCCCAAAGGCTTCTCTCGCTCTGGAAAAGAATCCGTGTCCATGTTAGACAGAGCTCCTCGCTGACCCCCTTCAAGAGAAATCTTGATGAGTGGATGGGAAATCGTAAATTTACTCCCGGGATCACTTCCCTGGCCCTGCTGGACAGAGGCTCAGGAATCTAGCCTAAAAGGGTGGTGAAAGCCAACACATTCTGGCTAGGCTTGTAAATGCCCTAGGGCAGATAGCCTAGTACATACCTATGAACCTTAGTGAGATCCATAAAGGGACCGCAGAAGGGGAAGACTGTGCTACATCCATGGACTTCAAAGGCAATGAAGGAGGAGAATAAGAAGGGGTCTTTGGAGATGGGTGATCACCTCCCAAGGAAGGATGGTTCCTGAGGGGTGGGATACCTCTGTCCAAGAGTACCTGGTCCACAAGACGCAACACATCATGTTCGGAAATGCTTCTAGTGGACCTCATGGAGACTGAGGGAGAAACAGGCCTGTCCACAGAAGAGGCAGACATGGTGCCCATCTCATCTGACTGCACCGAGGACAACGGTGCTGAGAAAGACTGGACTACTGCTGTCTGCACCGAAGAAGTCATCAGTGCCGAGGTCATTGTCTGCACCGACACAGGGATCGGTGCCGAAGTGGTTGCCGGTGCCGAAGTTGGAACCGAAAAAACTGGAGTCAACAATAAGGTGTCGGTTCCGAGGAAGATCTCGGAGCCGACACGGTCAAGGTCTGCACCGACTGAACAGTCGGTGCCAATACATTGGCAATGGTCTGAACCAAGGAGCCATTCGGTGCCGATATATAGAAGGCTGCAGGAGAAGATGGAGTCAAAATCACTAATGGAGCTGAAGGTCTAGGCACCGAAAGCACTGGGGCTGACAGAGAGCTCCAGAGCCGAAACATTAACCTTTTTAGGTTTTTGTTGGTGGGAGTCCCCAGCCAGGGACGATGGCAAAGATTTAGCCTTAGTAGGAACATCCAAGGTTTTCTTATGGGCTCTAGGAGGGGTTGAGACCTCCGACCAAGAAATAGCCTCTGAAAAGGGAGATTTTAGAAGTCCCTTCAGTATCAGTCTTGTTTTTCCTTTCCAACAAGGTTCTATTAGAAAAGTTCTCACAAATAGTACAGGGTGGGTCAACAGACAATTGGGAAGCTCCCAAACAATAAACACACAAAGAGTGTGCATCAGAAGTAGACAGTTTGTGTCCACAATCAGAATACTGCTTAAACCCTGGACTACCTTTTTTATCTGCCATGACAACAAATTAAATAATAGAAAAGTACCAACAATGGTACAAGAGAGTACCCGAAGGTATGAGAGAAAAAGGGAAAAAGATTACCAACGATGGTAAAGAGAGAATACCTTGTGGTAAAAGTAGTACAGAAAGAGAAGAAAAATCTGAAGAAATTATGAATGCTAGATGCAATAGGGTAAGAGACAATAAAATATGAACTTTTCTGACAGAAAAGTAATCTGTAAAGCTATTAAACAACGACTGACTGTACTTAGCTCGAGAAGTAGCTTGACACGACCGAATGGCAACGCGGCAAACAAAATCTGAGGTAACAGGGAGAGGGGGATTGTGGGTAAGAGTTTAGCTCGAGAGTTTGAAGCTGATGCGAGCTTGGAAAATGGCAGGCTAGGTTCCGAGCTCAGAACCAATACCCATGTGTAAGGAATGAATGAGGACTAACAATATCAGATGGAATGTTATGGTAAGACATAACTTCTTTATCTGAAGTTGTTGATCTTCTTCCTATTCATCACTGATGGGACTGAATCCCAAGCTACTTGGAGAACCTGGGTGGCACTTATGGAAGAACATTCCTGAGAACCATTGAACCAAAGACCTCTCTTACCCTGGAGATAAGATCCAATTTGTAATGCTTGATAAAGGTATAGGGTTTAGCCCAAATGGCAGCTGCACAGATGTCATCCATGGAGGCCCTAGAGTGGAAGGCAACCAATGCTGCCATAGCTGTAGTGGAGTGAGCTTTGATTTGACCAGGCTTAGATTCATTCATAAGCGAATATGAAAAGCTAATGCAATCTCTGAGCCATTTTGACAAGGTAACTTTCGATACTGCACCTCCCATACTAGGGCCCGCAAAGGAAACAAAAAGTTGGTCCGACTTGCTAAAGGACTTAGTTCTGTCCAGGTAGAAAAGTAATTGCCTATGAACATCCAATGAATGTAGGCAGTATTCTCTCTTGTTTGAATAATTTGGAAAGAACACAGGGAGCTCAATGGATTGATTAATAGAAAAGTTGGAAACCACCTTGGTAAGAAAGGATGGATTAGTACGGAGTGATACTCTGTCCTTATGGAAGATTAGATAAGGGCTCTTGATACATAAGGTTTGCAACTCAGATATTCATCTGGCTGAAGTGACTGCCACCAGAAATAATGATTTCTATGACAGGAATTTTAGATCACATGTTGCCACAGGCTCAAAAGGGAGTAGAGAGAGAGACTGGAGAACCCGGGAGAGATTCCATGCTTCCACCGGCTGCCTGATGGGAGGTCAGCTGAGGAATATTCCCTTGAGGAAGGTCTTGCAAACTCGGGTGGAAATAAGCGGAACTCCATTTGACCCATTATGGAAGTTGGAAACAGCTGCTAAATGGACCCAAATGGTGGAAACTGATGCACCATTGTCGAATAGCTCAGCAAGATAATGAAGAATAGTAGCTACAGGAGGTGAGAACGGATCTAGCTTCCGATCATGTGACCAAATAGAGAATCATTTCCATTTGTCCCTGTAAAGTTTTCTGGTACATGGTTTATGTGAGGCCAGGATAATATCACGGATGGATGAAGAAAGGGTTTCCTGCCTAGCAACTAATGGAAGTGGAGAAAACAAGCCGTCAGCTTGAGAGTAGACAGATTCAGGGGAGTCAGCCCTTGTGGATGAGATATGAGGTACTGACGAGTGTCTAGGATTCAAGGAGGTTATAACAGATGAGGTCGGAGGAAGGAAAACCACAACTGACGAGGCCAGAATGGGGCAATGAAGATCACTTTGCTTCTCAACCGAATAGCTTTCTTTAGAAAAAGAGGAATCAGGGGAATCGGAGGATAAGCATAAAGGAGACCCACGGGCCAATCGTGAATCAAAGCATCTCTCGGTGACTCCCCGCAAGGGGAAAAGAGGACAAAGTAGCTGCTGCATTTTGTGTTTGAGGGGGAGGCGAAAAGATCACAGCATGGCTGGCCCCAATGGCTGAAGATTTCTGCCGTCACACTCAGATTGAGAGACCACTCGTGAGGACGAAGGATGCATCTGCTTAGTCTGTCCACAATCACATTGGAGCTCTCCGGGATATGCGTTGCGATCAGAAAGCGGTTGGAAGTTATCACCAACTGCCAGATTCTCATGGCTTTGCGACACAGGGGGTAGGATTTGGTTCGTCCCTGTTTATGTACCACACAATGGACATGTTGTCCGACTGGATAGCAATCAGTCTAGATGGAAGGAGCAGGTGGAAAGCTTGTAATGCCAATAGCACCGCTCTTAACTCCAGAACATTGATATGCAAGCTGACCTCTATACTGGACCACATGCCCTGGATTGACTTTCCCTGGAATTGGCCCCCCACCCTATCAGGGAAGTGTCCATGGTCACCGTGGCGCTGGGTTGGTGATCTTGGAAGGGGCGACACCAAAGGTTTTCATTTGTACTCATCCACCAGAGGAGATCTTGTTTGCAGGTGTTGGTGATGAGGATCTGTGAGCTCAGGGGATGGAGATTGGATATCCACTGGGACTGAAGAAGCCATTGTAGCAGTCTCATGTGTAATCTAGCTAGGGGAACAATTGGGATGGCTACAGCCATAGACCCCAGAGCCTGGAGAACTTCCCTTGCAGATATCTTTCTTGGACTGAGTATCACTTGAACTTGTGCCCTTAATCTCTGAAGACTGTGAGGAGGAAGATTAAGACTTGATTGAGTGTTGAATATTGCCACTATGAATTCCAACTGTTGTGAGGGCTGAAGGTTGGATTTTTCCCAGTGGATGGTGATGCCCAGCGACTCTGCTAGTACTAGAGTGTAGCGGAGGTCCCTGACCAGAAGGTGCTTGGTGGGGGTGGAGAGGAGCCAATTATCTAGATACTGAAACACCTGGAATCCCAGAAGTCTCAGATGAGCTGTGACCACTGCTAGGCATTTTGTGAACACTCTGGGGGCCGTCGAGAGACCAAATGGCAGGGTTCTGAATTGGTAGTGATTGGATCCCAGCCGGAAGCAAAGGAGACTCCTGGAGCACTTGTCCATCTTGATGTGGTAATACACATCCCGGAGGTCTAACGAGCACATCCACACACCCTCCTGCAGAAAGGGAAGGATGGATTGAATCGTGACCATGCGGAACTTGGTCTGAACTATTGATTTGTTTAGCTGGCTGAGATCCAAAATGGGCCTTCAGTCCCCAGTCTTCTTTGGCACCAAAAAGAATCTTGAGTATAACCCTGATCTGCACTGGTCTGGGGGGACCTGTTGGATGACTCGTTTTTGACATAGCTTTCATATCTTGGAAGCTGCCTCCTCCCTTTGACTGGGTGGAACATTGGGAAGGGATTTTGCAGGTCTTGGATAAGATATTAGGGGAATGTGACAGCCTCTGGTAATAATTCTCTGCACCCACTGATCGTTTGTAATGAAGAGCCAGGCAGCTTGGTGCAGAGAGAAACGTGCCCTGACTGCTTCCAGAGGAAAGCAATCAGGCAGTGCTTCAGGAGCACTGATACGGTCTTCCCGAGAAGGAATCTCTGGAGTCTTGATTCAAGGGACACCCTCTTCCCCGAAAGGGGCTTCTTCCATTATTGGAACCTCATCTGCCTCTGGGGGAGTCCTCACCATGTGTGTTACGGAAAGGACCTTGAGACTTCTTGTGCCAAATCTTCCCACTCCTCTGGTTCCTGGAGAAGGAATGCTGAGGTTTGGAAAAGCGTAAGCCCATGGCAGACAAGGTCTTCCCGTCCTGCTCACACCTGGCTAATGTATCCTTGACCTTTGCATTGAACAGAGCTGATGGTTCAATGGGAGCATTTAAAAAGGAAGATTTGAAGGAGTCCGCGAGGTCAGAAATGCGCATCCAGGAGTGCCGCCTCATGACTACGCCTGCACCTGCAGCTCTAGCTGCTCCTTCGGTTGCGTGGGACAGCAATCTCATGGATGAATTGGATATTGGCTCTAGAGTGGCAAGTTGGGAAGCAACTTTATCACGTCTCCTACCCGAAACATGACATGCGAGGGTTCCAGAGAGTTCGGTGACGAGATCTCTCTGGAGCCTTGTAAAATGTGCCAAAAAGTTCAAAGACCTGACTGCAAAGGTCACTGACACAAAAACTCGCTTCCCTAACCTGTCCACCGCCCGGGACTCTTTATTGGGTGGGTGAACAGTAGGACTTTCCTCCGCAAGGTCCTTTTTTGTGGCTGCCACCACCACCATAGCGTCGACTGGTAAACCTCTAGACCAATGGGGTTGATCCTCTGGAGGGGAGAGTATTTTATCTGATCTCCTAGGGATGGCCTCAACAGTATCAGGGCTCTTTCACGCCCACTGCACCATGAGCTTGACCAACTCATCGGCAGGGCGGCTCACCCAAGAAGTAGAGGGCCGAGAGCAGAAGGCCTGCAGGAATATGGATCCCTCTGAGGAAGAATTGGTGGGCTTCCAGTCGCCCCTCTCTTTCAAGATTTCCAGGATGTCTCCAAATGAGACATCATCAGGGGGTGACCATAGGGATCCTTCCCCATCATCATAGTCTGTATCTTCTGTGAGGGACTCCTCTAGGGAGTCCATGTGTTTCCTCTTATACACCCATTTCTGAGGGGGTTCTTCGGTGGGAGCATCCAAAGAGGACTCAGAAAGGGAAATACCCTGAACAGGGGTTTTGTGGGCCTTGTGCTCTCTGAGTCCTGGGGGGGTGGCCTTTGACAGCTGAAGCTCAGATGGAACTGGTGGGATGACTGATGTAGGAGGATTGCTAGAAGCAAGCACCCTCTCCATCACCCGGAAAGCAGGCCCACCTGAAGAGGAATAGGAGCCCATAACCGAAGAAGACAATTTCAGAACCAGGGTCACACCCCGCTCCACACGGTCCACCCCCAGGGATACTCAGGGCGGGAGTCACCCTCAGACCCGAAGATGGAATCGGCAACACAGCCGGTACCGAGGCCAGAACAGAGGGTCCCACCCCCCAAGCATGAGATTGAGGAAAGGTGGGTTCCGAAAGAACCGACACCCAAAGGGGCCTGGAAGCATCAGACACTGTTGTTGTCGGCACTGAGGGAAGGGGTCCTCTTGTAGACATCGGGTATATGAGCCTCGGAACCGAGGGATCCAAGGGAGGAGAGTATGTAGGGGTTGCATGTGTAATAGACCCAAAGACTAGAGTGTGTCCAGGAAAATTTGTAATTCTCCTGGTGGTCAGCAGATAGGCACACCACATCCAATTCTAAAAGGCTCCTGGTGGACCTTACCGATGCCCCTAAGGGGGAATCAGGCCGGTCCAAAAAGGGACTGAAGGCTTGTCTGGCAAATGGATCTGCAGATGTAGAGTACTGGGTTCATGGTGTATCACAGAATGGCACCGACGATTCCAATTTGGAAACCGGCAACAAAGGAATGATCGGAGCCAAGAACAGGCACGGGCTGAGGTCACAGCTGGGGTGGAGCTGAATAACGGCTCCGAAGGTGTCGGAACCGACGTCGGGATGGAGATGGGGGATGTCGGTGCTGAGATGGAGGCAGAGAAACTGATCGTAACTGAGGTTGTAGTTGGCGCCATAGTCGTCAGAGCCGGGGCAGGTGTCGACGAGGTGACCTCGGTATGAATCATTGGAGCCAAACTCGGAGCAGAGGTGGTTGGAACCGAGGAGGCAGTATGGTGCTCAGTGGAAATCTTATGGGCCCTGTGCTTATGGCTTTTGCCCCTATCACCGGCCAGTGAAGAGGGGTCTGAGCAAGGACATTTCTTGTCCACAGAAGGAGGGGACGAGAACTCCGACGCAGAAATAGCCTCCAAAAATTTTTGTCGCTCATTCAGCGTCCGCTGACTGACGCTGGCACAAATATCACATGAGGGTTTCGCCAGTAAGTGCAGAACCCCCAAACAATACACACAGTCTTCAAGACGGTCACTATTCGGGAGTTTACCACTGCAAGAAGAGCAGTGTTTAAACACCGTAGTCCCTTTCTTCTCAGACATAATAGGAAACACTCACACACACAAAAATAGAAGAAAGTGAAGGAAAGAGGGAAATGCCAACAATGGTATTGGGAATACCACAAAGGTAGAAGGGTCAATACCAAAAATGGTACAAAAGGAAATACCTGTGGGTAGAGCTGAGTGTAGTAAAGATACAAGAAATTAGCAAGCTAACAGGAAAAATCCACAAAAACTTGTAAAATTTAGAAAAATATAACAATTAGCTGGACAGCTCGGTGAAACGCTGCTATATGGCTGTGCGGCAAATGAGATCTGAGGTAACTGAGTGAAGGGCATTGTGGGTAGCAGCTTAGCTCGAGAGCTTTTGGTGCATACAAGCTTGGCATAAGGCCGACTCGGTTCCGAGGGCTCAGAACCGAAACCATCAGTGATGAATAGGAAGAAGATTAACAACTTCAGTTGGAGGTTGTTTCAGGATAAATACTTCAAATCACAATTCGCTGAAGGTTCAAATGGGGGATAAATCAAAGATTGTAGCACCATATTCAAGTCCCAAGGTGTAGGCAGATCCTTGTATGGAGGTCTCAACAATAGGCTTCCTTTCACAGTAAGGTTTTACAAAGTTTGTGTGACATTAGAGCTGTGTCATTTATACCATTATGCAAATTTGAAATTGCAGCTAAATGAACCCGTATAGTCGAGGAGGATGCCCCTGCATTAAAATCCGATGCTAAAAATTCCAAGACCTTATGAACTGGTGCAGAATATAGGTTGAGATTGCTGTCTGTAGCCCATTTTGAAAATCTTTGCTACTTGTTGCTGTACAATCGTCTATTCGAAGTTTTGTGGGAGACTAGAACAATTCTTTGAACTGGGCTGTAAGGCTAGTATGCCTGGCAATCACTGGAACTCAAGAAGCCATGCAGTGAGCTTGAGATTTTGAAGATTTGGGTGAATGAGTCCCCTCTGGATGAGACAATAGGTCTGGAGCTGGGTCCAGTGTCCAAGGTTCCTGAATTACGCCACAGAAAGGGAAACCATATCTGTCAAGGCCAGAATGAGGCAATGAGAATTATTGTGTTTTTCAGTCTGTTGGTTTTCTTCATAAAATGGGAAATGAGAGGAATCTGGGGAAAGGTATACAGTAGACCAGGGGGACAGTTGTGAAGAACACCTCTTGTTGACTCCCCCCAGAGGGATGATCAGGGCAAAGTAGCTGCTGTACTTGTTGTTCAAGGGGAATGCAAAGAAAATGCAGCAGGGCTGGTGCCATTGATGGAATATCTTTTCCGCAATGAAAGGGTTTAGAGACCACTCGTGAGGCATCAGAATGCTCCTGCTCAATTTGTTTGTGATCATGTTTGAGCCCCCTGGAATATGCATTGCAATTAGAAAGTGGTCAGATTAAGTTGCCCATTGCCACACTCTGAGTGCTTCTCAGCAAAGAGGGTAAGATTTGGTTCCCCCTTGTTTGTTGATGTACCAAACCACTGACATTGTCTGTTTGGATTGCAATTGTTCCCGAGGGTAGGGATTCTTGGAATGCTTGCAATGCCATGTGCGCTGCCCTCATCAATAGAACACTGATGTGCAAATTGGCCTCTAACTTGGACCAAGTGCCTTAGACTGTCTTTCCAAAATAATGCCCCCACATCCAGGATGTATCCATGGTCACTATGGCTTGGGGTTGTGGAGGGGACAAATTGACGGTACGACAGAATGCAATTGGAATGGAGCCACCAACTCAGGTCCTTTTTGTATAAACAGGAGATCAGTACTTGATGAGATACTGGTTGATTCAGTAATGACCATCATGACACTAAGACCCATTGTAGAATTTGCATGTGAAACCTCACAAGGGTAACTAAAGAGATAGTGGCCACCATAGATTCTAGAATCTGTAAGATCAGTTTTGCAGTAATTGTTCTGGTGTGAATAATCTGGCTGAGGTGTGATTTTACTCTTTAAAGTCTTTCTTGGGATAGAGATGAGATAGAGGTGCTTGTGTCTAACACCACCCTATGAACTCTAAATGCTGCATTGGCTCTAGATGGGATTTTCTGTAGGTAATAGCATTCCCCAGCAAGGAGCAAGTTTGAAGAATGTAGTTCCTTGCCTAGAGCAGTAGATGCCTGGTGGCTGCGGTAATGAGCCAGTCATCTAGGTATGGCAACAGATGTGAGCTGCAACCATTACCATGCATTTGGTGAACACTCTGGGGGCTAAAAACAATTGAGAGAAGCATACATATATTTTTAACAAGTAGTACGAAGTTATGAACAGGACATCAAATTGTATTATATTAAATCAAGTGCAAATACAATGTATATGTTTAATGTAGTAAGTCATTATTAGGAAGAGGTTTAGCGTGCTGTTGTGTTTATTATTGGTTGGTACAACACTCATTTTTTAGCACTCTAGCACTTTAAATGTCAAAAGTTTTTTTAAATGAATTTGCGCCAAAAAGGTTATTTAAATTGGCGCATTGACCGTTTGTATGAGTTCTGAAGAAGCCTAAGGATTGTAGGTGAAAGCGCTTAACTCATACGGCTATTGTAATAGTTAACTTTTGTGTTATGCTTCAATAAACGTTCCTGTGGTCGCATCATACTGTGTTCCCTCTATTGTTACGAGAGAAGATAGCACAGTATCACTGTTTTACAAGTAAGTTCTGAATCCTTGCTGGTCTTGGAGGAGCTTGTGGATGACCCATTTTGCCAGCAGTTGTTCTATTTCTATAGCTGCCACTTTCCTCCATCTAGGTGGAACATCAGGAATTCTTCTGGATCGATTGGGAGGTTGAAGGGAAAATGGTATGTAATAACTTCTGGACACTATCCTCTGCACCCAAGTATCTTTGGTGATGACTGTCCAAGCTTCTGCATGCAAGGATAAGTGCCCCCTGACTGCCTCCAGAGTGAAGCAGGTGTGCAACATTTCAGAAATGTTAAAAAGGCTTCTCAGAGAATGGAACCCTGAAGCCCTGGTGTTATGGGCCTCCCTCTGCTGA
The DNA here is from genome assembly GCF_019279795.1 of Protopterus annectens. Classification (NCBI taxonomy): domain Eukaryota; kingdom Metazoa; phylum Chordata; order Ceratodontiformes; family Protopteridae; genus Protopterus; species Protopterus annectens. The sequence goes on along the minus strand of NC_056739.1, from coordinate 796,085,269 downwards.
GTGGGTGACTTCTACTGTTAGGGTCTAACCCCCACTGCAGGGAGATCTATCACCATAGGAGCCCTGGAAAGACTCTTAGGACTTGTGGAAACACATTTTCCTACCCTCACCTGGTTTCATGAAAAGATCCTCTGAGAGATAAACATATCCCAGTGGTAGATAATGTCTTCTCATCCTGTTTGCTCTTGGAGAGAGTTTCCTTCACCTTAGAGCTGAATAAGGTGGCTCTATCAAAATAAGCTTTGATGAATGATTTATTTATTTTTTACATTTTGTTAACCGGGAAAGTCCGACTTGGAGCAAAGCCAATTTTCAGCAGAGGCCCAGGGAGAACAACTCCAGACGCATGTCTTTGTAATGTGGGAGGAAACCCACACGGATGCAGGGAGGACATGCAGACTCCGCACAGAAGGCACCCCAGCCGAGAATCAAACCAGAGAACTTCTTGCTGTAAGGCGACAGCGCTACAGGTGCACCACTGCACTGTCCAAATAAGCATTGATGAATAATGACTTGAAGGCCTCTGCAAAATCACAAAGGTGCATCCAAGTGTGCCTTCTCATGGTAATTCCTGAATTCATGGTGCCTGAAGCTCCATCTGAGGCATGAAAAATCAGCCTCATGGAAGCATTCGATAAAGAATGAAGGGTGGCCAGTTGAGAAGAAATGTTTTTCTTGTTCTTTGCACACATGGACCCTGAGTAGGCAATGGAAAACTCCTTGATCAAGTCCCTCTGAAATCTTGTTACATGTGCCAAACAGTAAACACATTTACCAAATCTGTCCAATGCTCTGGACTCTCTGTTCAAGGGATGAACAGAAGAACTCTGTTCTTTCTTTCTTGGTGGCTGCTGCTACCACCATAGCATCTACAGGGAGACCCTTGCTCCAGTGGGCATGATCCTTTGGTGCCACCAGGTTCTTATCTGGCCTTTTGGGGACTGTCTCCGTAACATCCAGATCCTTCTCAGTGCGAAATGAAATCTACTATTGCATCTGTGAGAGGGAATACCCAGGATATAGCTGAGCCAGCTCCAAAAGCTTTGAGAAACACCAATTCCTCCTAGGAGGGGGATGGGGTAGGAACACCAACCACTTTTTTGTCTTAAAAGTTCAAGGATGTCACCAAATTAGACATCCTCAAGGGGTGAGCTGGGGGCCCCCTCCCCTTTATCAAAGTCAGTGTCTTCCATCCATCAAGGATTCCTGCAAGGAATCTAAGTGCCTCTTTTTACACTTCCACTTTCGAGGGTTCTCTCTGGTGGTGTGATCTGGAGGATATGGGGAGGAGTTAGAAGTGTGAGCAGAGTCCTGGATGAGGACTGTCTCCACACCTGGTCATGCTGGCTGTCCCAATAGGACAGGATGAAAAGACTCAGCACCCACAATCAGACAGTTACAGGGGAGGACCCAAGACAGGCAAGGATGTCCTATCCACAAAGGTGGAAAATGCTCTCTTCATCATATTAAAGGCAGAAGTCATGGGGGAACTGAGAATTGACCAAAGCTACCTGTCCAGGATGACGAAGAGCATTCCCATGATCCTGTTTCGACAGAGGTTGGAGCTGAGCTGTCTGGCACGGAGGCTCCAAGGGGGAGGGACGGCTCCAAGAATACTGGAGATAAACCCAGTCCCCCAGCTCTGGCGTGGATGCTACAGCTCTGAGATCCTTCCGTCTTTAAAAGAGTCATCTCCATACGGATCAGAGATGGTTTTGGAGTCATTGAAGGCCAGGCCTTCAGATCCAGCACAGACAAGTTCAGTATCTTGAGGTACAAAGGCTCTGAAATCAAAGGGTGAATCTGAGTAGGAGTTCAAAGCTGGGGCTAGAATGATGGTAGGTTTACTGGTCCAGTGGGAGATGGGGATGATATAACTCCTGACTGAATCTGGGTCCTGAGAAATATTCTCATCATCCTATCCACATCTGCATTCGTCACGCTCCTAATTGACATGAGGTACAAAGAGGTTGAAAGGTGGTCTGGAAGTCCTTCAAGGAGTCTCTTAGGGTGAATGAAATTTCGAAGTGATGGGCTCTGTAGAAAATCTATGTAAACGGCGGATTGTGGCTTGGATTTAGAATGAGTCAGATCCAAGGAGCCAGATGGATCTGAAGGTTTTTGTACTTTTTCAGGTGAAGCATAGCCCAAAGAAGAGGGATGAGAATAATTGGGGGGATCACTTCCTTGAATCCTTGGCCTTTCCAGTAGAATCCCCCTTGTTTTTTTCTGAATACTTCTTGGAAGGGGGAGCTCCAGCAGATGAAGAGGAAGATGGAAGCAGGCCTTTCAGAACAAGCTTGTTATGACATGAGATAAGCACCTGATTTTTAATTCCTGCACAAATTTCACAATCCACACTCAGATGAGCTGCTTCAAGCCAACAGACACACTCTGAGGGAGCATGTGAGCTCAGAATCTTATACTCACATGAAGAACATTTTCTGAAACCAGTTGGCTTGTCAGCCATCCTTCCATGCATAAGAGCAGCAAAAGAAAGATATACTAACTAAGGTAATAAGAGAAGAATACCAGTCAAATACTAACTATGGCAGTAAAGGGAAGAAATGGTATTCCTAGAAGCACCCACAACTGGGTAGCAAGAAAAAAGTCTACACTATATAATGCTGGAAATGACTAAATAAAGGACACAAGGCCCTTAAACATGAGACCCAACCAGAAAACCTTTTTCTATATATAAAGAGAAACCTTTTTTTTTACAGTAACTGGGAGGCTAAAAGGGTTAAAAAATCTAAGAGTAAAATATAATCTCTCAAACAGCAAAATGACAAAAACAATGACTGTCCCTACATGCCGGATCTACAAGTGACCATGTCCAAATGCTGATGCGGCAAATGAGATCAGAAGTAATCCAGGCTAAGGATAGGATTATGGATAAGGAGAGGACATTCAGCTATGGAGACAAAGTCTATTGAAGTGGCCAAAGTCAGATCTAAGACCCATCAGTTGGGGAACAGATGAAAAAGACAACATCAGATCATCTGGAAAATGGAAATTATTTTTCTTGGCAAAATAAACAATCACAAAAAGGAAATCCATTCTTTGTCAGATTCCTACTTCTGCCTGCATTTTGATTTAGACACAATATACTGGTAATAATTGCTCTGCTGTCGCCAAGTTCTTTGCCACAACCTGCAGCAAATTATGATTAGTTACTATTTCCTCCAAGCAATGCGAACTGAACTTCTCATCATTTGTGTACTGATGAAAAGAAAGCATACTGCATCATGAAGGACAAAAAACAGGGAGGTGTTAAACATAGTAGATCTTGGCCCTAATAAATTATTTTTGTTTAAAAAAGATAAACCACCATAATACCACTTACTGACCTGCTCCTTAACAGCAAAGTTGACGATTGTGGTTTTAGTGGAGATTTCTGGGGTATAATGTGGGTTTGACAGCTTGGTAGTAATGTAGAAACGGAAATCTGGGCTGTACTCGACCTCTTTATCACTAAGTCGTATCATCAGACGCCCACCTAAACAAAACAAAAAGCACACAGAGGTTAAGAACTTAATAATCTGTACTCATAGAATGGCAATTTAAAAACAAGAGTAATTACAAAGTTTATACAAATGTGATGTCTTCTAGAGTGCTGGGAGCATATGATAGTTATAGGTCCCACCAAACTGCTGTTGGTGCAAAGCAGTTTGATGGGCTAAACAAAACGATGCAATCATGCATTATTTTTAACACACACACATAATTCTAATATGTTTATTCATTCTTGTGTTGTTTTTAATGATATTGTTTACTTTTAAAAAGTTACTGCCATCTTGTAAAACATTAAAGACTCATCTAGGAGCTTTGCACAGAAAGCTATGAATGCACAGATAATGAGCTTCATCTGCTACAATTCTGAGTTTAATTCATTAATTCAGTCTTTAATTATAAACTGTGTTAAGCAAGTTATTTCACCAGGAATTATACAAAAGTTGTATCCTTACTATTATGATACATCTAGATAATTAGAGTTCATTCTTTTCAACCTGTAGGACTTAGCCTCAGGATGAAGTCAGCTTGGTACCAAAAAAATTCTCAGGTTCTAGTGCCTTCCATCCTCCCATAATGCTCTGCAGTAGCTAGACTCTCCACATTTCCAAGGACATAGGTACTTTGCTTAGCACTTGCCTAACCAACAGCCTACATACCTACAACTCCTTTTTCCAACCTTTGCCTCTGTTAATGAAGGGGGGAAGGTAGGTAAATTTCTTGACGAGGATGGACTTGGAGCATCTAGATCTATTGCTATAGTACATAACTTGCGCATCTATCAAGATCCAGTCCATCCCCTTCAACCCTTAAGACCAAGCCCCAAGCACAGCCTTTTAGGTAGTTAAGAGAGAATCTCTTGCTTTACACACCTTAAGAGAAGTCCAAGAGTTGTTGTGGAAGCACTGGTGAAAAATGGATTTATCCAAAGGATGCACGTGGACTAATGAAAAGCAAAGACCTGAACCAAACACTTAAAACAAGTAAATCCACGAAATCTGGAAAGGAAACTAAAAAAGAATCTAAACACCTAGCCACTACCAACACCGTAAACACATGCCACATTCCTTTATAAGATTTCATAATGTTGGACTTTTGAGCAGAAGCATGGATTAGGAGGATGCTGGGATTTTAAGCATCATTTGCCATCCCTATGTGGAGAATCTGTGAGGTTAGTGTAAGGGAGTGAAAGTCCAAGCAAGGCTTCATGGATGGGTGACTAAGCAGGGTTCTGAAGAGTCTCTGAATTAGAGACTCCTTGAGAAGATGATGACACAACACAGTCAATCAAATCTGCCAATGCCAATAACAAACTATGAGAATATCGTTGAACGTGTTCACTCTGGCTTGCTGTATGAACTTGTGAAACAGAAAGGAGTAAAGGCATTCAGTAATCATGAGAGCCAGTTCTAAACTAGAGCATTCTTGAACCTCTGTCCTAGAAAGGGAATGAAGGAAAAGAAGCTGCTGCACTTGGAGTAAGCAGGATATGCTAAACGACCAAATTAAGTCTTCACCAAACACTAGAAGATTCTCCATACAAGTGAAAACCTTAGGGAGCACTTGTGCATCATCAGAAGACCATGAATGAGCCTAACCACCACAGAACTGGCTCCACACCAAATAAGGATTGCTACTAGAAAGTAATTTAACTCAGCACATTCCCATACCTGCATGTCTTTTCTTTGCAAACAGGACAGGATTAAGAATCTACTTGGTTCTTTATGTACCATATCATGGTCATACTCCCTGTGCAACTCGTGTGACAAGCTTGGAGTGTTTGCAGAGCTAGGAGTCATACTGTCATGTCCAGAACATTTATGTGCAGTTTGGCCTCCTGATGTGACAATATAATTGGCCAGTATTGCCTTGACAATGCCTGTACCTTAGTCACAATGGAGGGCAGGAAGATGAGAGTGACAGCCTACATCCAGACTGGGTATCTACATCTACCAATGGAGCTAAGTTTAGCAAGATTTGATACCAGTGTTCAGAGTCCCCAGGAACTCTCATGTGCAACCAGGCAAGATTAACTAAGAAAATGGTGGCTGCCATCAGTCCCAGTACTTTGAGGAATAAGTTGTCCTGTACTGAAGATTTTTTGCAGGATCGCATTCACTGTTCTTTGTATAGGGAAAATTCTCCTTTGAGGAAAACTGACTCAACAGCTTACTGTGTCTAGGCTGCAATCTACAAAAGGTGGCTCTTGCTATGACTTTAGACATGACTTTGCAGTGTTCACTGCAATGTCAAGGGGCTGGAACATGATCAGAAAACTGTTGTGTGTTTTCAGCAGATATTCCAGCATTGGTGTGGCTAGGAAATGCGTTTGTTCCCTGTAACCTCTGCTAAGCTAATAAAACAGACACTTGATAAACACACTAATGGCTGTGGTAAAAGCAACTGTTAGGTGCTAAAAGTGTGAATGATAAGCTCCTCCCAAAACACACAGCAATCTTTTCAACTCCTTGGCTATTCTGATGTAAAAGTGTCTTGGAGATCTAGAAAGCACATCCAGTCCCCTGAGGTTAGGTAAGGGAGTACCATTTGCACTGACATCATTTGGAATTTCATACTGGGGACATAATAAATCAGACTGACTAAATCTATTTAATCTACAATAGGACTGTGGTTATTTGTTTTCTTTGGATCCAAAAAGAATCTTGAATAATATCTGGACCTTTTCTGATCAGCTGAGTACTGTTGAATGCCTCTCTTCTGAAGAACATGGATGCCCTCTTTTTTTGGCTGCCTTTCTTTGATGAAGGGGCATATCAGGTAATGGAAAAGATGGAGGCCTCGACAGTTGTAGAAGGTTATATTTTGTAGCCACTGGATATTAAAGTCCCTGTCTACTTGTCTTAGGAGATAGTTCACAATGCATAGAAATGAAGAGCTAGGAGCTCAATGATATTTCCAGGGTGTGACAGTGGGGAAATATTCAGGGATTCAGCTGGGACTGTCTGGCAGATGAGATGTATCAAAACAAAACCCACTATGCTGTCAAATGTATCTGCCACTGAACAGACATCTATTATGAAATAAGCCACGGTCATATTGGCCCCTCTTAGACTGCTGGCTCCATTGTGGCTAGGAGACATAGTTGAACTACATCTCCTTAAAACTTCGACAGTTCTTGAAAGTGCACTTTTATAACAGCAACAGTCCTGTGATCACTCTTGCTCTGACCAATGGCTTGAAAAGTCAGAGCTATTTAAAGTGAATTTAGAAAGGGCATTGTGAAATTATTACTAAGTCAGTCAGTTGCCTTGGGCACAGCAGCGAACTGTAAGACCAGCATCCACCACAACAGCAAATTCATCAACAGGATTTTCTGCAGGCTCATGGATAGGGTGGAGACCAATATAATGGTTGCTGCCTGCATATTGAGGCCTTCCCAACTCTATGGCAACCATTCCAGAAACATTTGGATTTCATATACAAGATCCTGCTTGAACCTAACCATATGTGACAGATAACACAGCATCAATGGTCAACAATGTAAGATACATTCTTTCCATAATAAACAAGAGTCCTAGATTTGCACTAGGTATGGCTAACATCAGTGGTAATTGAGAAGGAGGAGGTCTGGATGACCTTGGAGGACAGAGACAGCTGAGATACCTCCAAACAGCAAATTAGGGGGGGGTAGTAATTAAATACAGAAAGGACAGAGCAAGGAAGGTAAAGCAGCAGGGAACCTATTAACCAACAAACAGGGAATGGAGTTCTTGCGGAAATTGGAAGTGCTACAGTTTTATGGGGGGGGGGGCAACTAGAAGCTGACAGGGCTAGGGAAATAGAGATAAGGTGACGGTTATAGGCAGGTATAGATAAAAGTATGATGTTAAGAACAGCAAATATTGAGAGGATTCATTTCAGTAATGGAATGAAAAAAAGGGCTTTGCAATCAAGCTAAGACAAGAAGAGGTTGAGAGGGGAGTATATAGACTGTAATATAAAGAGACAGGGCAGACGGGGGACACCATCTCAATTGTTGGGGATCTTTGGGTCTTATTATGGGAAACTTTATATTGCTAAAGAAAAAGAGGAAGGATCAAAAGAGACAACTGTTTATCTCTCTCTTTTTAACACTTTGCAGATGTTCATATATAGAGAGAGAGATGTTAAACTTCACAACATTTCATCAGCATCAACCCCGGTTTTCACATTTTCTATATGGGGATAAATGTCATCATCTCTCTCTATTCAATACCAGTCTCCTACATTCTTTGACGCTCATGCCTGACTGTCACAGGTCTTCTCTCTCACAATCCATCCACCTCTTTGCTGGATGCCCTCGTTTCTTCCTGCATTCATCTTGTCTGTCCCAAATCTTCTTCACCAGACTTTCTGCTTTCCTAAACGTGACCAAATCACTGTAATCTATTCTCTTTGACTTTTTCTGCAATTGGAGCTGATTTGGTTTCTGCTCTCATGTCCTCATTTCTTCATCTATCCCATAGTGTGCATCCTAACACCCGTTTTAGACACTTCATATCCATCACCTCTAGGTTCCTCAACTGCTCTGCCTTTACTGCCTAAGTTTCTGTACCATACAATAGTACTGGCTGCACTATTGTTTTGTACACCTTACTTTTCAGTTGACACTCTATGCAAATTGGCTGCAGCCCCTCTGATTCTAGCTTTGACTTCCTCATTCAGACTTCCCTTTTCCTCAACCACCCTTCCCAGATGCTTGAAGCTGTTAATCTGTTCCACTGTCTTTGCTTCTATCTCAATTTTCAGCATCTTCTGATTTCCCCATTTGCTGTCATTGCAACAGTTTTATCTGTATTCAGTTTCATCTCACATCTATTCAGTTTTGCACTCTTTTCTCTACCCTTTGATGAAGTTCTTGCTCAGAGTCTGCCCTTAATGCCAGATCATCTGCATACAGCAACTTATATGACCTGTCCCCTCCAACCCATTTGCTAATGTAGTCCATCACCAGTATGAACAGTAGTGAGTTCTGAGCTGAACCCTGATGCACAGCCAGTCTCACTGGGAACCCCTATGTAAGACTGAACACTGTTTGTACTTGAGTCACTGGGTCCTTGTACATAGCTTGCACTAATTATAATATGCATAGTATGTATGTATTGCACAAAAAATATAAAGTTTTGCTGTAATGTGCTATTTTTTGATGTAAGTGAAGCTTTTCTCCCCAGGCCTCTGCTGAAAATGGACCTCGTCCAGTCGGACCTTCCCAGTTAAAAATAAAATAAAAATAAATAAAATAAATAATTCTATCAATTTTTTGGGGATTTCAAACCATCACAGGACTGCCCAAATCAGATTTCTTGGGGCCTTGTCATATGATTTCTCCAAATCCAGAAATGCCCAGTTGGAGTCTCCCCCCTCACTTCCAGCTTCTTCTCAAGTATTTGTCTCCCTGCAAACATTGGGTCGGTTGTGCTACATCCTGATCTGAATCCAAACTTCTCATTTCCCATCTTACTTTCTACTATTTTGCATATTTGTTTATCTTTCACCCTTTCCAGAACTTTCAGGCAGTGTGATAGGAGTTTGATACTGCTACACTGCCCATAGTTGTGAATGTCCCCTTTGTTCTTGAACAGTGGCACTAGCATGCTTATTCACTAATCATCTGGGATATGTCCTTCTCTCCATACTGCTATGGGTAGCCTCAGGAGCCATTTTACCCAACATCTTGATCATCTCTGCTGTGACCTCATCTGAGTCTGCTGCTTTTCCCAACTTCTAGGATGGCACCTCCTCTTCTCTCACCACATCTATGGCATTAAAGCTTCTGTGGGGTTTTCTTTATTCAGAAGTTGCTGGAACAAACTCCTTCCATCTGCCTTTGATGTCCTGAGGATTCATGACTAGGTTTGTTGCTGGCATCCCTTATAAAGGTCTCTAACCATCTTCTGTATGTTTCTGTCTTGCCTTGCAACCTGATAGAGTTTCTTTGTGCGATCCACTGAGTCACAGTCTAGAAGTTGGTAAAGTGCCTCTTATGCCTTTTTCTTTGCTACTAACTGCTCTCTTAGCCTCTTTGTTAGCCTATCAGTATTCCTTCCTAGCCTGGTCCGTCTTTTCTATTCCCTACTTTTTCCTGCACACATTCTTTCTTTTGATGACTTCCTGGACTTCTGTATTTCACCACCAGCTTTCCTTTTGTACCTCGTTTCATACCTGGTTTGGCTGCTTATCTGTTCTGTAGTCCTCACACATGCTGTTTTGAGGTGCTGCCATTCTTTTTCAACTCCACCTATTTCCTCCCTTCTTGAAGTGCTACAGCAGTAAGTAATTCCCTAAACTGTTGTGCATTCTCTCCAACTTCCACGTTTTCAGCCTTCCCTGACCACTGCTTGCAGTTGATTGTGGCAACCAGTCATTTATGCTGTGAGCAGACTGTTTCACCAGGGATGACTTTGCAGAGGTCTACCGGAGTTGCATGTTGGCCACTTTTATACGTAATCTTGTGACTGTCTCTCTTTCTGAAGCATATGTTGGCTACCATCAAATCATTTACCAGACAGAAGTCTAGAATGGCCTCTCCTCCTTTATTCCTGTTGCTGCACCCATGTAGACCAAGGCAGTCCTCCTATCCTGTTCTGTCTGTCTCAATATGTGCATTCACGTCAACCATTATTAACCAATTCCTGTTGTCCTGCTTTATCTAGTAGGTCCTGCAACTGCTGTCTGAATGTTCTCTTTTCCTCACTATCACAACTCTGCTGTGAGGCACAGGTTGAGATTATGAATACAGCCCTATCAGTAGGCTGGAGTCTGATTACTATGAGTCTGTCACTAATTTGGATGACAACCCTCAATCTCTTCTGAAGTCTGTCCCTCATCACAATTCCCACACCCTCCTCCTAAGTAGTAGGCTCTGGATTCCAAGCCAAAAGACTTTACTGCATTGTGCTTCTGTCTAACCTCTTGGATACATAGGATATCCAGCCTACTCCTTACCATCATGTCATCCATTTCCAAGCCTCCTTTTGTCACTGAACCTATATATTGTGTGTGGCAATTCTTATTTCATGGTTGGCAGGTTGACTGGTCGGGTAACCCAAGCTCAGCAACTGGATACCCCCTGGCCACCAGCTTATTGGCCCACAACTGCTGGGCTTCATGGCACTCGCACACCAGCCAATAAGGGCACACAGACTCCTCTGACCATTAGCATGGGTCTGGCATAGGTTGGACTACACTGGGTCATGAATCAACTTTTCACGGGCAAATACCCATGCCCAATTTGGTGACATTAGCCAACACGACCAAATCATCAATAGCCATATTTTTACATTGCTGGGTGTCTAGCCCTGCCACGGCAAGCAGTCTGTGATTTGTGTTCTCCTATCCTGAGCATACTGCATACCATAGTAGATATCTAAAGTGGTAGGTCTATACAACTCTTCCCCCTATAGGCCACCATCTAGAGTCTGTGCTGCTGCCCACAGCTCCATTCTTAGGTGAATTTTAGATGGAAACACTCAGCATGTTTTTCAGAGGTTGGAGAAACCCCACAGAAGAAGAGAGATAATACACAAACTCCAAACAGGCACTGGTTGGAGGTCAGGATCAAACTTGCACCTTGTCCATGAAAGGCAAAGAACTTAACCATTACACCAATGATGATAACTGGATACAGGTGGTAATATAAACAACCCCCTTAGTAAAACAATCAGCTGGAACACCCTAAAAACTCTACCCCTGGAACAAGCAGTCACCCACTTCAACTCAACTTTTTTAAACCTCTTAGAGCATCATGCCCCCATAAAAACAAAAATAATAAAAAACAAAACTGCCCCTTGGTTAACAAAAAACACACTAGCAACTATGCACCTTAGAGATAAAGCATGGTCATCATATCAGAAACAAAGGACTCCCCTAGCCCAAAATGAATACAAAACACTCAGAAACAAAGTAAAAAAAGATTATCATTTCCGATAAACAGAACTACTTCTCCATACTCCAAAACAACAATAAAACAAACCCTCAAAAATGTTGGAAATGTATCTCCGCCCTCCTTAATCCCAGCAAACCAGATAACCCCAGACAGGTCCCTAACGCTCCAGACATAGACTTGGCCAATCAATACAACACCTTCTTCATTGATTCTATTACCAAACTAACCTCATCTTTTTCATCTTCTAACCCCACCACACCCCTCACTACACCCCCATCCTGCCCTACCAACTTTTCACCCCTTACCTCTGCCTCTCCTCTTATCTCCTCTCCATCATCAACATCCTCAAACCCCCCCCCTTTCTCCACCATTCTCACTAAAACCTATAGCCACATCCACCATAATAAAATTACTTCAGAAACTAAAACCATGCTCTAATGCCCCTGATAACATTCCTTCTTACTTTCTCAGCATAGCTGCCGAAGCCATTGCCTACCCCATCAGCATTCTAATCAACCATTCCATTCAAGAAAGCTCAGTACCCCAAATCTGGAAAAAGGCTTTTGTTGTACCATTGCATAAAGGCGGCAGCAACAACAATATCACTAATTTCCATCCCATCACTATCCTCCTATCTCTAAACTTTTAGAAAAGTGTATCCATCTACAACTCCTATCAAACCTCTTAGACAATAACCTACTAACTCCAACACAACATGGTTTCAGACCCAGTCACAGTACTATGACCGTCCTTCTCTCCTTCCTGGAAGCTGTGAACAAGGCCCGGTACTCTGGCCACATTGTCTCTACTCTCCTACTTGACCTCTCTAAGGCCTTCAATACTATCTCCCACAATCTGCTACTAACTAAACTCTCCAAGCTTAACTTGTCACCCTTCTCTCTGAACTGGTTCACTACTTATCCAATAGATATCAAGCAGTAAGATGGAAAAAAGCCACCTCCCCTTTCATCAACACCCCAACCGGTGTTCCCCAGGGATCTATACTGGGTCCCCTTCTTTTCAATATATTCATAAACGATTTCCACAACTCTATCCCTTTTACAAAATTTATCCAATACGTAGATGATTCAACTATTATTTGTTCTGCTACCTCCATCCCCACACTTCTAAAACTTACTCAAGATGCAGTCTCAGCCACCGAACAATGGATGAAAAAACTTCACCTTGTACTCAATGCCACCAAAACCAAATTAATGGTATTCACCCCCTCTAAAGCTACCTCTTTCAATCCAAGTAATTTCTCTATTACTAGTCATAACAATACACCTCTCGAACTGGTATCTGAGGCCAAATTACTTGGGGTTCAAATTGACAGTCAGCTTAAATTCAACTCCCACCTTCAATTAAATATAAAAAAATCCACTAAAAACTTGGCATGCTCTACCAACAGAATCATTATCTTACACCCTCCACCAAATTCACCCTATCTACCATCATCCCCTCCCTCCTTTATGGAGCCCCACTCCTAACTAACCTACAAATCTTCACTCAAAACACAACTCTCCTCTTGCTATAAGAAAATTGCCAAGTTTGCTACTACCCATATGTCCTCCTCATACCACTGTTCGGCTCTCCACAAACTAGAATGGTTAGAACTACCCAATCACCTCACCTACGTCCGACTCTTGCATAGAAGCTCATCTTCAATCCTTCCCTCTGCCCCTCTCTTTCCTCTACCTTTAAAATGCATCTCCCTGATAGAATACTAAGATCTAACAACCAAAACCAAATTGAATTGTATGTACCAATTCATCCCCCTGGAGAAAATCTCTTATCCTACAGTCTTGCTCGTCTATGGAACTCCTTATCCCTATCCATTCGTACTACCTCAAATCACTTCTCATTCAAAAAATCCCTTCACTCACACCTAATATCCCAGTGGGAATGCTCCTGCTCCCACCCCACATAATCTCCTCCCCTATTCATACTGGGAATTTCCACTTCTCCTCCCCTATTCATAATGGGAATTTCCGCTTACTCTCCTAAACTCATAGACCTTGCTCTTGCTTGTATTAAGCTATTTATTCTGAATACTTGAAAGGTACCTCTTAACTGTAACATACCCTAAGATGAAAAAGGTTCTCAGTTTCTAGACTGTAAAAATTCTATAAGCTCATTTTTCTTTCTCTTGCTTGTATTAAGCTATTCATCCTGAAAGCATGAAAGATACATCAAGTGTAACCTACCCTAAGTTGTAAAAGCTTCTCAGTTTTCTATATTGTAAACTTTTTATTTTCAGCTATACAAGATTGTAATATCTGTATATATTTGTTCACTAGCCTGCTGTATTTCTAAGTTTCCTTCATTTTTTTACTAGTACATAGTAATTGAATAATTGTAACCAAATACCTTATTGTAATCTTGCTACTTGTTTTTGGAGCTTTTCTCCCCATGACTCCATTGAAAACGGGTTATTTTGGCCCAATGGACTATCCTGGTAAACCAACTGTAAATAAAATGAAATAAAAATTGACAGTGCTTAGTGTTACTCTTGGTAAATCAGTAACGGTGACAGTTGGGTCCTCATTAATTCTTTGCAAAAGTGTACACTGTTCTGCCTGATTTTAAGAGATTTAATTTTTTCATATTTGAAAAATATGAATGGACGAGAGAGGTGGCAATTGGTGGAATTAACTGTTAAACAAGTAATTGATTTGGAAAAAAAAATCCCTCAATGAAAGTATATTTCCAAGGCTTGATGAAAACAGTAGTGTTAATTTCGTCATTAGAAAGAAGGTCAATACTCTGTAACTTTTTTTTTAATTAAATGCATGTTATTATTCATGAAAATAAATATTTAATTGTGCAATTATTGACGGTGATTGATATTTAATACGTGGAGTAGTGTCAGTGGATTCAGTCTCCAGAGGTCTGTTATGTGGACAGAGGACAGCACTAAATAAAATAAAACTTTCCCGTGGAACACATTCATTTGATATCTGTTGTTAGTTTGGAAGAGAACAGGTCGCTGCTTGGTGTTTGAGTTACTAGAGTTTTATTTCCGGGTAGTGATATTATGTCTTCTCAGGATTTATTTGATGGTACAAAATCATCTTCTACTGGCACTCTCAATGCAAAGGAAGTTTTTTTTCCCTTACAGGTTCATAGGTAAATACTAGGGTAGATGTCCTTATGGGCCATTTTAAGCTTTGCCAATTTCTCTTTTTGTATTCAAATGAATGCATCCCATTTGATTAGATTCATAGGTTCATAGGAGATTACTAGGCTAATGGCTTTAGAGATTGGTCTTGCCCATCTGATGGTCAAAAATGATATATTACTTCTAATTAGAATAACTGGGATCATACCTTAGATAATGTGAGTGGAGCCATGGATGGATTAAGAGAATTTAGGAGCTGCCTCTATCCATAAGTAGTACAGCAGGCAGTCCTGGGGTAAATTTTCTGTTTCCCATCCATAGATCTAAGGTATACTTAAATATGGACAGGGTTGAACATTGATTTACATGAATGAAGACTGTTCCACAGCAGCAGTATCCTCTGTGAAATATACCTCACAGATTATGGATTTACCAAAAAGTTTTTGCCCCATTTTTTTATATCTGACATAATATTTGATGCCACATGGTTAAATATCCGAAAGTTCCACCAATAATGTTAATCAAAATTTAATGGCTGTTGTGCATTTGTCTCTCCTGGATGATATGCTGCCTAATGAAAATGACTATTTATCCATTTTTTTATGGCAGCAAAGGGGTTTAACTTTAGTAATTACACCTGGGGTGGTAACGTCAACAAGAACTATAGAGGACTGCAGGAAGAAATGGAAAATTTGGGTAAACATCTTATTAAACTCAAGTCTCTACAATATGATATTATTTACTTTCAGAAATGTATCAATTTGGAAATTGCATCTAGGGGTTTTAGATATCAAAAATGCCCCAAACGTGCAACCAATGTTTCTGATTTATAATGTGACTTCATTTAGGTTTCAATGTGCAAGTATGGTAGTATATTTAAGTACACTTATTAAGCCTAATCAAGTTTTTAATGACATGCTTATTAAGGAAATAAAACACTTAAATGAGCCCATCACTGTTAGAGGAAGGAAAAGATTTTGAGATGAAAAGGAATATGTGGAGAAATCACACCTGTGTAAGTAAACTTACCATAACAGTTGATGTTCAAATGAACACTGCTGCAGAAGCTTAACGTATATGGGTTATATCCTGCTCAGGATATAACAGTTGTTCAGCTTCCAAAGCTTCAGGACACCTTCCACATTCCCAAAACCTTAATCAGTTCTAGCAGAGCTGAAAGAAGACTGGTTTGGGCACCAAGCCCTTCAGAGTTTTAATGCCAACTGAGACAGGGGAGGCTAAAGCCATGAAAAAGATAAGGTTAGTCCTCAACCTGGCAACAAAAACATACAAAAATAGGAAGATGGCAGGACTATGAGAGCAGTGATCATTCGACTATCTACTGTTCATCATTTTGATCCCTGCTGCAGTAGCTTTAACTATATAAGTAGACTACCATAGCTTATACTGACTTGAAGGGGGAAGGATGAGAGTCCAGGAGCCTCTAGAGAATAGTCATAATAAAGAATGTTCCAGACTTGCAGAAGAACTCTAGTTTGCAGGTTTGCAGTGTTTTGTAAAGGTATGTATAGAGGACCACACTGCTGCTTCTAGAATATGGAGAATTCAACCCTTTCCAAAAAGCCATAGATGAAGTCAAGACCCTGGCAGAATAAGTGTTAACCATGCCTACAATGGGTCTATGTTGGGCTACCGAAAATAAAGAACCCAAACAGTGAAATATTGAAAAGAAGACAGTGAAACCGACAATTATCGAACAATGACATCACTAAAAATAAATTAATTGAATGACCATAGCTGGCCAACAACCAGGAAGTAATGTGATGCATACGTTAAGGGAAGGGAAACCTTTCATATTTGCCCTATTCCCCACTGTAGTGCGATCTCAGAATTGGTATATATAGTTGGGGGGAGCCCAGCGATGTTGGCAGACTATGGCCATTCAATGACTTTTTTTCGATGATGTAATTCTTTGGAAATTGTCAGTTTCGCTGTCTTCCATTTGATATTTCACCATTTGGGTTTTTAATTTTTTGGTAGCTGAACAGACACACACACCTAGAACTCCCTTTTGTGGTGGGTATAAAAAAAAAAAAAAAAAAAGTTATGTACTCCCCATAACAATACATTTGTGTTGTCCATTTTCATTCTTCTCCAACTGATGGGTTTCAAATCAGACTTGGTTGCTTCTTCCAGATCCTTGGATCCCACTGTTGAGCTGCTCCCTTTACCCATAATGGCCTGCTAACCTAGCATACCTTATATCGAGTCTGCTGCCCCCAGAAACTGGGAGGTTATTGACCTTGTTAATAATTAAACTCCAAAGCAACCTTATGGAGAAAAACGTGGCCGATGGTGAAGGTAGGATAAAAGGATGACCTATCGTTACTTGAAGAGAGGTCAACCAGCAATGAAGATCCTTTTTGCATGTGTTTGTTAAAATAATGAGATGAGACATTGGGAGCTCTTGATAAGACCATTGCGTGAACAGCAGCCATTGTAGAATCTGTAAAGTAAGAAATATGTCTTCCCACTGCTAAGGTAAAACTGTCGAATACAATAAACAGCAAAAACAACGACAGATAGCTCACCTGGGCTAATGCTAAAAACAGTTGTTTGTAGAAAAAGAGTTGAATGACGCTGTCCATAACAGACAATACAAAAATCTTTTAAGAAGTAAACTTTAATATATCCATGATTAAAAATGTAAATAAAAGTCCCTTGTTCATGTAGAATCCGTATGTGCATGCGACTCAACAAAATTGCTATTATAGCAGCTGCCATCATTCCTAACAGCTTTAGCACTTCTGATGATGGAACCTTGTCTTTGGATATGATGTTCTGGATTTAAGAAGCAACATCCTTTATGATAGAAGCTTTAAAGTGGTGGTGGTGGTGTCCAATTCTGCTCCGATAAAAATTATATGTTATGATGACGACAAGGCAGATTTTTCTGAATTTATGGTAATGCCCAGTTGACTGCAAAGAGTAAGAGTGGTGTCCCTGGCTTGTATTAGCTGACATCTGGTGGTGGCGGTGAGGAGCCAATCATCTAAGTACAGAAACACCTGGAATCCCAAATGCCTCAGGTGAGCCGTGACCACTGCCATACATTTGGTGAACATTCTGTGGGCTGTAATGAGACCAAAGGACAGGGCTCAAAACTGGTAATGATTGGCTCCCAGCCAGAAGCACAGATGATCCCTGGATGGTCTGGCCATTTTTATATGGTAGTACGCATCCTGGAGATCTATCGAGCACATCCAATTGTCTTTCCCTAAGAAGGAAAGTATCGACTGAAGCGTGACCATCCAGAACTTATCTTTCTTGACAGATCTGTTTAACCTGCTGAGGACCAAAATAGGTCTCCAGTCCCCTATCTTTTTTGGAACTAAAAAGAATCTTGAGTGGTCTGCTGGGACTGGTTGGATGACTCTTTTTCTTAGCAATGTTTGGACCTCTACCACTGCTTATTCCCTGTAACTGGGTGAAAGTCCAGCATTTTTGTTGTCAATGGAGGGGGGATGGTGAAGGGAATAAAACATCTTATGGAAACTATACTTTGTACCCAGTTGTCATTTATTTTGAGTCAGGCATCTGGATACAAAGATAATTGACCACCGACTGTCTCTAGAGTAGGACAGTGGGGTCTCCTTTCAGGAGCGCTGGTAGGACTTCCCAAAGAACTAGTCTCTGTCACCCTGGTTTTGCGGACCCCCTCTGCCGCAGGGGTGGCATCTTCCATTATTGCCCCCTCCTCTGACCCTGGAGGGGGGGTTCACCACGTGTCCAGAAAGGCTCCTTGTGCTTTTCGGAACCACATCTTTCCTCCCTTTTGACCCTTGGGGTAGGGTCTAGTAGGGGTGGAAAAATGGACTCAGACGGCAGACAGTGTCTTTTCTTCCTCCTCACACCTGGTCAAAGTTTCCTTAACTTTGGGCCCGAAAAGGGACGAGCCATCAAAAGGGGTGTTGACAAAGGATGACTTAAAGGGCTCCGCAAAGGAATATAAGTGCATCCAGGAGTGTCTCCTGAGAGCAATTCCTGTACCTGCTGCCCTACTTATTCCATCAGCTGCATACGAGATGAGACGCATGGACGAGTTCACTATGTAATTAAGGGTAGCAAGCTGGAAGGCAACTTTGTCTGAAGCTCCTTTAGCTATCGTACCCTGAAGAGTATCTCCAAGCTCTTTTAGGAGGTCTCTCTGCAGACTTGTGAAGTGTGCAAGATAATCCAAGAAAAAACAGGTAGAAGGCAAGCAGGCAGGCAAAACACAACCACGAACACTTCTCCTTAGGGCATACAAATCATTTACTGTTAAAACAACAAGATAAACACTTTTGTCTCAATTTTAGACAATAAAGAGACTTCATCAGATAAAGCATACATTGCATGTATGCTCCCTGTGCAAGATGTAGGTGAAGAATACTGCAACAGTGATATGGAAGGACATCTTAGTATTACGCATAGTGCAGTATTACTTGCAAAGTACTTGGGACATTTTCATAGCCATATAATGAATGTTGCTTCAGTTGATGGTGTTCAATGAACTCTCCCAGGTTGAACAGACATGTCTTAGTACATATACAAGCACTATGCTGACAGTGAACATGTCACTTTTAAATGCAGCAGTACCTCTTCTGTTGTACTATTCACTGGTGTTATAACATTTAGCATCTAATCAGCATTTTTGAACAAATCCAGCACAGTGGTTTCGCCGAAGTCCAGCTTCTCAAACTGCACAGTTTCTAGACTGTGAGAGGAGAAGTGTTTGTGGTTGTGCTTTACCTGCCTGCCTTCTACCTGGCTTTTCTTGGATTATTGGTTTTGTTTTTGCCTTGGTGTGGCTTTTTGTCATTTTCCAAGTGTGTAAGATAGTTCAATGAACGCATGGCAAAAGTCGCTGAACTATACATGTGCTTCCCATATCTATTCATGATCCTAGAGTCTCTGTTAGGAGGATGGATAGAAGAAGAAGTTTCTGACATCACCTTTTTGGTGGCTGCCACTGCCAGCACCATGGCATCAACAAGCACTCCCTTAGTGAGAAATGATTTAGCCCGAGGGGAAGAAATAAATTTATTGGGCCTCCTAGGGATAGGCTGCATGGTGTCCAGAGACTCCCACGCCCTTCGTGAGACCAGCTCCATGAGTTCATCGAAGGGCGGAGGACACCTAAGAGGTGGAGGGTTGAGACCTGAAAACTTTCAGGAGGACCGACTCATCTTTAGTAGGTTTGGTGGACTTCCAGTCACCCCTCTGCTTAAGGATTTCTAATATAGCTGCAAATGAGATATATTCAGAGGGGGACCGTGGGGACCCTTCTGATTCATCTAAGTCAGTTTCAGATGTCAGAGACTCCTGCAGGGAGTCTAGATGTTTCCTCTTGCAAAGGGCAAGGGCCACCCAGTGGGGTTTCCTGAGGCTCAGGGTCTCTACGCTTCAAAGGGATCTGTGAGGTAGAAGTGGACACGGGCTCTTTTGAGGAGGAGGTAGTTGGTCTTGAAGTTGTGGATGTCCTGGGGGACATTACTCTCCTCATGGCCTCAAAGGCACCCCTGCTCTGATGAGGAGGAACCGCTGGATCCGAAGAAACAACTGAAGCCCTCAGTACTGGAACAGTGGGCTCTGATCCAGAGGTAGGAACCAAACTCATCCGAGCCGAGGCACTGAGAGGCAAAGTCAGAACCGACAGGTCAGTCCGACTATCCTCCCTGGACCCGACCGGCGGGTGTCGGCTCCTAGACTCCTCGATGGGTGCCAAAGAAGTCTGAGTAAATGGAACCGATGGTACTGGAGCAGGCATCGGCTCTGAAGGCTCCACAATCATGAGGTCCAACTCCTCTGGCACCAATGGACCGGTATGGCACAGAGGAGGAAAAGAAGTCAATAGAATAACAGTTTTCGGTTCCAAAAACGCTTGGGTCAGAGCCGATAAAAATTTAGCAAACGCTGGTGACTGTAACAGCTTCTGCACCACATGATCCACATCCAAATCAGATAGGCTAAACGAGGACTGAGATGAATGTATGGAGGGTGGTACCGACTGGAGGATAGGAGATTGCAGTACTTCAGAGACCAGTTCCAGGACTGGGGACCGGCTCCGAAAAGACAGGACGGTCAGCTCCGAAGGCTGTGCAGCCATCGAGAGTTTCTTGGATTTTGACAAATCAGATGAAGAAGCCTTGGAGGACTTGGAAAATTTGGGAGACTGGCTAGATTTATCCTGGTCGCTCAAAGCTTCCTGAAAAGAAGATTTTTTAAAGTCCTCTATCAATCAGTTTTCTTTTCCTTTCATGTAGTACTCTGCTAGAAAAGGAATGGCAAATGTAGCAGTTCTCTTGCAAGTGCAAGACTCTGAGACAATAGACACAATTTACATGACTGTCACTGACATCTTTTGTCCACACTTTGGACATTTTTTTAAACCCAGACTTGGGATGTTTGTCTTTTTCTTGGTCAACCATGTTAAATCCTACAGTACCAACAGACCGTAATATCAAGGAAGAATGCGCACACTCACAAAATTTTAGCAATCTTAAACTACAGTAAGTAGCCCTTAAAAAACAAATGGGCTGTTTATGAATAAATGTGAGCTAACTATAACTATATAAACACACACTCACACAATATCTAATGTTTATAGAATCTTATGAAACACTACAAAGCTATATAAACTATCCTAATATTTTTATAAAGGCACACCAAAGAAGGGAAAGGGAATAATAAAGGCCTATAAAAAACGAAGGCCAAAGGGAGTACAAGAAAAAGTCAGAAAAGGCTAACAATCTAACAAGCTATTAATATTTTCAAGTTTTACAAGTTATAACTATCAATATATAAGAGAGAAAATAGTAATTATTGAGAAAAATATGAAATACTGGCCCAAGCTGTGCTAGGAAACCTCCGATATGTTGCAGCAGCAAACTAGATCTGAGGTAACTCAAGGTGCGTCATGGGATAGGGACTTGGCTTCGAGCTGTCTGAAGAACTCGAGCTTTGTAGTAGGCCAGCTCGGAGCCGAGGATCGGCTCCAAAACCATCTCTAAGAATGAACGTCGAGATAGAACAGCTTCACATCAGAAGTTTGAAATGGCAGCCAAATGCACCTTAATAGTAGAAAAACTAGCCCCTTCATTGAGAATTGAAGCCAAGAACTAAAGCACAGCTAATACAGAACCAGAAAAAGGGTCCAAATTTCTCTAAAGGGCCCAAAAGCAAATCTCTTCCATTTATTTCTGTAAATTTTCCTAGTGTAAGCCTTTTGAGAAGATAATAAAATATGATGGACTGGCAAGGATAGCCTGGGCTGTCTAGCAATCAATGGAACTTGAGAAACCCTGCAGTCAGCTTGAGGCTTGTTATGTCCAGATGAATCATCCATGTCAAGTGAGACAGGAGGTCTGAACTTGGGTCTGATATCCATGCGGATGCAGAAGATGAGGCCATAGGAAGGGAAACCAAATTTGACTAGGCCAAAAAGGTGCAGTAAGGATAACCATGCTCTTCAATTGATATGCTTTCTGTAGAAACAGAGGTACCAGGGGCAAGCACAGAGGAAACCAAAGGGCCAGTCGTGGAATAGAGCACCTCTCAGTAACTCCCCTGGAGGAGGAACCAGGGTGAAGAACCTGCTGCACTTGTTCAATGGAAAAGTAAAAAGGTCACAGCATGGCTGGCCCCATCAACACTATTTGCAATCACACTGGCCTTTTCTGGTATGTGTGCTGCTATGAGAAAGGACCCAGAAAACATTGCCCATTACCACACCCTCATTGCTTTTTGACATAGAGGATAAGATCTGGTTCCTTATTCTTTGTTCATGTACCAGACTACAGACATATTTGCCCAACTGAACAGCAATCATCCCGGATGGGACAGCGTCTTGAAAGTCCTGCAACTCTAGCAGGAATGCTCATTGATATGCACCTTGGCCTGTTCTAGGGACCATGCACCTTGGACTGTCCCTTCCCAAGAAGTGCCCTCCCCTCCCCCCAGTTGGGAAGAGTCTGTGGGTACGAGAAGAACAAAAGGACAGCCTTGAGACACTTCATCCAAGTGAAGCCACCAAAGAAGATATTTTTCCATGACTGAGTGATCTTGACTGGGTTTAACAAAGGCCGCTGAAGAATAGACCACTGTACTGAGAGAGTCCATTGCAGATTTCACATATGAAACCTGGCTAAAGGAACCAGACTGACTGCTGCTGCCATGGATCCTAAGGCTTGCAAGATTAGTCATGCTGAAAGAGAAGAATGCAAGATCACTTTCCTGACCTGCAATCTGAGTGTCTGAACTCTTGTTAGAGAAAGATATGCTATCTGACTGACCATGTCTAGCCAAGCACCTATGAACTCTAGACTCTGTATAGGTGTGAGCTGTAATTTGCTCTAGTTGACTGTGATGCCTGGCAAAGACACAGTTGGAGGAAGTAGTCCCTTGCTTGCTAAAGCAGATGCCTGGTTAGGCCAGTTAGCAGCCAGTCATCTAGGTACAGAAACAATGTGAATCCCAGCAGTCTCAGGTAAGCTGCTACCACCACCATGCATTTGGTGAACACTCTAGGGTCTGTGGTGGGGCCAACGTGCAGTGCTCTGAACTGGTAATGACTGGCTCCCAGCTAAAAGTGCAGATATCTTCTGGAGCACCTGTTCATTTTAATATGATAGTATGTGTCTTGATGAATTACTGAGCACATCCAATTCACAGCAGGGCAAAACAGACTGAACCGTGACCATACGGAACTGTGAATATTTCACATATTGGTATAATTTGCTGAGATCCAGAATGGGTCTCAAGTTCTCTGCCTTCTCTGGCATTGAAATGAATCTTGAGTAGGTTTTGAATTCTATCTGGTCTGGGGGGACCTTATGGATGACTCTTTTTTTACAGTAGCTTTTCTATTTCTAAGGCTGCCACCTCCCTCTGATTGGGTGGAACATTGGGGATTCTTTGCATTTTTGAAGGCAGAGTTCAGGAAAAAGGTATGAAATAACCTCTGGATATAATCTTCTGCACCCAGGAATCTTTTACGATGGATGCTCAGGCTTCGGGGTGGAGAAACAAATGCCCATCCAGAGAGGAGCAGCCAGGCAACCTTTCAGGAGCAGTGGTAGGGTTTATCAGTAAATAAGTGCTGGAAACCCTGGTTCTGTGGCCTGTCTCTGCCACAAGGGTGGTGTCTTCTGTTGGAGTTTCCTCATTTGTCTCTGGGAGAGCCATCTCCTTGTGAGTCTTGGAAAGGATCCTGGGAACTGTGGAGCCACGTCTTACTGCCTCCTTGTTGATTTCGGGAAAAGAGTCTCCATGGAGTAGAAAAATGTATTCCAATGTCAGACAAGGTCTTACCATCTTGCTTACTTCTGGAGAGCATTTCTTTCACCTATGGGCCAAACAAGGAAGATCCATCAAAGGAAGCATTGATGAAGACATGAAGGGCTCCGCAAAAGTGCATAGGTGCATCCAGACATGCCTTCAGATGGCTATACCTGAACCCACCACCCATGAGGAACCCTCTGCAGCATGGGATATCAACCTCATGGATGTGTTAGATATAGATTGGAAGATGACTAGTTGTGAAGAGAGCTTATTTTGGTCCTCCACTGACCTGGACCCAGAAACAGATTTGGAGACCTCTTTAGTCAAATCTCTTTGCAACTTATGAACTGTGCAAGATAATTCAACGGGCACAAAGCAAAGGTTGCTGAAGCATACACATGCTTACCAAATCTGTCCAAGGTCCTAGATTCCCTGTTAGGGGGATTTATCTATGTTCTATGAGCTCTTTCTTATGGGCTGCTGCCACAATAATGGATACTCTGTCCTTTTGGGTGGAGGGGGGGCTAAAAGTTTATCAGCACACTTGGGGACAGACTCCATGGAATCTGGCTCCTTACATGCAAGGTGCAAGACAAGGTCTATTAGTTAATCAACTGGGGGAGTCACTCCAGACATAGCCATGGCAGACCTGAAATCCTCCAGGAACACTGACTCCTCCTGGGACAGGGTGTTGGATGACCAACCACCTTTTTGTTTTAGAAGTTCAAGTGTGTCTCCAAAGAAGACACCCTCAAGTGGACATATAGGAGACCTTTCCCCTTCATCGAAGTTCATGTCCTCACTGATAAATTCCTGAGGGGAAAACAAGTGTCTCCTTTTACACCTTCTCTTCCAAGGGACCTCATCAGTGGGATGGTCTGGTGAGGTATCAGAAGTGAGAGAGGAATCCTGAGGGACTGACTGGAGACTTGAACAGTTTGGCTGTCCAAGTGTAACAGAAGTACAAAGGCTTGGAACTAAGACAGGTGGGTTGTAAAGAAATGGGATCCAAGGGGGGCAATAATGTCCTCTCTCTAGACAAGGAGAAGGCCATCTTCATAATCTCAAAGGTAGAAGGTCTGGGTGAGACTGAAGTCAGCAGCACTGGAACTGAAGTCCCCTGTGTCAATGGCTCCTGAATCCCCCAAGGCCTTCCTCCCAAAGATGGAGTTAGACCTGAGCTGTCAAGTGCCAAATTGCCAAAAGGCAAGGATGGCTTCAATAATTTCAGAGTTGATCTGAGCCCCCTAGAACCAGCACTAACGCTTCGGCTCCGACAGTCCTCCTGCTCTGAAAGAATTGGAGCTGGATGGTTCAGGGAAGCAGTCAGAGTTGAAGAGTGACCTGTCTTCTGATCTGACGAGGGCTATGAAATCACAGGATTGACTGGAAAAGGAGAAATTAGATGAGAATTGGTGATGTGCAGGCAAACTGATTTAATGGGAGACAGATCTGAAAGTACCCCATCTGGATCTGAGCTCTAAGGAATTTCCTCATCATTCTAGCCACCTTGGTCTCAGACAAGCTCCTTGAGATCCTAAGCTGGTACATGGCAGCCTAGAGTGCTTCCATGGAGTCTCCTGCAGACAGGGAGAAGGAAGTCGAGTAGGTATCAGCTCCAGGAAGTATCAGAGTAACCGGGTCTGAGGAAGTTTTGCTTTTCAGGAAGTAGGATCCAAGGGAGTCAAATCTGACTTTTTTGAAATTTTGGATGGTGGCTTGGAGGTTGGAGCTGAAATTGAAGATGGCTCTGGCGACCTTTTTCTGCTATCTTTGTTTTTAGAAGCCGAATCAGGCCTTCCTTTGTAGGATATCTTGGAGGGGGTTTGAGCTCCAGTTGAAAGGAGGTAAAGGGAAGAAGGCTCTTCAAAACTAATTTATTCCTTCTATCACTAAGGGCTCTGGTGTTGAAAGCAACATAAAACAAAAAGTCAGTGCCAAGCAAAAGACACAGTCACTCACTGTGGGCATCAGAATTGGGAATCACAGGAAATGCATTTTTTTTTTTATTCCAGTTGGTTTGTCTGCCATAATGGACAGAGATACTAGTCTTTAGCCAAGAAATGCACGAAGAAGAAGACAGAAAGGGTTTTTTTATACAGTAAAGTGCCAATGATGACAAAATACCCTCTAATGGGTAGACGGGGAAGTGGAAGGAAAGGCAATGGTACTTGCGGTAATACCAGAGGTTAGGTAAAAAGAAAATGTAAAAGCCTGGTTATTAGAATCAGAGAAACTACAGAAAGTAAGGGAGGACAAGTAAGAACACTCAAAGGATAGTCTAAATTTAGAATTAAACTGAGAAAAACTCACTACATTTAGTGGAAACACTTGATAGTTCAAGAGAGAATGGATTCACATCTGAAGTGATTTAACAGCAAACAAGATCTGAGGTATGTTAAGTTATCGTGGCATTATGGGTAAAGGGTGTAGGGAATTTTTAAAATTCGCCAAATCATTACTCGCCCAAAATATATATTCCCAGTTACCTCTCTCTTCTCCATCACACCTCCAACATTTGTTTTCTACATGAGGAAAAATACTTTGAAGTCTGTTTGGGGTACAAAAATACCTTTGCAAACAGTTCCATGCAAAGATCTTAAACCGATTGGACTGGTTTGCATACTTTGGAGTCATACATATGCCTTCCCGTTGTTTTCTTGTAAATTGCTTTTCCAGTCTCTCTCTTCCCAATCTTTTCTAACCTCCTCTGATTGATTTGTATAGTTATCATGCAATATTTTATATGCCCTACTAATTATCCCCTTTTTAATAGCTGCTTGTGTTCTAGATTCAACTAAAAAACTACCAGAGCTGGTCTTTCAATTAAAATCCCCCTACTCCTTTATCTTTGACTGCACTCTGAGATCAAGCTCTGGTATGGAAGGCAATCTTTAGCCAGCAATCCAAGTGTTTTCTTGGCCTTATCCCCCTCTATTACCTTTTCTACTTGAGTTATTTGCTCCCAGTATATTGGTTTCCTAATATTTCTGACAGAGTATTCAGTAGTGAATTTTTAAAATCTGCCAGCTCATTACATTCCCAATAACATGCTCCCATTTACCTCTTTCTTTCTACATTTGGCATCTACCTGAGGAAAAATTATTTGAATGTATAAAAATACACATGCAAACACTTCCAGACAAAAATCCTAAATCTTCTGCACTTTGTTGCATACTTGGGAGCCATAAGTCCTCCCACTGTTCCATTGTAAACTGCTATTCCGGTTGTTTCCTAATCTTTTCTAAACTCCTCAGATTGATCCTTATAATTATGCAATATTTTTACCCTACTAATTATCCCCTTTTTTCCACAGCAAATTCTGTTCTAGATTCAACAAAAAATTCTATCAGGGCAGGCCTTTCACTTTCGCTTTGCCTACACCTTGAAATCAATCTGTGGTAGGGAAGGCAGTCTCTAACCTGAAGTCCAAACGTCTTAGCCTTATCTTACTCTATTACCTTTCCCTCCCTAGTTATTTGCACTCAGTGCCTTGCCTCCTTTGCCAGTTTTCTCCAGTATTCCTCTCCATTGCCTATCTTCTGTATCCCTACTGACAATATTTCCTTTCTCCATTTCCATGTTGGCTTAGTTATTTGAATACTTCCTGCAATTTTATGAATACAATATCATGTATGATGGTTGTTATTCTCCTTAAGAATCTGCATCCAAAATCAGACTCGCTCTCCTTATTTCTTTAACTTTCCCTTCCCGCTTCATCACCCCTTTCCACTTTGAATAATAACCTTCTGCTTGTATTATGTATACAAACCTTAACTGTATAGCTGCAAAATATCCCTTCAAATCAGGTAATAATAAACCATAACCATAAAAACAACCAACAGTGTGGAGTCTGAAACACGGCCAGTTCACAAATCAAATCTTATAGTTTTAAATTCTTTATTACGAATTACTGGTGAGCACTTTTGAGAGGATCACACTTGCATCATCAGACCATATTAAAAATAATAACTGTAATAATACTACTAATAACAACATAAGTCATACAATCCGTTATCCATTTGGATAGTGTAGTTTTAGATGCTGTTTTTTCCAATTTGTTATTGGAAAGGGAAACAAACAATTGGTCAGTTTTCTAAATTCCTTCATCCTATGAAGGTAGAAATGAAGCTGCCTATGGATTTCTAAAAGGTGAAGCATGTATTCTCCTTTATTGTCAAATTTAGGAAAGAGAAGTAGCAAATTGATCACTTAACTAATGTTTGTTTCAGAGGCAATTTTAGGTACAAAGGAAGGATTAGTAAGTAAAGTAATGCTATCTTTATGAAAAATTAAATAAGCCGGCTTTGAAGAGAGTGCCTGGAGTTCAGAGACTCACCGCACAGAAGTTATAGCCACAAGAAAGACTGTTTTCCAAGAAAGAAATTTGAGATCTGCCTTAGCTGAAGGTTCAAAGGGGGAATCATATTAAACTCTGCAACACAACAATTCAATCCCAAAGTGGAGTGGGATTCTTTACTGGAGGCCTCAGTAAAAAGGCACCTTTAAGGAATGATTTACATAACTTGGACAAGGATAAAGGGGAAGCATTATCTCCAAAATGACCATTGAAGATGGCTGCCAGCTGAACTTTGATGGTGGAGAAACTAGCACCACTATGAAAAATTGAAGCAAGAAAATCTAAAGCAGCATGGATTGGAGCAGTGAAAGGATCCAACTCCCTCTGCTGTGCTCAAAAGGAATCTCTCTTCCATTTTTTTCTTCTAAATCTTACCCATAGATAGCTTCTGAGATGAGAATAAAATTTGGTGAACAGGAAAGGAAAGCCTGTAATGTCTAGCCATCATTGGAATTAGAGAAACCATGCAGTCAAGCTGAGGACTTCAATGTCGGGATGAGTTATCTCTGATGGATGTGACAAAAGGTCTGGACTGGGGTCCAGTATCCAATGGTAACATAGTAGGTGAGACCATAGAAAGGGGAACCACACTAGCTGAGGCCAGAAGGGGGCAATGAGGATTGCTCTGCTCTTCAACTGGAGTGCTTTCTAAAGGAATTTGGGGATTAGAGGTAGGAGAGGATAAGCATATAGAAAACCAGAGGGCCAAATATGGACTACAGCATCTCCCAGTGATCGTCCCTGAGGGGGAATTAGGGCAAAGAACCTGCTGCATTTGCTGTTGGGGGGAGAGGCAATTAGATCACAGCAAGGTTGTCCCCATTTGTAGAGGATCATATTTGTCACTGATTGACTGACAGACCACTTGTGAGACACCAGGATAGTCCTGCTGAGCTTGTCTGCTAAAATGCTTGATTTGCACAGTATGTGCATTGCTACAAGAAAGCGGGTGGAGGAGATCACCCACTGGGAGACTGTCAGTTCTTCTCAGCAAAGGGGGGTAAAATCTGGTTCCATCTTATTTGTTGATATACCAAACTACTGTCATACTGTCCATTTGTATAGCTACTGTCTCTACAAGAAGAGAATTCTGAAAGGCCTGTGATATTAAAAGGACCATTCTCATCTCCAAAAACTTTATAAGCGATTTTGGTCTCTTCTGCAACCACATTCCTTGCACAGTCTGTCTCAAGAAAAGCCGCTCTCACGCCAGCTGGGAGGTGTCCATGGTCAACATGGCATTTGGGGGAAGGAAGGATAAAAGGATGTCCTTGAAAAATTTCTTCAAACTGAATCCACTACAGCAGAAAGTCCTTGCAGACTCGAGATAGTTTTATAAGTGCTGCAAAGGTTGTCAAAGAATGGACCATTGTACTGCCAGAGTCCACTGGAGGATTTGCATGTGAAGATGAGCAGTAAGTATCAAGGTAATCTTTGCAGCCACTGACCCTAGGGCTTTGAGAAAAAATAAGTTATGTACTTACCATAATGCCCTGCCTGTGTTGTCCATTTTCATTCTTCCTCAACAAGTGGGTTCGGATCTAACCCTCAGATCCAACTCGGCCGTTTTTTATAGCTTATGGATACTGCAAACTTTCAAGCTCCTCCCTGACCCATAATGCTCTAGCCCCTACCATAACTCAGATCTTGTTTGCTGATCTTTTAGCTTTTTAGAAACTTAGAAACTTAGAAACAATCATAACATGATAAATCAATATCTGGATCTCAAAGGCAGGAACACTGGTTCCCTTAGTATCTTCTCATTCTTCCAGAAATCACAAACAAAATGGTACGGGGTTGCAGGGAGGGGAGTTGAGGGAAAATGAAAATGAGCAACAGAGATGGAACATTATGTTAAGTACATAACTTCTTTATTTACTTGCATTTGTTTACCAGGAGGTCTACTGGACCAGGGTGAGCCCGTTTTCAGTAGGGGCCCGGGGAGAAAAGCTCCAAAAACAAACATAAAGCTACAGAATCAAAATATAGGAATCAAGCAGCAATGGTACAGAACACATTACAGAACAGGTAATACAATAAAATAAATAAAATCTAACATCTGTATAACTAGTATTTCGTATGCAAGCCAAACAAAAATACAGTTGATGACATGGGATGTGTGAATGTGTGAACAAATACAATATTGCAGTTTGTAGAGAGGGAAGGATGGACACCAGCAGATTAAAGATACTGAAAGTAAGGTATAGCCTTAGAGCTATTGCTACATAGGTATCAAGAATGAATAGAAGATATGGTAGATAACTGATACAGTAGATTATGTGTGGCAGGGTGGCACATGTTGGACTTAGTAAGTTGAAAGCACTGAATATACATTTGAGGAGTCTGAGCCATAAGTGAGATGGGCAGGAAAAGTAGGAAGGCTAGGAATACTGTTTTTTTTTTTTTTTATATATAGTCAGTGCTGGTACATGTACATAGCCAATGGGAGAACAGGTGTTGTTTCAGTGAAGTCTTAAAGCATTCAGAGTTGTTAGTAGACCTAATTGAAGGAGGGAGAGCATTCCATAGATTTGCTATAGCATACGGGTAATGCATTGGACTGGTGGAAAGAGTGGGTTTTGCTACATTAAGAAGCATCTGATTGACTGACTGCAGAGATCGATTTGGGTGATACAAGGTGAACAGAGAGGAGAGGGCAGGACAGCTAGAAGGCTGATAGATTAACTTATGAGCTGTGGTTAGTTGCAGGCATGTTAGATGTTGGGGAAGTTCTAGCCAGTTTAAATGTTGGAGTGATAAGCAGTGCTGGGAGGAGTATTTGGAGCTGGTTACAAACTTTACGAGTTTATTGTAGCATGAGTCCAGTTTCGATTTAAGAGAGGATTGTAGATTAGTAAGGACAGGTGCACCATACAGCAAGAATGGAAGTAGAAAGGAAGAGGCAAGGGATAGTCTTGCTGCACAGATGAGGAAGTGTTTGTGCCCGTACAGGATGCCTAGTTTCTGATGGTTTTTTTTTTTTGATGTTTGTGTTAATATGCTGGTCAAAAGTTAGATGTTCATCTATGATGACCCCTAAAAGTTTGGTATATGGGACTACTTTGAGGCAAATGTTGAGAGTTGATGGTAAATTCATTTTTGGTTAGGACTGTTGTTTTTTGGGGGTGAACAAAACAAGTTTGGTTTTATTAGCATTTAGGGTTAAATGGTTATTATACATCCAGATTTTAGTGGAGGTGAAGGCATTTTGGAGGAGTATAAGTAGTTCTGAAGTAGACTTGGCCATGCAGATGATGGTGGAGTCATCTGCATATTGGATGGCATTAGCATGGGGTTTGTTGGTATGGAAATCATTAATGAAAATGCTGAAGAGCAGTGGACCTAGTATGGACCCTTGTGGGACTCCAGTATTGATGTTGAGGAAAGTTGAGAAGGATTGGTGCCATCTGGTTGCTTGCTGTCTATCTGTAAGGTAGTTGGAAAACCAGGCTAGGGTAAGGGGAGATGGGCCTAAATTGGAGAGTTTGGTCAGAAGAAGAGGATGGGAGACAGTATCGAATGCCTTGGAAAGGTCAAGAAATAGTGAGGAGACAAGGTATCCCGAGTCTCGAGCATGGCTGACTGTATCCAAGAAAGATATAAGAGCAGTGGTGGTGCTATGACTAGGCCTAAACCCAAGTTGGTTTGGGGAGAGGAGGTTGTGATGTAGTAGATAATTAAGTAGTTGGTTACAGATACATTTTTCCAGAATTTTGGAGATGGGAGAGATGATGGCAATTGGATAGAAGTTAGATGTATCATTACTGTTTCCACCTTTGTGGAGAGGGAGGATAAATGCCTTTTTCCAGATGGTGGGAATGAAGGACTCTTGAATGGATCTGTTTAGTAGTATACTAATGGGATAGGCCGCAGCATCTGCTGATTTTTGGAGGAATTCTGGTGGTAAGTTATCTGGAGCATTTGATCCAGGTTTAAGTTTAAGCAGGAGTGTCTTTATGGTAGAGGTAGGAATGGGTACGAGACAGAAGTTTGGTCTTGTTGTAGCAGATGGGTCTGGGGGAAGTGGGTTGATTAATAGGAAGTTGGCAGTGAGACTGACTATAATACTTTTAAAAAATTAGTTAAAAAGGGAGGCAGTTTCAGCTGGGGTCATGTCTGGATCAGGGGAGGGATTATCTCTTTTGTTTGGGTATACAGAGAGTTTATGGACCTCCAGAACTTTTTAGGATTTCGCATATAGTCGTTTTGCACAGTAATGTAGTAGTCTTGTTTGTTTTTGATGACAACTTTACTTGATTACTAGTTGTTTGTATTGAGTGAAGTCTGCAGGGTTTTTAGTAGTTGTTTTGTTTGTTTTTGATGACAAGTAATTTTACTTGATTACCAGTTGTTTGTATTGAATGATGTCTGCAGGGATTTTACTTGTATGCCATAATTTCCAGGCCTTATCCCTGGCTTTCATCTGATGTCAATTTTCATTCATTCCTTAACAAATAGGACACAGCCCCAGCTACCTGAATCCTGGAAGGACTCTAAGGATATTCCTGAGTACTGTTGAGCCAAAGGCTGCTCTTCTCCCTCAAGACCAGATCCAATTTGTAATGAGTAATAAAGGTATGAGGATTAAACAGAGTTGTAGGCATTCAGATATCGTCCATGGAAGACCTGGATAATAATACTGATGAAGTTGCATGGACCTGGTTGAAGAGTTTCTTAAAGGTTTTGACAAAGACTAACCCAATTTGTCAAAGACAAAGCAAATGCAGTCAGTTAGCCATTTAGCTAAAGTTACTCTGGTAATTGGTTTGCCCAATTCTGATTCCATAATTGAAACAAACAATCTGTTTTTTTCAAAATTTTTGTTCTATGCAAACAGAAACGTAACTGTCTGGGAACATCCAATAAATGGAACATGTATTCTCCTTTGTTTGTGAAATTTGGAAAGAAAACTGGAAGATTAACAGATTGGTTCATGGTGGATAACACAGTGATGAAACCACTATGGGAAGGAAGAATGGGTTGGTTCTAATGCTACTCCATCTTTATGGAAAATTAAATAAGGAAGTTTAGAATACAGGGCTTGAAGAGACTCTGAGCTGAGGGGTATAGCTACTAAAAAGATGGTTCTTCTAGTGGAAGCTTCATGGGAAGATAGGGTAGAAGACCCTTGGTTGGCTATCAATGAAAGTGGAGAAACAATGCAGTCAACTTTAGGCCTGAAATCTCCGGGTGAATCATGCCTTTTGAGTGGGACAGGAGGGCTGCAATTGGATCCAGAATCCATGGTGAGTGAAATAGATGAGGCCAAAGAATAGGGGAATCAAATCTGATTAGGCCAATAAGGTGCAATGAGGATGACTGTGTTTTTTAATTGAGATACTTTCTGGAGAAACCTGGGGATTAGATGAGTTTAGGGGTAAGAGTAAAGGAGACTGGGTAGTCAATCATGGAGGAGAGCATCTCTTGGTGATTCTGTTGGTGATTCCCCTGG
The DNA here is from genome assembly GCF_019279795.1 of Protopterus annectens. Lineage (NCBI taxonomy): Eukaryota > Metazoa > Chordata > Ceratodontiformes > Protopteridae > Protopterus > Protopterus annectens. The sequence goes on along the minus strand of NC_056739.1, from coordinate 796,051,656 downwards.
TGGGGGATCAGGACAAAGAACCTGCTGCACTTGTTTCACCCCAAACCCGGACCTAACCCACCCATAAATAACAATTACCCTCCCACTTCCTCTAAACTTTCATCCCCTAAAATACTCTTAAATTTTTCACACTCAGTGCTCAGAGTCTCAACAACAAAGCACATCAATTTCAAGCATGGCTAAGTCATAACCAACCTGACATTGTAGCCATCTCTGAAACTTGGCTGAAACCCCACATCTCTGACTCTGTAATACTACACTCTGGATTTCACACTCTTAGATGTGACCATCCAAAGAAAAAAGGCGGAGGCATTGCATTAATATATTCCAATCTACTTACCTTAATTCCCCTACCAAACCCCATTCCTAAATTTGCCAATGCAGAACTAACAGTCAGTCTATTAAAAATGAATAATCACAAAAGCCTCTGTATCATCGCTCTTTATATCCCACCCGGAAATAACATCTCAACCCTTGAAGACATACTCCAATCGGCCTCAGCTGAAATTAACCTTGAAACTTACATACTAGGTGATGTAAACATAGACTAGAATAAAATCAACAGTCCCATACCCTTCCTGTCCATTAACCTCTTTAACTTTACTCAAGTAACCCACTCCATCACCAGACCTAATAAAACAAATCCCTCAGGATCCACTCTTGATTGGATCTTAGTCACCCATCCAAATAAAATTACCAACTCTGGCACCATCCCTGACTCTATTAGTGACCCTATCCCAGCTTTTATTTACTGTGCAACCACCACACCAACATCAATATATTCAGACCTAAAACCTTAGTAAATTTGACCCCAAAACTTTTTCTTACTATCTCAAACAAATGAATTGGAACATTCTAAAAAGCCTTCCACTCGATAAAGCCATAGACCACTTTAATTCTACTTTCCTAGACTCTCTAAATTTCCTAGCTCCACCAAAGAAAAAAAGAATAAAAACTAGAACTGCCCCTTGGCTAACCAAAGAAACAAAGCATCAAAGAAACAAATCCTGGAAGCTTTACCAAAAGAATAAACTTCCAGAAACCCTTCTCCAATATACACAGCTCCGTAACTTTGGAAAAAACAAATCTTCAAAGACAAAAAAATCCTACTACATTAAGCTCCAGTCCAACCATCTCCAAAGCCCTAGGCTTTTTTGGAACTCCATAAACTCACTCCTCATCCCAGGCTCCAAAAATAACCCCTGTCCAAGTAAATCTGACGTCGAATTAGCCTCACTATTGAACTCTTTCTTTATAAAGTCAATATCCGACCTAACGAAAACTTTTCCCAAAAATGACCCATATCTCCTACATATCACCTCATCTAAGTCCCCAAATAATTTCCCCCTATGTTTGAGCTTAAACCTGTTTCCACTAACTACATAAAAAGACTTCTATCCAAACTTAAACCCTGCTCCAATGCACCTGACAACATCCCCTCTTCCTTTCTCAAGTCTGCTGCCGATGGTATAGCTCTCCCAATTAGTATCCTAATTAATAGATCCATAAAGGAATCCTATGTCTCTAAACTCTGGCATTCCACCTTTATTCTTTCTCTCCACAAGGGAGGCAAAAACACTAACATTTCAAACTTCCGCCCTATGGCTGTTCTCTCTCCAATCTCCAAAATCCTAGAAAAATGCACCCACCTCCAACTTATGCCTTTTCTGACTAAAAACCAACTTCTTACCACTACCCAACATGGCTTCTGATCAGGACAAAGCACCATAACAGCTCCACTCTCATTCTTATAAACTGTCAATCAAGCCAGAGATTCTGGGAACATAGTATCCACAGCGCTCCTAGATCTCTATAACGCATTTGATACGGTTTCCCATAAGCACCTTCTAAGTCACCTCTCAAACCTAAATCTCTCCCAAAACACTCTTTCCTGGTTCTCAAGCTATTTGTCAGATAGAGCTCAGGCTGTGAAATGGAAAAAAGGCATCTCATCTTTCTTACCCACCCCTACCGGTGTACCACAGGGGTCTATCCTCAGACCAATGCTGTTTAATATCTTCATCGATAACTTTCACTCTGCTATTCCTAATGCCAAAGTCATCCAATATGCAGATGACTCTACACTTGTCTGCTCTGCCTCTAACCTCCCTAAACTCCTATCTAAAACTCAGACTGCCTTCTCAACTACTGAGATCAGGATGTGCCAAAATCACCTTTCTCTCAATGCTAACAAATCTAAAATACTACTATTCACACCCTCACAATCTTTCTCTTTTGATAAAAATTCCTTCCAAGTCCTTAGCCAAAGCAACTCTCCGATCAAAGTTGTTCCCTTTGCCAAACTATTCGGTATAACTATAGATAAACACCTCAAGTTCGACATCCATATGCAGCAAAATATAAAGAAAACCCACCAAAAACTAGGTATGTTATACAGGAATAATCATTTCCTCTCTACTTCTACCAGGCATACTCTGGCCTCCTCTTACCTCCTTCCCTCCCTTTTGTACGGCGCCCCACTACTAACTAACCTATCCTCTTCCATCACTTCCTAACTTGAAAGCTGTTATAACAAAATTTCTAAATTTGCCACCAAAGCCAAACATTCCACTCATCACTGTGTTATCCTCCAATCCCTCAACTGGTTAGAATTTAAAGATTACCTGGACTTCCTCCAGCTCACTACAGCACATAGACTAATATTTAATCCAACCAAATGCCTCACTCTAACTAACATCCTTCCCCAATAGACCCCAAACAGAACTCTCAGATCTGAACATCAAAGCATAATTACTGTCCACAAACCTAAACTTCCTGCTGGACAACTTCTCCTCTCCTTCGGTAAGAAATGGAACTATCTCCCTTCCACATTAAGGACAATGTCAGACACAAACAGCTTCAAAACTCAGCTTTACACCTACCTCTCCTCCAAATGGAATGTAACTGCATTCTCCCTACCTAGAACTCTTTAACAAAAGCCCCTGGGTGGGTATCCTCCTGAGTTCCTAAGCACCTTATAGCTGGCTATAACCTTCTATAGCTAATTCCCATACGATCTTTCACACTCTGTAAATATTGCAAATAGCTTTTGACTAACTGTGTGAATGTGTTAAAATGTATCTGTACGATATTTTTCCACTATGGGCAATATTGCTCACGCTTTATATTATTTTGATACGTATTTGTAAGTGTACTTTTATTTGGTACTTTTCCATTAATGAGGCAACACTCAAAATGTGCGGTCCTGTTTATTCTTTCCAGGTTAAAGTAAACAAAGTGTATAACTGCAATTATTGTCATCATTTAGTGCAATTTAACATGTTTTGTCCAAAAGTCACCAGTTTGTGAAGGGAGTGAGAGGACAAAGTTAAAATTTGAGTGAAAAATCAGGGATGTTTCTGAAGATCAAGGACTGTCAACAGATTTGCGGACATTGCCATACCTCTGACTAGGGGGAAATTTTCAGGCTTCCATCACAGTCTCAGTGTTGTTACAGTAATAACATCAATCGGTATTTTGTGATCGCAGTTGCACCTAACCGTCAAATCAGTAATGTGTTAATTACTGCATGATCCATACCTCTCAACGTCATTGCGCAAATCCAGGGACAAAGTCAACATAACGTAGGGACAATTTTGAAAAATATTGCCTTATTGAACAGGGTTTGCATCAACTTGCATTTTATGAACAGCAGAAGTATTAAACTTTAAGGTGCGACTTTAACGCCAGCTGTCCAGATTTTCACAGAATGTCCAATTTTCTGCCTATTTTTTGTCTGTTCCTCATAAAAGCCTGTGTTGCCACTACGTGTTTAGTGCAGCTGTATCAGTCTAAGAGTACCTCATTACAAGAAACGTGCCTCATTTGACTCACGTTCACATTTGCCGCTGTTCCACATAATACCGTCCCATATCAGGTCAACAACAATGTTTTATAATTACAGATGGTTTCACGTGTGAGTGACCATCCTGTGAGGTCCCTAGCTGGTTGTTACATTACGAGAGTTAGTGTCCCATATTTTGGAGATGGAAGGTTGACAGTTATGACTAAGGCTTAATGAAGTTGGACTTGAAAAAAAAAATCACAAGACGCAGTCCTCAAACTACATTCCTCCAAGTGTACAGCAGCTTTGTCGGGTCAGACTGCTGCCCGGTAATGGAAAAGTACCTTTTATTTTTATTGGACTGCTATTTTTACTGTAATCTGTTTCATGGAGCTTTTCTCCCAGGACCTCCACTGAAAACGGGCTCTCTGGGCCCAGTGGACTTCCCCGGTAATCAAACTGGAAATAAATAAATGCAAAGAGGTCACAGCAAGGTTGACCCCATTGGCGGAATATCTTTACTATAATTTTCGTGTTGAGAGATCACTTGTGAGGCAATAAATGGACTTGTTCAACTTGTCTGCTATCATGTTGGATTTCCCTGGAATGTATGTTGCTATCAGAAATTGATTGGATGAGATCACTCATTGCCACACATTCAGAGCTTCTTGACAGAAGGGGTTAGATCTGGTTCTTCCTTGTTTGTTGATGTACCATACCACTGACATACTGCCCATCTGAATCAAAATAGTCCCAGAAAGGAAAGAGTCTTGAAAGGCCTGCAATGCTAGGACTACTGCTCTCATTTCCAGGATATTGATACATGTGTGGGCCTCATGAGGGGACCAGGTTCCTTGGAGCATCTTTCCCAAAAAGTGCCTGCCCACCCAATTTGGGAAGTGTCTGTAGTCACTATGGCTTTGGGCTGAGGAAGAACGATGGGACAGTCTTGGAAAATGTAATCTGAGCAAATCAACAAGAGGTTCTTTTTGCATGCCCGAATTATTCTGATCTGGGTGGACATAGGTTAGTGCAGAACTGACTACTGTGTTGCTAGGCTCCACTGAAGAGTTCTCATATGGTATCTTGCTAACAGAACCAGAACGAACACAGCAGACATTGATCCCAAGGCTTGTAGAATCAATTGAGCTGACAGAAAAATTTTGGATTAGCTTTTTGACTTGAAACTGAATAGTTTATACCCTTGTTTAAGGGAAGGAGGCTGTCACTGATACCATACCGAACAAGACCCCTATGAACTCTAATATTTGAGATGGTTCCAGCTGAGGTTTGTTGTGACTGATGGTAATTCCTAGATGAGAGCAAAGCTGGAGTACATAATCCAATGCTTTTATCAAAAGATGCCTGGCCAGAGTGGTTATGAGCCATCCAGAATCCTTGCAGACTCAAGTGAGCTGCAGATACTACTGTCATGCATTTGGTGAACACACTGGGGCTTGTGGTAAGGCCAAAGGGTAGAGTGCTTTGAATTGGTAATGACTGGCTCCCTGTTGGAAGTGTAGGTACCTTCTGGATCGTTGGTTCATTTTTATGTGATAGTACGCATCCTGAAGATCTATTCAGCACATTCAGTCATCCATGTGCAGGAAAGGCAAAATGGACTGAACCAACTATGACCATCCAGAACGTCATGTACTGAACTGATTTGTTCAAATTGTTCAAATCCAAAACTGGTCTCCACTCCCATTTTCTTAGGCTCTAAAAAAAATCTTGAGTAAGTTCCAGACTCTTTCTGGTCAGGGGGACGTCTTTGATGGGGAGATATTATGTAACCTCTGGAAATAATCCTCTGCACCCATGTATCTTTTGTAATGTCTGGCCAGGATCTCTGTTGCAGGGACAGATGACCCTTGACTGCTGCCAGAGGTGCACAATTGGGCCTCCTTTCAGGAGAGCTGTTAGGATCTGTCAAAGAAAGTGTCCCTAGATCCTTTTTTCTGTGGGCCTCTTCTTTTGTGTGGGCAGAATCTTCCATTAGAGTTCCCCCCTCTGCCCTTGGGAGAACTATCTCCACATGTATCATGGAAAGGACCCTTGGATTTTCTGAACCACATTTTTTGACCACCATGCTGATTCCTAGAGAAGGTTCTTTGAGGAGTCAAAAAATGTACACCCACTGCAGACAGGGTCTTACCATCCTGCTCACATCTGGATAGTGTGTCTTTAACTTTAGGGTAAAAAAAAAGAACTTCCAAAAAAAATTGAGCACTAACAAATGAGGACTTCACATAGGCACATCCTGACATGTCCCCTAATGGAAATGCCTGAACCCACCACCCTTGAGGTATCTTCAGCTGTATGAATGAATTTGAAATGAAATGTAGGGTACCAAACCGTGAGGCAACAGAGGTATCTGCCTCAGAAGTAATGGTCCTGGAAACAGACTTGGAGACTTCTTTAATCAAATCCCTTCGAAGTCTGGTGAAGTGTGGCAAATAATTCAGCAAACTAAGTGCAAAAGTCATTGAAGCATACACAAGCTTCCCAAATCTGTCCAACACCCTAGACGCCCTGTTAGGGGAACAGATAGATGAACTCTGTTCTGTGTGTTCCTTCACTCCTCCTTTGTGGCTGCCATTACAACCATGACATCTACTGGTACTACTTTACTCCTAAATTCTCTTCCTTTTGGTGGTGTCAGGATCTTGTCTAATCTCTTGGGGGTTGGCTCAACAAAGTCGGGTTCCTTCCATGCCCACCTACAGATCAAACCAATGACTTCATCGGCAAGTGGAGTCAACCAGGAGGTAGATGGGTCAGACCCAAAGGCTTCCAGAATACTGATTCCTCTTGGGAAGGGTTAACGGTAGACTAAACACCCCTTTGCTTCAGGATCTCCAGAATATCTCCAAAGGAGTTGTCATCGGGTGGTGATCTTGGGGACCCTTTCCCCTCATCAAAATTGGTATCTTCCATAAGCAACTTTTGAGGAGAGTCTAGTTGCCACCACTTGCACTTTCTTTTCCTAGGGACTTCTTTAGTGGGATGTTCCAGTGAAGTATCAGAAGATATGAGTATACCCTGCTGGGTAGTCTGGAGACTTTGGGCTGGCTGTCACTATGGAGTAGAGTGTTGAGGCTCAAGACACAAAGACATATGAAATCAGGAACACAAATCAGAGGGATGGGGGGAATCGTCCTTCCTCTAGAAGTAGAGAGCACACTCTCCACTACCTCAAAGGCAAAATGCTCCAGAAGAAGGAGGCTGATGCTGCTGAGAAAACATGCTTCCAGACTGTTGGCTCATTCTGACCTGAAGGCAGCCCACCTGAGGCAGAGATCAGAGTCAAGCTGTCCAAAGCAGAGGCTCTGAGGGCTCTGACAACTTCGGAGTCGACTCCAACACCTCGGATCCGGCAATGGCTCTACGCCTCCAAGAGTCTTCTGTGTCCAACATGCACTAAGCTGGTCAATTAATAGAAGGTATCGGAGCAGAAGATATGACAATCTTCATATCAGATGAGGATGGTTTTGGAAATCTCAGATCCAAGAGTTCTGAAGGCAAAGGTCGGATCAGAGAAGGAGCCAAAACAGGTGGAATACTGGTAAATGTCTCTGGAACCAATGGGGTAAGAGCCGAGAGAACTCCCATCTTAATCTGTGCTAAGAGAAATTTCCTCATCATTCTATCCACATCTGCTTCTGTCAGACTCCTTGGAAGAACGAGAAGAGGAGGCCACTGAATAGGTCCTAGAATGATGGTCTCTCTCTCTAGGAAGCCCAATGGAAGACGGAAAGGAACAGGAGCTAGAGATGATACATATCGAGTCCAAGAAAGCTTTTTCGGTTTTGAGTGTGCTGGAAATGATGGAGACGGGTTATCAGAAGCTGTTGGATCCAAGGGTTTAGTCTTTGGATCAGATGAAATTGGATCTGATCATTTAGACACCTTGTGGGATGGTTCAACAGTAGTATCTGAGCTAGGAGTAGAGAATCTGGAAGGGTCAGATGAATGCTTTCCGGACTCCTTTTTCTCTAAATTCTTGGAGGTTTAAGCTTCAGATAATAACTCAAAAAGGAAGCCAGCAATACACCTTTCAAAATAAGTTTACTTCTGTGGTCTACTTAGGTCCATGGATTAAAGGCCTTACAAATGTCACAAGACCCTTAAATGAGCTGGGCCTAAACAGTACAAACAAGAATCATGTGCCTCTAAAAGAGGGATTCATGCCCAGTCTTTACATTTTTTTAAATCCTGAAGGTTTTTAGCCATACTGGTATGTATACCATACATATCATAGATTACAGGAAGTTACTAGGCTATTGGCCCTGAGGCCCTTACATGTCTAGCCAAGAATTTAGCCCATGTTCCAACAAGTCAGCACCCTATGCCACTGTCATGCAGGGACATAGGTGGAATCCCAGGGGTGCATTTTCTGCCCCCCATTCAGTTATCCAGGTTGCACTTAAAAAGGTTTAATGAGGTACTCTGGTTTATGTGGACAGGGAGTCTATTCCACAAAAGGGGTAGTCTCTGGGACAAAAATCTGTCCCTCCAACAAGTCCTATTGATGTCACAGACCAGGCTGAGGTCTTGCGTATGGATTATTCGAGTGGATTTTGACTTGCGGATATGCAGCAGCTTCACCAGGGCAGGGTCTGAGATTGCTTTGTATGCCAGAGGTCATCTCAGAGGAGTCTTTAGGAGACTGAGTAGAGGGACAGGGCTTTTAACCTATCTGTGTAGGGTAGATGTTTGAGGCCCTGGACTCTCTGGGTGAGGAATCTCTGTGGTCTCTCCAGCTGCTACATGTGCTTTGTGAGGTACATTCCGAAAGGGGCACTGTATTCAATAATCGGTCTGATAAGGGAAGAATACAGGGATGTTATTACTACCTTGCCCCCGGATGAGATACCCTTACTAATGAGGTGGGCCATGTAGAAAGCTTTCCATATAATGGAGGCAATATGGTGGTCAAAAGTCAGTTTGCTATAAACCTGGGTTCCCAAGTCCCTCACGACTGATTGTGTGCTTAGTGCCTTATTATCAGTTTGATAATTTGTGGGGACATCATTCTCCCCAAAAGGTAAGATAATGCATTTTTTGGCATTCAGTTTGAGGCCATGTTTCTGGCACCAGACATTTCTTTGTGTGAGACCCTCTTGGAGGATGTCCACATCACTAGCGGAATTGATGACAGCACCCAGCTTGTAGTCATCTGCAAACTTGGTCAGCCATAGCCCACTAGATTTGGCGTCCACCTCTAAGAAATCTACCCCAAACAGAAGAGGCCCTAAGACCAATCCCTGGGGTACACCACTTGTTACGGGTCTACTACTTGAGGTGGTTTCCCCTATTTTTACTAGGTGGGTTCTATCAGTGAGCCACTTTTCTACCCATCTGGTAACATATGAATTGATGCCTAGTTGAGAGAGTTTATCTATTATACCTGAGTGGGGAATAGTACTGAAGGCCTTGGCCAGGTAAAGGTAGGGGGAGTGCACCGTCTTTCTCCTCGTCTATGGCCTTGGTGACTGTCTCATAGAAGTTGACCAAATTTAACAGACATGACCTCCCCTTTGACAAAATCAAACTGTGTGGGATCAAATGTCTGGAGGTTGCCAATCTCCTTGTTAATGAGGTCCATGATAATCTGCTCCATGGCCTTGCAGAAAAGGCAAGTTAGGCTGATGGGTCTATAATTTCCTGGATCGGTGGAAGCTCCACCTTTGTGCAAAGGGATGACATCAGCTGTCCTCCACTCGGTTGGGACGAAGCCAGTACTCAGGCTTTGGTTGAATAGGGTGCCTAACAGTGCTGCAAGTTCCTGCCTGAGTTCATGTATGATGCAGCCTGAGATGTTAACGGGTCCCACAGAGGCTGCATTTTTTGCCTTTGAGAGGGCAGTGATGACTTGCTCCCTAGAGATAAGGGGAGGGGGCAGGTACTAGGAATGTCCTGTCCTACTGATGGGGAGTACAGATGAGTGAAGTTTTCACTGAACCAGTCTGCCAGCAGGTTGGCTGTATCTACAGGGTTTGTGTATGTGGTGTCCTTGACCACCAGTTCTGAGCAGATCTAGGTGCTTCCCTTGAGATTGCGGACATATGGGAAGAAAGCCTTATGATTGTCTTTAGTAGATGTGGCCAGTTTGGTCTCGAAGTTTGCTTTGGAGGATTTCACTAGTGCTCTTATTTGCTTGTTCAGGCTAAGGAGAGATTACTTCAATTAGACACCTGCTCCTTCTTGGTTCTGGACAGCAATTTCTTCCTTTTATTATAGAATTTATTTATTGTAGAAGTCCACCAGACAGGTCTACCCTTCCTTGAGGAGGATGATTTCATCCAGTCTGGTATTCCTGATTTTATGCAGCTATATAAATGCTCATATAGTACTTTGGTGTAAGTTTGGATATATGTGCCAGTTTCTGTGGAGGGGGCAGGGGCTTTGAAACGGTTTATACCTTCCCTCAGGAGGTTGTAATCAGCTTTGAAGAAGTTTTTTTTGTTTAACCCTAGCTAGAGGGGATCGGGGGAGATGGTGAATTTGAAAGTGACTACTTTGTGGTTGGATCTTACCAGGGATGATGACACTGTAGGGAATGTGCAGTGGTTACTCATGTTGGTTAATACCAAGTCCAAGATATTTTCACCTCTTGTGGGGGTGTCAACCAACTGGTCCAAGGCATTTGCACTGATGAAATCAAGGAATCTCCGGGCATTTGTGTTTTGGCATGAGTATTTCTTCCAATCCATGGTTAGAGAGTTAAAGTTGCCCAGGATCAGGATAAAGGGTTGAATCTTGATAGATTCAAAGAGGTCCAGATAGGTGGAGTGGGCATCTTGAGTCAGAGTTGGAATCCTGTAGATAGCTATGATTTGAATAGGGGTCTTGTCAATTGTTAACTGCACTTGGAGTATTTCCTGTGCATCATACTGTTTGACCACCCTAGAGGTGTGCATGTCTTTTATATATATTGCAACTCCACCTCCTTTTGTTTTGCTGCCCACAACTTGGGGTCTTAATGAATGATAGGATGAGTAACCTGGTATGATTAGAGTGCTTTCCGCAGCTTTGAACCAGGTTTCTGCAACTGCACAAATGTCAGCTTCTTCCAGGGTTAAGAATGCTTGCAATGAGTGGCGTCATGTTTAGACTCCTAGTGTTTACAGCATAACCTTCAATTTAAGTTTTGATGAAATGTTCATGTTGGTAGCTTTGACCTCATGGCATTGCCTAAAAAAGGCACTATGGGGGAGGCAAGAGTCTTTGCCAGGAGCCTGAAGTCCAAGGGAGATGGATGCAGGCCATCTCTGGCAAAGCATCATGGCTTGTCAATCATGTTATCCCAGGCTGTCAGGTACTGGATCCCCTTTGAATGACACCAGAAACTAAGCCAGTTGTTAAAGTCAATAATTTTCTGTTTGTATTGAGGCATCATTCTGGGTGACGGTAGAATGTTGCTTAAGGCTAGCGACATACCTGCCTGGGACACATACTCAGTGAGCTCGATCATGTCTCTCTTCATATAGTCCAGAGAGGTACGTCTCAAGTCATTCACTCCAACATGGACTATGACAAAGTCATAACAGTACCTGTTGAGAGACTTTAGTGCATTGGTGATATGGCAGATTCTAGCACCCGACAAACAACTAACCGTGATTTTCTCCTTACCCAGCCTGGTGAGGGGCAGATCTGTGCGTCTCACAATGGAGTCTCCTATGAATAATATGTTGGGTTTATGTTTAGGCCTTAGTGGCTGTGAGACACAGATGTGTGGACTATGTGTGGTGGGCAGTGGAGTCTGTGTGCGTTTATGCCTCGGAGGTCTCTGTTGTTTGGGTATGCTTTTGTTGAGGGCCTCCGTATATGTGGGAGTGTGTTGTGCATGTGTAGGTGGTGTTTGGTGTTCATGTTGCCAACCTTCTCAGTGCCAGATATACTGGTTTGTGGGGGACTGAGCAATGACACTAGGTGCTTGAATTATTTGTGTCTCTCACAAATTATTTTACTAGGTGGTAGTAGTAGTACAGGGTTGTCCGTGTACATGAGGCAGTTGCTGCACTGTCTCAGGATGCCCATATTGACCAGACTGGCAGGAGAAAATGAAGGAATTTATCCATCCATATTTGTCAGAAACTAAAAGAGCTAAGACATCCTAATAACAGAAGGAAAAACGTTTTTTAAGGAAAAAGAAAAGAAAAGAAGTGAGTGAAAAATTATCAATAATGGTAATTGAAAAAGTTACCACAATGGTATTGCTGAAGAGGGGGTCTATATTACGTGATCGACCATGTAATATCAAAAGCAAAAAACAGCGAATGGCCAATTTAATGCAGGGAAAGATTTCCCTTGGCTGTTTGCTGGATTTTGCGATTTTTCTCCACTGTGGAGCGATCTCGGAGTTGGTATATTTAGTTGGGAGGGGGTGTGGGGGGCAAAGCCCTCCATTTAGTTTGGCTGTAAAGTTAATTTTTTTTTTTTTGCGGCCGACAGCAACGTTTCCCGTAATACAGACTCACTCAAGAGCATAAGAGAGAGAAGATTACAATACTAAGCTAAATTACACTGACATGTGTAGGAAAGATAAGAGAGGAATATATTACAGAGAATAACTAGAAAGGGCAATAAAATGTAAAATCCTACTTTACTCACAAAAGGCAACACTAAAGATAGAGAGCTAACAGTGACCATCTTCTTACGCAAAGATAGCATATGAGATCTAAGGTATGGTAGGTGATTAGAGCATTATGGGTAAGGAAGGAGCTCAAGAGTTTCCACTATCCATGAGCTGTAAAAATAAGCCACATCGGATCCAAGGGTTAGAGCTGAACCCACTTGTTGAGGAATTAATGCAAATTGACATCAGATTCACTTTTGCTGGGGGAGAGGGGTGAGAAAGAACCTGTCTGATGTGAAATCTCAAGGCAAGAACTGTGTTTTGTGGTAAGAGAGTGAGACGATTGACTGTATCTAGATGAGCCCTATAAACCCCAAAACTTGAACTGGTTGAAGGTAGGACTTTGAAAGAATAATTGTGACACCCAGGGATTGAAATAAACTGAGTAAGTGATCCCTGACTTTTACTAAAAGAGATGCCTGGTTGGTTCGGAGAGGAACCAGTCATTTAAATAAGGAAATACTCAATCTATGCAGTCTTAGATGAGCACTACCACTGCCATACATTTGGTGAACACCCTGGGGGCTGTGGTGAGACTGAAGGGCAGAGCTCTGAACTAATAATGACCGACTCCCAGCCAGAAGTGTAGGTATCTTTGAGAGCTTCTGTTTATTTTGACGTGATAATACATGTCTTGAATATCTACCGAGCATATCCAATTGTCCTTTTGTAACAGAGGCAGGACATTCTGGAACTTGGAATTCTTTATAAACTGGTTCAGATAACAGAAATCCAGGATAAGTCTCATGCTGTGTTTTCTTTGGCACTAAAAAGCCTTGAGTAAAATCCAATCCTATTTGGTGTGTTGGGTCTCTTGGATGACACTTCTGTCTAGCAGCTTTTTACTCTCTAGAACTGCTAACTCCCACTGATTGGGTGGAACATCAGGGAGACATTTTCTTTTCATACAGGGAATTTGCAACAAGGGAATGAAATATCCTCTGGATACTATTCTTTGCACCCACATATCTTTTGTAATGGCTGCCCTGGCTTTTGGGTGCAAAGACAAGCACCCCCCAACTGTCTCCTGAGAAGAACAGTTGGGCAATCCTTCAGGAGTGCTGAAAGGGTCCATTAGAGAAGGAATCTCAGAAACCTTGGTTTTGCGGACCCCCTCTTCCACATGAGTGTTGTCTTCTGTTATTATGTCCCCCTCTGCTTCTGGGAGAAAAATTTCCATGTGAGTCTTGAAAAGGTCCTTGAGACTTCAGAAATCACATCCTCTTACCACCGCACTGATTCCTAGAAAAAGGCCTCTGCAACACAGACAAATGGATTCCCACAGCAGAATAGGTCTCTCCATCCTGCTCAGTGCAGGAAAGTGTCTCTAAAGGTGGGGCCAAACAGAGAGGATACATCAAAGGGAGCATTAATGAATGATGCTGTGATGCCCGTGCCCTGGCCTGGCAATCAAGGAGCCTCAATCCTCACCACTAACACCAGAGAGGGCGTCTCATATAGGAGGAAAGGATAATAAATACACACAGTAAAGTACCATTTCCCTTAACAGCACACAGAGATCACAGTCAATCCAGGGCTGGTCACTCCCTTGCTTTCCAGGTTCCCAATAAGACTCCCCACTGGCACAGCTATAGGGTCCAGATCTCAGCCTAGTGGGCAAGCTAAAATCTCTAGCACCCTCTTGTCCAACCAGTGCTTCATGTCCCTGCCCAAGTAGCTGACACACACACACTCATGCACTTTGAGAAGAGTTTCTACAAGCACACAGACGCTCCTAGGGAGGGCTGGCACAGTTTCTCCAGCTGTGCCCCTTTCTCCCAGACTATACGGTAGTTCCACTTGCCACCACCCACTAATATTTATCAGCTACTCAAAGGCCCTTAAAAGGGTGTTCGATTATTACTGTGCAATATTTTTATCCAATTGGTAGCTGTAACTAACAGCCAAGGCTTATTAGAGTGACTTGGTACAGGATCAATATAAGCATGCAATGTACTCTTAGAGCTTAACTTATCTCTACACAAACCAGCCACAGTTAAAAGGTTTTAAAATATTTAATAATAAATAATTAAAACCACAAGACAATAATTTCTACTACACAGTCAGTGCTAGTCAAGAGTTCAGAGATCACACAGAAATACTTAAAATAATTCAGTAATACAGTTCTGACATAACAGAAAAACACTTATTCTAATCTTTCTAGATTCTAGCTATCCCTAAAAGAAAACACAAGTCTAAGATAACTTACATGTGAGCAAGAGGCCGTGCTGTGAGTTGGATGATCTAGACAAAAATGCTAAATGTCTTCTGTTTCTCTCTTTTTAAATTGCTATTGCAGTTCTGACAAACATTACATAATCTTTTACACTTTTCTGGTGTTCCCAGGCTACACATTAACTGCATTTACATTCTTAACATCTCCCTTTTGTTATCTTACAGCTGGTCAGGAACAAAGCAATAAAAATACATTTGCATGTTTAAATCTAGCGATTTAACTCCTGGTTAAAACAAAAGAAAAAATGTCTTCATCTAGACTTTTTGGCACCACAGCTACTTCAAAGGGTCACTACATGCTTTACTTTGGTCGGTAGAGTGCACTGTTGTCACATTTATTTCCAGTTACACATGTAACAGTATTTCTTTACCTTTAACACAACAAGCCTGTAGTTTACATTCATATTTACAAATGACAGAATTATCTGCAAAATTCTATCTGGCTAGGCTAGCAGCCTTCACAGATGCTTTGAAGGACTCCACAAAAATCACACAATGCATCCAAGCATGTCTCTTCATGGCTTTGTCTTGAACCTGCAGCCTGTGAGGAACCCTCAGCTGCATGAAAGATTAGTCCGAGATTGATTGCAGGGTGGCCAGTCGAGAGGAAAAGACCCTCTCTTCCTCCACTGACACGCACCTAGGAGAAGAGTTAGAGAGTTCCTAGATTAAGTCCCTCTGTAAGCTAGTGAAGTGTGCCCCACAGTTTAGCGACCATAAGCCAAATGTAACTGAGGCATAAACTTGCTTCCCATATCTGTCCAGCACCCTGGATTCTCTATTAGAGGGATGGACAGAGGAGCTCTGTTCAGTCAGCTGCTTTTGGTGGCTGCCGCAACAACTATGGCATCCATGGGGATTATCTAATCCAAAACTATCTTTAGGTGCTCCAAAATCTTATCCAGACATCATGGCATTCAGTTTATGGTATCTGATTCATTCCATCCCTGGTGGAAGGCAAGACCTATAAGCTCATCCACTGGGGGGTAACACAGGACATAGATGGGTCAGATCTGAAGGCTTCTAGGTACTACTGCTATCGTGACTGATACTGATCCTACAGCTTGAAGAATCAAGTGGGCTGAAATCTTGGTAATGCAGATTAGTTTTCTGACCTGTGATCTTATAGTTTATAATCTTGAGGGAAACAGTGAAGCAATCAATGAATTTGTGTTGAAAACTGCTCCTATGAATTCCAAATTTTGAGTTGGCTCCAATTGAGACTTGTTGTAATTTATGGTTATTCCCAGATGAGAACAAGTCTGGAGAACCTGATTTCTTGTCCTTATCAAGTAATTCCTGGTCAGGGCGATACTGACCCAGTCATCCAGATAAAGAAACACCTGGACTTCTTGCAGTCTCAAGTGAGCTGCAACTAATGCCATGCATTTGTGGTGAAACCCAAGGGCAGAACTCTGAATTGGAAGTGAATGGCTCCCAGCCAGAAGCACAAGTACCTTCTGGATCATTTGTTCATCTTTATAAGATAGTATGCATCCTGAAGGTCTGTGACAAAGGGAGATACTGCCAGCACATTTATCTGTAATTTTGTAAATAATTATATGTCATTGTGAATATCAACATGATTTATATATATATATATATATATATATATATATATATATATATATATATATATATATATATATATGAGATGCTTGTGTTAGAAATGCATTAGAACTGTATGTCATGTGCATATCAGACTGTTCTGTACAGGTGTTTGTGTTGAGAAAATATTTTGCAGTGTGCTTTTGCTTGAAATGTATCCACATTGTACCTTGCTGGAAGAGAACAGAAATGTACATGCACTATTGTTACTGTTTAAGTGTATATATTTTAACAGTAGAAACTGGAATACAAGAGGTTAACTTCAGAAAAATAACAAATTAAATTACTTTATGGCTATGCAATAAAGGATGGCATCTTTTAGTTTTCAATGCAGCCAGAGACAGACTCTGTGCTGAGAAGCTTTCTATATTGTCTTCAGGGTGAACTAATTACTGCCTCTGAAAGTATGAAGGAATGCAACTGTTTTATGACTTCCAGCATCTGCCAAAGATCTGAGGTCTATGTATTTTCACAAGTAGATGCTAAGTACTGCCAAGCTTCCAGCAGTGGGGGTTTCACCTAGGATAGAGTCAGATGACAAGAAATTATATCATTCTGCAAGCTATCTCAGCAGTAATATTTGAGATATTAATTTGAGAAGTCTCTTAGAGAGAGTGCATTCTGTATTCAGTCTTGGACCATACAAAATCCATTCACCACAAATCTGTCTTGCTTTGTAATTAAGATTCTAGGGCATAGTAACTCTCATAGATATAGTCAGGAATATAGCAAAGCTTAGTTTAGATATTTTCTTTATTTATTGGAGACTGTCCCACAATGTTGTTTTAAATATTTTCTGTCATTATGAACTCTAATGTCATTGTGAATATATACTGAGCACTGTCTTGTTCTTTTATTTATTATTAATTATATTTAAACTTTTCATTGTGGCTGATCTGTCTAGACATATTTAAGTTTTGAGAGTACTTGCATATTTATTTGGTGACACCGTGCGTGCCACTCCTAATAGCATTGCTCTTGGTCAAACTACTATTTGTATTAATACTAATATTACACAGTATGATTGGACACCCTTTGTTAAGGGCCTTAAAGTAGCGGATAAGGAGCTGGCTGGTGGTAATGATAACTACGTTATAGTCTGGGCAAAAGGGGGCATAGCTAGTAAACCTGTGCCAGCCTTTCCCAGGTGTGTGTGTGTGTGTGTGTGTGTGTGTGTGTGTGTGTGTGTGTGTTAGCTACTTGGGCAGGGACAAGAAGCACTGGTTGGACAGAGAGGGTGCTGGAGGCCCTGGCTTGGCCACTCAGCTGAGATCTCAACTCTATATCTGTGCCAGTGGGGAGTTTTATTGGGGATCTGCAGAAAGAGGGACAAATCAGCCCTGGATTGTGGTCTCTGTGTGTGTTTAAGGGAAATTGCACTTGATGTAGAGAGCTACATCTGGAAATACTGTGTGTGTGTCTACCTGTTATCCTCCCGCTGCACATCCCCCAAAGGTGCCAGTGGTGAGGATTGAAGCTCCTTGATTAATGGGAGATTGGACTGAACTGTAAACATCCAAAACTTGATATGTCAAAGTGAGCTGTTCAAGTTGCTGAGGTCCAGAAATTGGTCTCTAGTCCCCTGTTTTCTTTGGCACTTCTGTCTGGTCTGGTGGGAACTCTTGGATGACTCTTTTTTTCTAGCAGCTTTTGCACTAGAATTGCTGTTTTTTTCTTCTGACTGGGTGGAACATCAGAGATGTTCCTTGAGATTGGAGGCAGAAGAGAAAAGGGTATTACATAGCTCTGGAAATAATCCTCTGCACCCAAGTATCTTTTATGTCTAGCCAGGCTCTCTGGTGCAGGGATAATCAACCCCTGATTGCCTCCAGATACGAGCAATCAGGCCTCTTTTCAGGAGCGTTGGTAGGGTCTGTCCCAGAAAGAATTTCTGGACCCCTGGTTTTGTGGGCCTCCTCTACCGCAGGGACATTGCTGACCACTGGAGTTCCCCCGTCTTCCCCTGGGGGAAGTTCCTTCACGTGTGTCCTAGAAATGACCCTAGGATTTCTTGAAACACATCTTTTGACCATCTCATTGATTCCTTGAAAACAATCTCAGAGGGGTCAAAAAATGTACAACCACTGCAGACAGGGTCTGTCTATCCTTTCCACACCTGGATAAAGTTTTTCACTGAGGGGCCGAACAAGTCAGTACTGTCAAAGGAAGCACTGATGAACAAAGACTTCATGGGCTCCAGAAAATAACATAAGTGCACCCAGGTCAGTCTCCTGATAGAAATGCCTGAACCCGCTGCTCTTGAGTTTCCTTCAGCTATATGTGAAATAAGCCTCATGGTCATGGGTGAATTCTAAACAGATAGCAGGGTGGCCAACCTAGAAGTCAAGGATGGCTGGACCTCTGCAGAAATGGATCCTGAAAAGGTGTTTGACAGTTCCTTAATCAAATCCCTCTACAACCTTGTAAAATGTGCCAAATTATTCAGTGACCTTACAGCGAAGGTTGCTGAAGCAGACATGTTTCCCAAAACTGTCACCTCACCTCACAATGTTAGGGGGATGAACAGTGGAACTCTCTTTGGAAAGTTCCTTTTTGGTGGCTGCCACCACAACCGTGGCATCAACGGACTTCCCTTTAGTCCAAACCTCCTTCATGAAGTGGGTTCCAGAATCTTGTCTGATCTTCTGTGTATAGGATCATCTATATAAGATTCCTTCTACACCTACTGAGAGACCAACTCAACAAGCTCATTGATGCGTAGAGTAAGCCAGGTTGTAGACAGGCCAATACCTAAAGCCTCATGAAATAGTGACTCCTTGGATGAAAGGTTGTTGGGCATCGAACCACCTCTCTGCTTTACGATCTCAAGGGTATCTCCAAATGAGACATATTCAGGAGGTGATCATGGGGACCCTTCATCTTCATCGAAATCTATATCCTCCATGACTGATTGTCGTGGACAGTCCAAGTGCTTCCTCTTACACTTTTTCTTCCTAGGGACCTTCTCAATGGGATGCCCTGGGAAGGTATCGGAAAAAACTTTAATACCCTGCTGGGAAGACTGACTGTCCTCGTGGTAAAGAGTGATGTGGCTGCAAGTGCAGAGATATCATGGTAGAAGGTTGAAGATCCATGGGGGTTGGCTCCATCCATTCTGCTGGAGCAGAAAACACTCTTCACAACCTCGAAGGCTTATTTCTCAGGAGAGAGAGAAGACTTTGCCTCAGAAAAGACAAACTTTTGGACCACTGCCCTCCCCCACTCTGTAAGCAATCTCCCAGAGAAGGAAGCCAGAGCCAAGCTATCCAGTGCCAAAGCTCCAAGGTGCAGAGATGGCTCCAACAACTTTGGAGTAGACTCCAACACCTCGGATCTGACAGAGAAGCTTCAGCTCTAGGGGCCCTTCGGATCTGACTGAAATAGAGCACTCAAAGTAAGCTTCAGATCAGAAGATATTGTTATCTTTGGATACAAGCATGATTGAGCCAGAAGGCTTGGAAACAGGGAGTATGAAATAGTTGAAGAAATCAGAGAAGGAAGTGGAGGTGTATTCGAAGGACGGACCTGCTGACCCGAAGGGGTAGGAAATGATAAGGCACCCGTCTAAGTATATGCCGAAAGGATCTTCCACATCATTTTTTCCACATCTTCCTCTCTCAAACTTCTGGAAGAATGAGTCAAAACTAGAGAGGGGGACTTGCATCTGTGATGCTCCAAGAAAGGTGAGGTCACTCCTGAAGGCACCAGATTCATGGTTGATGAATATCTTGTACTGGGAAGAGATATATGGCTCAAAGCAGTGAGATCCAATAACTTTTTTTCTCTGAGCTGATGAAGTTAGGTCTGTCACATTTTACTTCTTTGGATCAGAAGGTGAGAACTTTTGGATCTTAACAGATTCTCACCTTGGCCTTTTCCTAGATGGCTCCGAATCCAGGGTAGATGAGGTGGATGGTTTCGGAGATTAAGGCTTCAACTCTTTACTTTTACTTCTAGGGGACTGAGCCCCAGATATTGCTTCAAAAGCAGATGGTACTAAGCCTTTCAATGTAAGTTTATTTTTTTTTCTTTATACTAGAGCTCTAGGATTTAACCCATGGCAGATGGAACAATCCTCTTGTAGATGTAAAGGTCCAAGGCAATGAACACACAGTATGGGCATCTGACATTGGTAGTTTGTGCCCACACTTAACATACTTTTAAACCCAGTGGGGCCTCTGCCCATCATAATACTAGCAACTATATAACAAAGAAAATTTAAGTAAGAACATTTTTTTTGGAAAGAAAAACGGCAGGAAGAAAACTACCTGCAATGGTAATAAAAGGCTACATTAATTGTACAAAGGTAAAAATGGAAGGAAATTACTAAGAACAGTAATTCAAGAAGTACACAGAGTACGATAGATAAAGTAAAACTAAAATTACCAACTATCGTACAGGAAATGCCATATCATATGGAGGTAAGGGACAAGAAGTATAAGAAATATTAGAAAATATAGGAGTTTAGACGATTATCACTTATTTGAAAAAGTTCGAAAGCGAGGTCAACCATGTCTTTTGTGGAAAGTGGCAAATGAGATCTGAGGTAGCTTAGGGTTGGTGCATTATGGGCAAAATTTGAGAGGTTTTTGGTTACTATGAGCTTTAGTAACTCCAAGTTGGATCAGAGGATCAGATCTGAACCTATCATTTCATAGGTTCATAGATTAGTACTACGTTAATTGCCCTTGTGAGCCATTTTAAGCCTAGCTAATTATCCCTTGTGAGACACAAACCTTGCCCCTTGTGTTTGTAAGGCAAACACCTTAACTATTAGGCCACCCTCCCAATCCCCTTGAGGATAGAATGAAAATTGACATCATATACAAAGCTAAGATCCCCATCTTCTACAATGGCTGCACACTTAGTCATAGCTCAATTTCAGCTTTCTCAGAAGGAAAATAGAAACTCAGAAAACAAAACTAGTGGATTTCTCTTTTGGTGTATTTCATTTACTGGCTAGTAAGTGCACTGTCTGGAAGCCAGAAAAGAAGAAATTTATAGAAAATGAAAGAAATTCAATTACAAAGAGTGAGGAAAAAACATTGACTGGGAAAAATCCTGTATCTCGTCAGAAAAAGAATCGGTTCAAGCTCCAGCTTTGGTGAAAGACATGGCTTCCAGTAATCTAGAGAAAAAAATAAGTCAAATGTGCTCAGTGCCGATTAAAATAAATGAAACAATGAAGGACTATATCAACTCAAATAACAAAAGCATGGGAAAAATGGAAGACGCTTTAGACAAATATTCAGATGAGCAGACAAACCTACAAAAATCAGAGGCTAAAATGAAGAATAGGTTGGATGCAAATGAGACTGCTCAAGAACAGATTTTCATAAACTTGTAGAATTACAGGACAGAGCATATAGGGAAAACCTAAAATTTTCTGTTGTAGCACAGAAACTGAAAGGAACAAACTGCATTAATTTTATGAAAGCACAAATAAGCAACCGGACTTGTATTCCACAGCAGGAGTTGTTATTTGAAAGGGCACATTGTGTGTATGTTACAAACATGGCCAGGAGAAAGCAGCCAAGACACTAACAGCAAAGATACAGTTCTACTAGCAGAAAGAATTGCTTTTGACAAAATTATGGCAGAAGGACAGATTAGTAAAAGTTGGTGACAGGAGAGTTGGAAATGACTACTCACTGTACACCCAGCAGAAGAGGAGTAAATTTATTCCAGCAATCAGGGAATGTCAAGACGCAGGTGTGAGATTCAAGCTGCAGTGTGCAGCTATCTTCAGAACATTTTTCCTACAGTTAAATGTCATTTTTTTATGAAGAACATGCAAAGGAAAAAATACAAAGTTTGTTCAACAAAAAGTGAGCTATCAAGCAGAAAGGAATTCTGCTTTATATTTTTATTATTCATTATTTATTTGTTCGACATTTGTTAACCGGGATAGTCCGACAGGGTCACAAGACCCATTTTCAGTAGCAGCCCGGGGAGAAAAGCTCAATAATTTTAGAAAATAAGACTTACAAGCAAACTACAAGATACATGTATACAGTGAGTACATTGCTAATTTAACTGTGACAACACTTTACATACAGACTTATAAGCAAAGTTAGTACACAAGTATACAGTGACTACATTACATGTTTAGATTGATAACACTTTACACAAAATTATATATTTAGCAAAACTTTTAACAAGACATAGTGTCACTGCCTCGGTGATCGGATATTGGCACAATACCACTCTTCATGTTTGAACCAGAAGAATACTTGTGCTGTTTATATTAGTTCATGAGGAGGTAGAAAGATAGGAGTAGTATGGTACATTTTTTCCAGTCTTGACTGTACTTAATGGTAGTGGAAATTTTAACATAATTGAAGGAGATATCAGCGGGGCATACTGTGTATTAGCCTGGGGTTATGCATGAGTTTAGCCATAATTTATTTAGGTGTTCTTTTAGGAAGGTTCCTGTGCGTTTGGGTCAAGCCATTTAACTGCTTGTTTCCTATCATGAAGATAATTTTGGTATGACTGGAGTGTGGAGGAGGAACACTTTAGGTTGGATAGTCTGTTAAGTAGTAAAGTGTGTGAAACAATACTGAATGCTTTTCAGAGGTCTAGGAATATTACTGCTTCTAGCTGACCTTTGTCTCTGGCTTTGCTAATGGTGTTTTGTAAAGGATAGTAGTGCTGTGATTTGGCCTGAAGCCATGTTGAGTTTGAGAGAGCAGATTGTTTTGGGGTAGATATTTCATGATTTGTTGGTGAAAATACCTTTCCATGATCTTGGATACAGGGGATAGTATTGATATTGGGCAGAAATTAGAGATTTCTATGGATTGTCCTCCTTTATGAATAGGTGTTATGTTAGTTTCCATATTGTAGGGACTGTGGCTTCAGAGAGTGACCTGTTTATTAGGATGCTGACTGGATATGCAATTGAGTTGGCGGCAAGTTTTAGGTATTGAGGTGGGAGATTGCTGATGTGCAGCAGGGTTTGAGCTTGAGTAGTAGTTTTTTGTTTGAGAGGTGGGTATGGGATGAAAAGTAAAAGTATTGTTGGAGCTATTTTGTTGGTTGGTGGTATGGTGATGGGACTGATCTTTTGTGGAGGGTGTTAAGGAACTGTTGTTGATTTGTAGGTTTAGTTGTGAGCTACCTGAGTTTGTAGAGGTTAGTAGATCTGCTATGGATTTTATGAAATGTTTGTTAATTTCTTCAGCAATTTGTGCTGGGGGGGGGGGGGGCATTATTTGAGCCTGGGATGAGGAGGATAGCTACAGAGTGCCAACATTTTTTTTGGGTTGCATTTGTGCTGAAGATTGCAGTAGTATGACTGTTTACACTTGTTGACTATTTTGGTTACTCTATTCTGTAATGTTTTATAAGCTTGGAGATTTTGTTGGGTTCTGTTTTGTTTCCAATTGTTCCATGCTGTGTCTCTTTGCTTCATGAGGTTAATGCAGTTGGCTGTTAACCTTGAAGTTCTTGTTTTCTTTACTCTCTTTGTTTGTACAGGGGCCAGACTATCAATTATTTTTAAGAATGCAGTATTGAACAGCATCATCTAGTGATAGTAATTTTAAGGGTGACCAGTTTATTCCATTTAGCAGGTTGTTGTTTCTTGATTGAGGCTAGTGGTATTTCTAAATGTTTTTATGGTATGTTCTTTAGGGAGGTGGGTGGTTGTTCTGATGGCAAAGGCTAAAAGACGGTCATTTAGTGAATTCGGTAATGTACCTGAGGAGGAGAAATTGTTTGAGTGGGATACAGGGATCCAATCAAGTGTAGAATGGTTAGTGAGGTCTTTGTTGTATCTTGTAGGTCCAGTGATTAGTTGTTTAAACCCGTAGAAGTTTATATTTGTGTTTAGAAAGTTTACAGTGATGGCTTGTGAGTTAATATTCATATCGCCTAAGATTATGGTTTCTAGTTTAACGTTTTCAGTTTTCCATGCCAGTATGTCTTCTAGGATTGGTACATTGTTTTCTGGAGGAATATAGACTATTATGAGACATTTTTTGGAGTTCTTAAGATTTAGGATATTTTTCTGAGAATAAGGCTCATAGAGAGACTATGTCAGTGTAACATTTCCCAATATTCCAAAGGAAAATGCTTGAGAGAATGAAAAAAAAGCACAAGAGTTGACTAGATGAGCCAGGAGTACATTCAAAATGAATCACAGACTGGATTTAGGAGATGGAGATCAACAGGAAGAAAACCAACAACTCAGAAATGAATGAATAAGTGTGGGATTACAAAGCATCAACCACATTTGTGAAATATGGAATAATGGGAAAATGTTGAAATATTGGTCTTTTTGACTTAGTTAAACTTGTAGGGGATTCAACAGCATAAGCCCCACTTCATGTCATTAATGTTTGGAAGAATATTAATGAGAAGGGAAGTGGAAGGAAAGCAAAACAGATTTTTTGTTCCTAGCAGTATTTTTATAAAACATAATGTGATGATGTGGGGCATTGCCATCTGTGCCAGGGAGAGTTCGGCAGTACATGTGTGACACATGGCAGCATAGTTAGCTGGAGTTTTGTAAATTATTTTGTGTCCTTTGACTATTACACTGACTTGGACAGATGGTTGTGTTAAAATGTATTAACAGTGTTATTATAACCGATTAAATGCATATGTTTAACAAAGAATTCTGGAAGAGAAGAATGGAGGTTTTGGGATTGTTCTGTGGCTTTCAGATACTGCAATATATCTTGGCAATGCGCTGAGTGTGTATTGCACCAGAATCAAGTGATCAAATGTTATGTCATTCTATAACCAGTAGTGAGAGGATGGAACTCTCACAGCAGTTTGTTTTGTTCTCTTTGGAACCTGATATAATGATCTATGCCAGTTATCACAGTTAGTTGAGTTGAGTTCAGTTTTAGTTTGAAGCTCATCACTTTGCCTTGTGGAAGTTTCTTTAGACAGTCAGGAAATACAATGAGATTTATTTAGTAGTGTTTTTCTGAATCTGTTTGAGTCTGTCCAACTGTGCTATTTTTATTTCTCCTTTGATTGAAACTCTAGTGTTTATTATATTTAGATATTTAGTATTCTAATGTTTTCTATTTTATTATTTATTATTAAATATTTTATACCTTTCATTGTGGGTGGTCTTCTGTAGAATACTTTTAACATCTTGAGAGTTCTTGTGTTTATTATAGTGACACAGTGGCCACTCTGAAAAGTCTTGCTGCTCTGGTTACACTCTACCATTTATATCAGTATTAATTATACTCAGTATAATTGGATACCATTGTAAGAGCCTGAGAGTGATTGACTGGTGGCAGGGTGATTACCTTATAGCCTGAGCCGAAGTAAATCTGGACCAGCCTTTCCCAGGAGTGAGTGAGTGAGTGAGTGAGTGTGTGTGTGTGTGTGTGTGTGTGTGTGTGTGTGTGTGTGTGTGTGTGTGTGTGTGTGTGTGTGTGTGTGTGTATGTGTGTGAGAAAATCAAATACCCAGGTATGGGTGTGTCAGCTACTTGGAACTGGGACACAGTGCTCCAAAGTGAGTGTTGTTTGGGATCTAGAGAGAGAGAGAATCCAGTTCCATGTCTGGAGCGTGTTCATGTTCCCCGTGTGCACTTGGTGGAAATTGTGCTTGATGCAGAGAGCTGCATTTGAAAATACTCTGTAAACCCATTCCTATTTTTAGTGACAATCATCACCACTGACACCAATGAGAGACTGAGGCTCTTCATTACTGGCCCAGGGTAGAGAAGATGTCACACGACATATACTGCATGTTATGAAGTAAAGCTTTTTAAGTTATTTTTGCATGTAATAGGAACCCTAAAGTAAACAGGTACCTTTTTACCTTTTCTTTCCTTCTTCTTTTTCAGCTGTAAGAAACGCAGGCACTGCAATGTAAATAGAGAAGAAAGTCTGGGCAAAAGAAAATAAAATCAATGTGCTTTTTTTTTAAGGGGAAGCAAGTAAATAAAAGAGCACTGAATGTAATGAAGTTTTCCTCTAGCAAATAAATATTTACAGTGCAAAATGAGAAGCTTGTAACTGAAGGCAACTGTGTATCTGTTTCTCAAATGACATTACACACTTAAGTGTATCTAATGTGTTGGATGAATTGATTGGATTCAACTAAATTACAAATGCATACATAGGGAGGAATTGATGTGGTTACTTCATTCTGATGAAGTTAGCTGATGAAAACATATAAGACAACTGTAGCAGCGTTATTTGTGTGAAGTCTACCTTCTGTGGTTTGTGCAATAAAAGTTTTTCATACATTATAGCTGGAATAGCTGTGCCTTTTTTTCATTTACATATTATCTTTAAACATGAATGGTCTCACAGGTATATTCTTTAGTGAAGCAATCCTCAGTAATTTGCCAGAAAACTACAAATTTTATGAAGAACATATCAAAAGTATGAGGCAAAAACCTGGACATTCTGTGCAAAACTGGACAGTTGAGAGGTATTGGACCACTTATATTAATTGCTAAAAGAGCTCCAACAGTGATAGTAGGGAAAAAAGAGATAATAATGTGAGATTTGTAGTAGTAAGGGACTACTAGCAAGGGAGGAGGGTTATGTTGGCATGAACTTATATTTCACCTTAAACTACTACAATGGATTGTAAGAAAATTCTGGGAGAAATAATTAGCTTTCATCAGGGAATATTACTTAAAGGTGAGGACTAGCATTTGATTTGTAATAGTGAGGCTGTATCTGGGGTCTAGAAGGGAAATATAACAAAATAGGCTGGACTTGTGAAGAAATCTGTGAAAATATTAAGATATGAAATTCAGTAGAAGGACCTCATGAGAATTTACATATTATTCCCCAAGGTACAAAAACTGGGCTAAGCTAGACAGAAATTACACTTCACAGGATCATTGGTATTTAATTGAAAGTTTTGATACTCATTCAATAACTATTTCAGATCACATGCCAACAATAACTAAAATAAAAACGCAGGATAATGAAACAATAATGAGACATTGGTGCTTTCCCACCTATCTGTTAACTAGAGAGGAATTCAAGGAATGGGCAGTGGAAATTATTTGGGAGTTATTAGGGAAGAAAATATAGCTAGGGAGTGGGATAAAATGGAAGTGAAGTTTAAAAATAGGGTAGATATAAAGGAAAAAGAGATATGGTTAAGAAGTAACAGTAATTATTTAGAAGGAATGACCATCGCAGAATAAGGGGAATCTCAAAGAACAAGAAAAGGTGTAACTGCAGAGTGCTAAAGAGAAAATAATGAATAGCCTCCATAATATGCATGAGTTTAGAAAGATTGGTGTTAAGCAAATGTTTTTGATAATAATTCTAGATCACAAAAACTTTTCACACATCGGCTGAGGCAACAGAAAATAGAAAGGGTTGTTGCCAAGCTTAGGTAGTATATAACAAGGAAAATAAGCAGTGATCCTGTAGAGGTATTAGAACTTTTATGGAAATCTGTATAAAGCAGAGAAGTGTGGAAATCAAGAAAAAGTATAACTGCAAATGTTTATGAAAAAAATATTTATGCCAAGGTCAGAGGGATATGAGGATCAATTACTATTAATTACTCAATTAGGATAGGAGGAGATGAGATAAAAATTATTATGTATAATCAATCTACAGGAAAGGCTCTAGGAATACATGATATTCCTGTGTAAGTTTGGAAGCTAGGAGGGAAGACAATGATAAACATCTGGAAGGTTTTGTTCAACAATCTTTTGTAAAGGAGGAGAAGCACCAACATCCAGGAGTAAAGCTGTGGTGGCTGTAATACCTAAATATTATAAAGACCTGTCTGATCAAGCTTCCTATAGGCCCATTTCAATTCTAAATCATGACTATAATATGTTTATGCCTATAATAGCTAATAGAATGGCAAAGGTGATGTCAAAATTGATAGAGCTGGGTCAGTGTAGTTTTGTGGAGGAGAGAGAAACATTTGACAACATTAATTGAACAATGATGATCCAGAGGGAAGAAGAATGTAAGAAAATACCACTGTTGTTGGTGGGTCTTGATGCAGAGAAAGCATCCGAAAGAGTAAGCCGGGATTATATGAGTAGGGCAGTGGAAGCATTTGTATCCCCTGATAAAATAATAAGGTTGATAAGGAGGATATATGAGGGATCAAAAGTGCAAATTAAAGTGGGGGTACTCTCTGATAAGTTTTGTTTGAATCTTGCAGGGAGGACCTTGTTCCTCTTTGCTATTTGCATTATATTTAGAACCACTAACAAAGAAAATAAGTGACCCAGAACATCAAGCATACAATTGATATGGTAATCAAGAAAAGTTGGCTTTATTTGCAGTTGATATTATTTTGTACCTGCTAAAAGCAGAAAAGGACATTTCAGTGATGTGGAACATTCTGAAACAGTTTTAACTCTTTTCAGGATACACAATTAATGAAGATAAGACAAAGGCAATAGCTATAAACAATGCACCCACAGACAAACTGGTTCACCAATACCCATATTTATGGGGCATGAAAAATGAAGTACTTAGGAGTATGCATTAAAACGCATTCTGTTATGACAGCTACGTATATGTGGGAAGAGATAAAACAAAAGATAACACAAAAACTGAGAAATTATTTTATGGATATGGAAAGCAATACACAATCAGTGAAATGTTTCTAGCCCCTTTAGTGTTATACATAGGTCAGGCATATTTATATTAACCAGAGGAGACCAGAATGATTTTATCTGGGCGGGGAGTGGGGGAGGTGCAAGACTTAAGTGGGATACATTGAGCCTTCCAAAAAAACAAGGCTTTTTGGGATTACCCAATTTGAAGGGGTATTTCGGAGCTACACGGTTAAGGCTCCTGTACATACCACAAACAGAAAACTATAATTCAAAATGGAAAGGGATGATGATGAAATGGGGGGTGGTGATCAAGAAACAAGGAGGGACTATTATTTTGGATGCAGATTCTTAAGGGCAATAACAATAACCATACAAAATATTATATTCATAAAGCATCAGAAAGTATTTTAAAAACTAAGCCAACATGGGAAGGAGATTCTGCCGATAGGGATGACTACAATTAGGGGAATAGAAAATACGTAAGAGAAAGCTGGAATTTACTGGAGAAAACTGGCAAAGGCACCAAGGCACTGGGAGCAAGCAATTATGAAGGGAAAGGTAAACAGAACTATTTTGGAGGCTAGAGACTGCCTTCCTTATGAAGGATTGATATCAAAGTACAAGCAAACAGAAAAAAATTGGGGGATCCTAAGAGAAAGACCAGCACTAGTATAGTTTTTAATAGACTCCAGAAGAGAAGCTGCTGCTAAAAAAAGAATAAGTAGGGCATATAAAATATTGTATGATAACTAGAAGAATCAATCAGAGGAGGTTCAAAAAGATTGGGAAGAGAGACTAGATAAGCAATTTATAAAGAAACATTGGGAGGATATATGTATGGCTCCCAAATATGCAACAAAGCCTAGAAGATCTGAGATCTTTGTTTGGAAGTATTTGCATATACCTCAAGCAGTGTACAAAGAATTTTTTCCTCAGGTAGATTGCAAATGTTAGAAGTGTGATAGAAAAGAAAGAGTTAACTGAGAACATATTTTCTGGGAGTGTAATGAGTTGCAGACTTTAAAAATTCCCTGAAGATTACTCTGTCAGAAAAACTGGGTGTGCAAATTAGTATAACTAGGGAAATTATTTTTTGAGCCATGATATAGAATCAGAATTGCCTAGATGTAGTAAGGCCATACTGAATTTAATTCAAGTGGCTGCCAAAAATGCAGTTACTAAAAAATGGAAATCAAAGTCTAAACCAACCATACTAAAAGTAGTGAATATAATAAAAGGAAATGAAGAACTGGAAGTGAGATCTTTAGAAAAGGGTAGTAGCAAATCACATAGAAAAAATGTGAATTGTGGGAAGAATACATGCAGAATAATGTTTTAGAGGAGGAATGAGGTTTAAGGGAAGGCAGGAATTAAATGAGCTATGTAATGTTTGACAATGACTGTACAGAAGATTATATTTGATGTATAACGTTTACAACTGAAAATATATCAATATGGTTTATTTTCATTTATATAAGTGTATGACTGTCAATGTCATAAGTGAAAATTCAGTAAAGTTTCTTGTTTGAAAAAGATAAAAAAGAATCCACTTGTCTGTGACTATCTATTGCCTAAAACAGAAATGGAATACAAGATTTTTGGTAAGAATTAGGGGCTTTCCAAGGTGGGAAGGGGGGTATTCTGTAGATATTTAGACTTGTTAGACTGTCCTTGTTTCTGGGAAGCTCCTCCTCCTTTCTCTCTGAGCCCCTTGCCAACAGTTTATAAAAGTCAGTTTATCAGGAGCTTGATGCTTATTTTGTTTTTTTATTAAATGTAGCAGTGACAGCTGTAAAATCCCTAATACAATTGGAGAAAGAATGCTGAAAAATCTGAGAAACTCTCTGAATTAGCTTCCTTTTTTCATTACACTTTTTAAGGATCTCTATAGCAGATGCTCAAAACACAACCTCTCTAGCTAAGGGAGAATTTAAAGAGCGGCTGTCTCTTGCAAGCCAAGGGCACTACAATTGCTGCAGAGGAAGTGTTCAACTCCCAGTCCATCGTGGCTGATGAGAATGCACCAGAAGGAGCCAAGGAAAAGGATAAATGGTCTGCAGAACCAAAAATGGCCACAGCAGAATCACCCATCTGAAGCTGACCACTTTAGCAACCTGCTATGTTGGCAAAGACTGTTTAGTAATTTTCTTCTTCTTTGTATAGCTGGTAGAAGGAAGAATTGAGGAACTGGTAGGTTATTCCATGGTTAAGCAGAAAAAGATGCCTGATCCATGGGGAAACCTGGCAACAGCAATCAGTAAAACAATATAATAGTATTGAATACTAAAAGAAAATATAAACAGCAAGTTCTTAAACAGGGTAATATCTCCTTAAATGTTACAACTCTGTTTCTAAAACAGGATGTACTATTTTAATGTACAGGAAGGATTATACTGTACATGTGAACCCCACCGTGAACACCATATCAAAGCCCTCCCTGATCACGCCCACTACCCAACTGTCTCAAACTGTAATGCACTGTTTTTTTCACATTTTTTGCACCCCTCCACACCCCCTGCAAATTAAATATCCCAACTCCAAGATTGCACCACATTGAGTAAAAGTGTAAATACCCAAGGCACGCCCACATCTGCATGAGAACCGCCTGGTGGGTTACACACGTACACTAACACCATACAAAGCAGGAACTGCAAAATAATTCCTTACAACGACATGTTTAACAAAGACAGATGTTTTAAACTTAGAAAGGTAAAAGGACTTTGTTAGAATGCTTAACTGGAACATGCTTCAATTACTTATAATACTTTAAAACTTATTCTTATATTTAAGAACTGTTAAAATGAATCTTTATAATCATAAACACATAGAACATTTAATCTGCTAACAACCTTTGAACGCTTGCTACTGTTACAATAAATATGAAACGTATATAAAAACTGAAGACTTCCTAGTTTTAAATAACATAATTTAGTTTTAACAAACGTTATTCATGCTACAGCAATAACATAACATTGTTATATACATTTCCATATTTTGAAAGTCGTAATTTTAAACTTGCAGTATTATAAAAAGTCAGGTTTGATGTCTTGATCTTATGTAGTTTGAAGCTGTGGTAATTCTGGATCTAGAAGTAGATCCATATATCTAAAGTAATTTAAACTCTTACCCTAGCCCCCTAACACAACTTCTACATCAAGAAAATAGTTTTAAATTAATTCTGACAACTTTTTTTACCACCAAAGTAAAACAGTGATGGCCCCATTTAAAAGTAATTAAAAGTCATGTGATAGTTATTAAAAACAATTTTCCAAGCTTTAAAATTATTTCACTGTTAAAGTACAACTTCTGTCATAAAAAGTACAGTGGAAGTTTTTTTTTTACCTGAAGGGAATTTGTCTGCCCAACAATGGAACCCCTAAATTGACTGCTGATCTTAGGAATGCCCATAATAGGATTGCACTTTGTCAGCAGGAATGGTTTGAAGGGCTTGGCAAACAAACCTGCCTTTTTAGTCAAATCAGCTTACTGTTGCAGTGTGTGGAAGGTGCAGTGAAGCTTTGGAAACTGGCCTGTTATTATATTTTTATCAAGATATAACCCTTATAGCTAAGGTTATAGCAACAGTAAACCATATGATGAGCATGAAAGCTGTCCCATAAAGCATGGCAAATTCTTAACAATAGCCAATTGGGTGTGAGATGCTGAAGTGTTAACACAGTTTTTGCTGAGATTCCATATTTATTATAAGTTACCCATTTGCAGAAACTAATACTGAAGCATAAGATTACTGACCTGACCAACAAAGTGAAATGTATAAGACAAAGCAACTTCTGAAAGTACGAAGTTACACAATATATTTTATTCTGATGGACAAATTGGCATCTTTGGTTTGCAGTAGCCTACAAGAACACAGTCTGATGAAAGACTGGCTTAGTGATGACAAACATCATCTTTTTAAACCACCATTGTATTTTATATGTAAATTACTGTGAAAAACCTCAACTCCAAACAACCTAGAACTTGAAATACACTACATGTTAATGGAATAATGTGAAATTCTAAACATAATATCACCCAAAATAACTTTCATGATTACTAAAGAATAGTTTTAAACCCATCATCAGAGTCAGATTTTAGATTTCAAACTGCCAAAAACAGTGCTTGCCTTCTAATGCTACAGTGGTAAAAAGTAAAACAACAGCTTCATCATTCTACAAGCTACTTAGTACTCTGATACTACTAACCTATTTTGGTAACAGACTTGTTGAGTATTGGAGTCAGAGAGGGATCAAGCTCTTCTTGCACATTCTGAAGCAACACAGGAGACCCAAACTGCACGGCATTTTCCAGTGTCCGCATAAAGTCATGCATCTGCAAATCAATAATTTTTAAGCCCTACAAAGGTGGAAGAAAGAACAGATAGTAGTTATAATAACGTCTGTTATATAATTTCAGGATCATTCCATTTCATGTCAAGAAGTTAAATAAACACAGACAGGAAATGTTGTCTAACTAGTAGAATCTTTATGAGGCTGTGATAACTCTGTGGTATTGTAAACCAAATTCCCTGGAGCTTCTGAGGAAGACGTACCATGCTAATCACTGATTAGCATTTAAAGAATATGCCACTTATTAAATAAAATAAAAGTTCTGTATTCACTATAAATATGCGTCTGTGTTGTCCATTTTTATTCTTTCTCAACAGATGGGTCTCAAATCAGACCTCGGATCAGACTCTGCTGCTTTTCTCTAGACTCTTGATCTGACTCTCGTGCTCCTCCCTTTACCCATAATGCCCCTAACTACTGCATTACCTCAGATCAAATTTGCTGTTACTAAATATCAATATAGAATATAAATTACAATAAGAAGGAAAACAGTATAGCTACAGAATAGGGGCTCAGACAGATACTATGGCTCCTAACACTTCATCAGGTCACTCCGAATGGTAAGGATAGGATAGGATAGGCTAGGGGGAAGGGGAGGGGGGAAGTTGAGGAAGAATGAAAATGGCCAACACAGGTGCATAGTTATGGTGAGTACATAACTTCTGTATCTGATGTTATTTTCATTCATTTCTCAATGAATGGGACAGAGTCCCCAGCTATGATAACCTTAGGTAACCCTCATGTAAGGATGTTCCGGAGAACCACAGACCCAATGCAATCCTGTTTCTGGAGATGATATCCAACGTCTAACGCGCAATAAATGTATGAACATTAGACCAAGTGGCAGCTGTGCAAATATCATCAATGGAAGCTCTGGCCCAAAAGGCAGAAGATGTAACCATAGATCTAGCTGAGCGTGCTTTTGGATGTTTTGGCAAGGAAAAAACTTTTAGAGAGTAAACATATGAAATACAATTGGTTATCCATTTGGCTAAAGTAACTATGGACTGTGTTTTTCACAATTTGTTGTTGGTAAAGGAAACAAAAAGTTGGACATTTTTTCTAAAGTCCATTGTCCTATGAAGATAAAACAAAGCTGCCTATGTACATCTAAAAGGTGAAGCATCTATTCTCCTTTGTTGTCAAAATTTGGAAAGAAGACTGGCAAATTGATAACTTGGTTGATGTTTGTTTCAGAGGCAATTTTGGATATAAAGGAAGGATTAGTACATAAGGTAGCTCTGTATTTATGGAAAATCAAATAAGGTGGTTTTGAAGAGAGTGCTTAGAGTTCAGAAACTTGCCTTTCAGAAGTAATGGTCACAAGAAAGACTGTTTTCCAAGAAAGAAATCTGAGATCTGACTTGGCCAAGGGCTCAAAGGGAGACTGGACCAGGCTCTAGAATACTATAGTAAGGTCCCAAGATGGAACAGGATCCTTTATCAGAGGTCTAAGCAAAAAACTACCTTTAAGGAATGCTTTACATAACTTGGATGAAGCTAGAGGGGAACCATTATCTCCTATATGGTAGCTGGAGATGGTTGCTAGCTGAACTTTGACGGTGGAGAAATTAGCAGCACTTTGAAAATGTGAAGCAAGACAATCTAAAACAGCAAGAATCAGAGTGGTGAAAGGATCCGTCTCTCTCTGTTGTGACAAAAACAGAAAATGACTTCCATTTACTCTTATACATTTTCCCTGTAGAAGGTTTCTGGGATAAAAATAAGATTTGGTGAGCAGAAAATGAAAGCCTGGACTGTCTAGCCATCATTAGAATTGAAGAAACCATGCAGTCAATCTGAGGCCTGGAATGACCAGATGAGTCATTCCTGATGGATGTGACAGTAGATCTGGAACGAGGTCCAGTGTCCAAGGAGGTCATAGTAGGTGACACCATAGGAAGGGGAACCAAACTTGCCAAGGCCAAATGGAAGCAATGAGGATTACCTTGCTCTTCAACCAGAGGGCTTCTGGAAAAATTGGGGATTAGGGGTAGGAGAGGGTATGCATACAGGGGACGAGAATGTGGACTACAGCATATCTTGGTGACTCTCCAAGGGGGAATTAGGGCAAAGAACCTGCTACACTTGTTGTTGAAGGGAGAGGCAAACAGAATGCAGCAAGGTTGATCCCTATGGTGAAAGATCATTTTTCTCCACTGCTTGATTGAGACACCACTCGTAAGGCACTAGGATAGTCCTGCTGAGCTTGTTGGCTAGAACACTGGATTTCTCCTGTATATGCACTGCTGCAAGAAAGCAGTGGCAGGAGATCGCCCACTGCCAGGCTCTCATTGTTTCTTGGCAGAGGGGGTAGGATCTGGTTCCCTCTTGTTTGCTGATGTTCCATATCACTAACATATAGGTTCATAGGCAGGTACTAGGCTATCGGCCCAAGGGCCTACATAAGCCTAACCAACAAGTTTCCCTGGCTCATCCACTCAAGAAAGTTATTTTCCTGTGCCCCTGTCGAGCAGAGCCACAGAAGTGATCCCCGGGGTGCATTTCCTATTTTCCATCCACTTATCAAGATCTTTCTTGAAGAGTGCTAATGAGGAACTTTGCTTGACATAGATGGGTAGCTTGTTCCAGAGTATGGGAAGTCTCTGGGACAGGAATCTATCCCTCCAGCATGTCCTGTTTATTGTGGTGCTAGGGTTTAGGTCCCTAGTGCATGTAGCTCGGAGGGATTGAGATTTCTTTAGGTGTAGCATGTCCAACAGCTCTGGGTTTGACACAGCTTTATATGTTAGGCAGAGATCACCTCGGAGTAGGCGATATGCTACGGAGTAAAGCTGGAGTTTTTTGAGACAGTCAGTGTAGGGCATCTGTTTGAGGCCATTAATCCTCTTTGTGAGGTATTTCTGTGGCCTTTCCAGCTGCTGCAGAAGTCTTGTGAGGTACATTCCAAAAGAGGCATTGTACTCTATAATGGGTCTAATGAGTGTCTAGTAGAAAGGAACAATGACCTCTTTTTTTTCCTAAATGATAATCCTTTTGTGATGAGGTGTGCCATGTAGAAGGATTTCCTGACTACTGTGGCAATGTGATTATCAAAGGAGAGACTACTGTCCACCTGGGTCCCCAGGTCTCTTATCACACATTCGGCGTTAAGTAGACTACCGCCTATGTGGTAGTTCATGGGTACAGAGTTTTTACCATTGGGGATGACAATGCAAGTTTTGGCACTGAGCTTGAGGCCATGGCTCTGACACCAGGCATCTGTCTCAGTGAGGTCCTTCTGTAGGATGTCCACATCATTTGGGGACTCAACTATGGCTCCTAGTTTGCAGTCATCTGCGAACTTAATTAGCCAAAGGCCTTCTGTCTTAGCCTGTACTTCAGAGAAGAAGATACCAAACAGGAGAGGTCCCAGGATTGAACCCTGCGGTACTCCACTTGTCACTGGTTTGAAGTCAGATTTGGAGTCTGCAACATTAACAGTGTGGGTTCTGTCAGTGAGCCAGTTGGCAACCCATCTTGTGATGTAGGGATTTATACCTAATTTAGTGAGTTTAGCTATAATTCCAGAATGGGGGATGGTGTTGAAAGCCTTGGTGAGGTCAAGATAGGCTGTGTTAACCACCTTACCCTCATCTACAGCTTTGGTGACTGCCTCAAAGAAGTCAATCAGGTTCAGGAGGCATGATCTGCCTTTCTCAAACCTGAACAGGGTGGGGTCCAGAGTTTGGAGGTTACCAATGTCTTTATTTATGAGCTCCATGATGATACGTTCCATGACCTTATAGACCAAGCTCGTCAGGCTAATAGGGCGATAGTTCCCGGGATCAGTGCTGGCTCACCCTTTGTGGAGTGGGACACTGTTGCTGTGTGCCATTCAGTGGGCACAAAACCTGATATGAGACTATGATTGAACATGGTGCTTAGGTGGGGAGCCAGTTTGTTCTGAAGTTCTTGTAAAACGCAGCTTGGGATATTGTCCAGTCCCATGGATGCTGTGTTTTTGGCTTTAGAGAGTGCAGCTTTTACCTGCATAGTTGCGATTACAGGGACTCTGCATTCTTCATGTATAGATATGGACCCTTTAGTGGGCGAGACGGGGGTAAAAGTTAGCACTGAACCTATCTGTCAGGACATTGGCAATATCAGTTGGTTCTGTAATTTTCATGCCGTTGTGCTGCAACTCATAGCAGATCTGGGTGTTGCCACTGAGATTCTTGACATAGCTATAGAATGCTTTGTGGTTGTCCCTAAAATCAGTGGCAATTTTGTCTTTGTATCTAGCTTTGGAGGATCTTATAAGGGATCTCAGCTTCTTACTGAGGCTGACCAGAGAACTCCTCCACTCATGGGATTTTACTCTATTTTGCAACAGTTTCTTCCTTGTGTTGTAGAGTTTGTTTATGGCAGGGGACCACCACATTGGCTTCATTTTTTTTGTGGATAGCATCTTGGTTCTGTTTGGGATAGCACAATCCATGCACTCGTGTAAGTGCTTATAGAGTGCATCTGTGTAGGATTCAGCAGTCGTAACTGTACTGTCCACCTGCATGGGTGACATGAAGTTCACCTCTTCTGTCTTAAGAAGCATGAAGTTGGCTTTGGAGAAATTTTTTACCGTGATTTCCTTAATGGGGGGTGGGGATGGGATGTGGATATCTAGGGTGATTAGCTTATGGTCGGACCTGACCAACGAGGAGTTGACTTCAGGTGTGGAACACTGATCACTCATGTTGGTAATGACTAGGTCTAGGATATGGTTGTCCCTGGTGGGGGTGTGGATAAGTTGATCCAGGGCATTGGAATTTATGAATTCCAGAAAGTGTTGAGCAAAGGAGTTGGTACAGGAATAGTTTTCCCAGTTAATGGTGTGGTAGTTGAAATTGCCCATTATTAGGGTGTTGGGTTGTACCCTAATACTTTCCAGTGTATCAAGAAAAGAGGAGTGGGGAATCCTGGGCATGGTGGGGGATCTGTAGCAAGCTACAATTTGGATTTCAGTTTTGCCCAGAGTTAGTTGCACTTGGATAACCTTGGATGCATAATGCTGAGCAACTAGCCTGGAGGTGTGGATATCCTTAATGAATATGGACACACCTCCGCCTTTGGTGTTCCGGTCCAGGTTAGGTGGCCGAAAACTGTGGTATGAGTTATAGCTAGTAATGCAGGGGTATTCTCTGGAGTCTTGAACCAGGTCTCAGTCACTGCACAGATATCGATGTTCTCCATTTTAAGGAGTGCCTCGAGAGAGTGCATTTTGAGATTTAAACTTCTAGTATTGAGTAGCATTACCCTCAGTTTTTGCTTGCCTGTTCCTGTTATGGTGTTGAATTTGTCATTTGAACCTTGTCTAAAATAGGCACTATAGGAGCAGCAAGAGCCTTAGCCAGTATCCGGAATCCCAGGGATGACAGGTGCAGGCCATCTCTGTCAAAGCATTGCAGTCTGTCAACTATGTAATCTCAGGCAGACAGATTACTGAATCCCCTTAGAATGACACTAGAAGCTTAGCCAATTGTTGAAGTCAATCATTTTGTCCTTGTACTGCGGTATCATTCTGGGCGATGGCAGGATGCTACTCAGGGCTAGGGTCATACCTGTATGGGCTACAAGATCAGAGAGCTCTTCCATGTCTCTTTTCATGTAGTCCAGGGAGGTACGTCTCAGGTCATTCACACCAACACAGACAATGACAGAGTCATATTTGTACTTGTTGTGGAGTAACCTGAGTGCATGGGTTATGTGGCGGATCCTGGCACCCGACAGGCAGCTGACAGTAACCTTCTCCTTGTTTAGCCTAGTGAGTGGGACATCAGTGTGCCTGACTATAGAGTCACCTATGACTAGTGTGTTGGTTATGTTGTTTTGCCTTATGGGCTGTGGTTGAGTGGCACACTGAGTCTGTGAGCTATGTGTCATTTGGGTTGTGTTGGGGGGGTGGAGATTGCTTGCATTTCTGCTTTGGAGGTCTCTGTTGCTTGAGCAGATTATTATTGAGAGCCTCCACAAATGTTTTTGTGTTTCTATGTGTGGATTTTGGTGGTGTAGGTTTAGTGGGACTATGCGATAAGTGTGTGGTGTGGTTCAAGTGTTTAACTTTTCCTCTTGACTGTCAAGTTCAGTCTTGGTTGGAGAGAGCTTTACCTCCAGTTTGTCTAGATAAGTGCATCTCTCACAGGTTGTGGTGTTGTCTATCTGGACAGCAACTGTCCTAAAGGAAGGAAGTTCTGAAAGGCCTGCAATGCAAAGATGACCACTCTCATCTAAAACATTTATATGTAATTTGGTCTCTTCTGGGGACCACATTCCTTGAACAGTCCTTCCCAGAAAACTCCCAATTGGGAGGCATTTGGGTCGTGTCCTTTGGGGGAGGAAGGATCAAGGGACATCCCTGACAAATTTTGTCAGACTGAATCCACCAGAGTGAGGAGTCTCTGCAGATTTAAGATAGTTTTACAGGATGTTTCAAAGCTTGTCGAAGAATTGACCATTGTACTACTAGAGTCCATTGTAGAATTTGCATGTGAAGACGAGTGGTAGGTATTACTGTAATCATTGCAGACGTCAAACCTAAGGCTTGAAAAAACATTTTTGCTGAAGGAGAGGGGCTTTCTAGGAGATGCCTGGTGGGTGTGGTGAGAACTCAGCTGTCCAGATAATGAAACAGTTTGCATCCATGCAGTCTAAGATGAGCTGCTACCATTGCCATGCATTTGGTGAACACCCTGAGGGCTATAGTGAGAACAGAGGGCAGGGCTCTGAACTGGTAATGATTGACTCCCAACTGAAAGTGAAATCATCTTCAAGAGCACCTATTCACTTTGAAGTGATAGTACACATCCTGAAGATATACCAAGCACATCCAGTCATCCTCCTGTAACAGAGGCAGAATGGACTAAACCATGAGGATCTGGAACTTAGAGTTCTTTACACACTGATTTAGATAACCAAGATCTAAAACGGGTCTCAGGTCCCCTGTTTTCTTTGTCACTAAAAAGAACTTCAGTAAATTCAGGATCCTCTTTGGTCTGGTGGGACCTTTTAAATGACTCTCTTGTCTAGCAGCTTTTGAAACTCGAGAACTGCAAACTCCTACTGATTGGGTGGAACAACTTGGAGACACTTTCTTTTTTTGGCTGTCCAGGCATCTAGGTGCAAAGATAAGCACACCCCAACTTCCTCCACAGAACAGTTGGGGAACCTTTCAGGAGCACTGAAAGGGTCTATCCGAGAAGGAGTCTTGGAACCCTTGGTTTTGCGGATTCCCTCTGAGACAGCATCTTACATTGTTATTTTTCCCTCTGCCTCTGACAGAAAATTCCCCAAGTGAGTCTTGAAAAAGTCCTTGAGATTTCCAGAACCACATCTTATCACCGTGTTGATTCCTGGAAAAATGTCTCTGCAGGGTAGAAAAACGGATTCCCATAGCAGACAAGGTCTTTTCATGCTCACTCCGGGAAAGTGCTTCTTTAACAGGATGCATAAGGATGTATAAGACAGATCTTTATTCCTCCTATGCATATATGTATAAATACTTGCTGTTATTTGTAACACTTTTTACTGGAGCTTTTCTCCTTGGGTCTCTGCTGAAAAAGGGCATATGCCCAGCCAGACTGACCCGGTTAACAAATGTCAAATAAATAAATAAAAATAACAGTAGGCCCAAACAGGGAAGAACCATCAAAGGGAGCATTGATGAATGAAGATTTAAGGGGCTGCACAAAATCATACAATCGCATCCAGGCATGTCTCCCGATGGCTCTGCCTGAACCTGCACCCCGTGAGGCACCTTCAGTCGCATGAGAGAATAGTGTCATGGACGCATTCCATATATAGATTTCAGGGTGGCCAGTTGTGAGGAATAAGCCTTTTCTTCCACTGCTGACATGGACCCAGGGGTAGACTTACAGAGTTCCTTGATTAAGTTACTCTATATTCTAGTCAAGTGTGCCAAACAGTTAAGCAACTGTAAGGCAAAGGTCGCTGAAGTGTAAATGCATTTAGCATATCTGTCCAATGCCCTAGATTCTCTATTGGGGGATGGACAGAGAAGCTCTGTTCAGCCAGCTTCTTTTTGGTGGTTGCTGCAACAAACATGGCATTTACGGGGATTCCCTTCCTCCAAAACTATGTAGATGGGCCATGCCCATAGGCTTCTAGGAACACTGATTCCTCTTGGGAAGGGGTTTTGGATGACCAATGTTCTTCTAGCATAGGATTTCTAGAATGTCTCCAAAGGAGAAGTCTTCTGGTGGTGACCATGGTGACCCTTCCCCTTCATTAAAATCGGTGTCTTTGGTCAAAGATTCCTGTGGGGAATCTAAGTGCCTCCTTTTACACAATCTCTTCCTGGGACCCTCTTAAATGGGGTGCTCTGGAGAAGTATCAGAAGAGATGGGGAGTTCCCTATTTGGAACTGCCTGCAAGCTCTTATGGGCTGGCTGTCCCTGTGGAGTAGGATGAAGAGGTTCAGAGACCAGTTCCGAAGGAGGAATGGGGATAGGATCTGAGGAAGTAAGAATCAAAACAGCTGTCGGATGGGAGAAAGTCCACCCACTATCTCAAAGACAGAGGGGCCAGGAGAAGCCAAAGCCAAGCTCACCGGAGCTAAAACTCTTGGATCAGTTAAGCCTCGGTCCCCTCTGGTCCTCCGCTCCAAGGAGGAGTTGGAGCTAAGATGTTCAGCACTGAGGCTT
Organism: Protopterus annectens; assembly: GCF_019279795.1. Classification (NCBI taxonomy): domain Eukaryota; kingdom Metazoa; phylum Chordata; order Ceratodontiformes; family Protopteridae; genus Protopterus; species Protopterus annectens. The sequence continues at coordinate 796,009,847 of NC_056739.1, read as the reverse complement.
CAAGGGGGAAATGAACCCAGTACAAATTACACAGGGAGGGTATAAACGAGTGGGGCCTAAACAATAAACTGACTTCCTGTGGGCATTAGAAATGGGTATCTTATGCCCACACGAAGTGCACTTCTTAAAACCAGTAAGCTTTTCAGACATAGCAGTAAACCATCAAGACAAATCCTATATATGAAAGATTCTTTTTATAAAAAGGAGAAGAAAAGCAGAGGTAAAAAAGGCACTTTACTAACAATGGTAAATAGAATATAGTAAAGAGCAAGATAAACAGCAGAGAAGATTATACCAACAATGGTAACAAGAATACACAAATGACAGGTAAAGAAAAGTACACAATGTTTAACATTAAGCGGGTAAAGAGAGGAAGGGTTATTAGAAAGTTATACAGAAGTAAAGAAAAATTAAATTCTAAAGTTATTATTCACTAATGTGAAATAAATAATTTTCCTGAGATCAAGAGAAGCAAATCTGACCCAGTCATTAGTATGCCAAATAAGATCTGTGGTAATGCAGTAGTTAGGGGAATTATGGGCAAAGGGAGAAGCTCGAAAGTCGGATCAAAGAATCTAGAGAAAAGCATCTGACTTGGATCAAAACCCATTAGTTGAGGAATGAATGAAAATGACAACATCAGACTCCCGTTTTTCATCATGCAGCTGAGAATTTCCTAGTCTGCTTCTGGCAGATTCTGTTCACTATAAAAGTATCCATCTTCTTCCTACCTTATTCTGTTATAACTTTCCCAGTTGTTTATTCTCCTCTCTTCACATTTTCTTTTTTTTTAAAACAGCTTTAGTAAATTCTCACATATTAAACAATAGCATGTGTACAGGTACAGTAACAGAAAACAAAACAAACCATAGTAACATTTTCACTGTTTTCATGCATAATGCATGTGTTCTTTTTACCAATATCAATCATTTCAAAATTACATTAATTGCTCAATTCCCACCTTCACTTAAACCTCATTTCTCTTCCTTCTGAACATTATTCTGCATGTATTAATCCAACATATTCCATTTTTCTCTGTGTAATTTGCTCCTGTCCTTTTCCAGACACCCCACCTCCAGTTCTTTATCTCCTTTACAAAATTCAGTACTTGAATTACAGAGAGTTTAGATTTTGATTTAATTTTTAGCAACTACTTTTTATACAGCCAATAACATTAAACATTGTAAGGCCTTACTATGTCTAGATGAGTCAGAACATTTCTGACAAAGTATTTTGTAGGGATATTTTTAAACCTGAAAACTCCTTACATCCTCAAAATACATGTTCCTAATAACCTCTCTCTCTCTTCCCCATCATATGTTTATCTTCCCGAGGGGAAAAAGATCTTTCAAGTCTGTTTGGAATATAAACATACCTACGCAAACACTTTCAAGCAAACTTGGAAGGCACACGTCATGCCTTTGTTCTTTTGTAAGTTACCTTACCAGTTTCTCTACCTAGTCTTTTCTAACCTCTTCTGATTGATTCTTATATTTATCAGGCAATATTTTATAAGCCCTACTAATTAAGACTTTTTAACAGCAGCTTCTGTTCTGGACTCAATTAAAACCTCTACCAGAGGTGGTCTTCCCTGGCCTGACAAATCTTGAGCCAATGTACTGTAATGAACAAGCAATCACACTGCTCTCCTTCTTCTATGTTAACAACCAGCATGCTTAAGTAAGGTTCCCTACCTGTCCATTCCCACCCCCTTTATGAAGTGATGTTCCTCCTCCTCTTCCTAAGCTCACAACTAATGGTTTTCTTTAGAGAGACAGCTCTTCCCTTCTCTTTTCTGTCATTCCTAAATAGCACATGCCTAGGCAAGATCTGTCTATGACGATCTTTCTATGACGCCAGCCATACCTCACAACTATACTTCATTATCAGGCATGCTCGCCATTCTGAAAAGTCCATGGTCTATGACACTGTTTGACACTGTTCTACACAGAAAGGGTCTGCCACACATTCATGGTTAAGAATTCTTTTAAACAAATATTCATAGTAAACAATACTAAATGATATTAATCCATCAAAAGATTTTCTTTTAAGTTTAAAGTAGCACAATGTAACCATGATACAAGCATCTTAGTTGAATTTGTTAATATGTGTTCCATATTTTACCCATTTCATTCACTTTATGAAAAGTAATACCCCTATTTTAAAGACAGAAGCTTAACAGCTATGTCAGCAATATCCACAAGCATCCCAATCTCCCTCATCACTGTCTGTAATTCTCCCACATTCTTACCCAGACACCTTGCACTGCATAATAAAATTACCCAGCCTGCTAGCACTGTGACAGAGAGGGATACAGCCTTGCCTGTAACCCAGGCAACTTGAATGCAATTAGTGACTCAGCATTTGTAGAGTCTAACGAGGTGAGGGAGGGGGACAAGCATTTAAAGTCTGCTTGCCTTTCTTGGGGGACAAGAGTGAGGGCATGCCAATCTGTGTGTTTTGAGATAGAGATAAAGTTAAGATTTAACAGCAAAAGCCAGGATGGGGTGTGGGTGGACAAGAGGTAATCCTGTCCCTGGGCCCTGTATGGGATCACTCTACATTGCTATGAATCACTGCACTTCCAGCCTTCACAATGATATTCCCTAAGTAAACACTCTTGCTCCCAAGAGGCCAGGTTCTACCAGACATCAAATAAATTGCTAAGGGCGTGAGGCATAAGCTCTGGACTGAGAAACCCAAGAGAACCTTTCTCATTCTGAGGCAATGAGTCCCACTGGACCTGGATGAAGAATCCTCAACTCCAAGTGCTTTTACCTAGCTCCAGTTGAGAAATATCCCCCAGAACATGCTAGTCATGAAATCATTCAATCCACTAGATGAGGTGATTAGTGAAAATTACAATTGAAGATGCAATGCCCATGGTGGTTTTAGGAATATCATACTCACATGCCCCTTATCATCTTCCATAGTGAAAAACAGGGGTGGACTTGAGTCCTAGCTAACACAGTGTAGGGATGTGACACTTGGGAACCACAAGACCACATCAGACACTGACTAACCCTAGAAGAGTATGCTCAATGTCTGTCTTCCATTTCTTTCATCTTCTGATGGTGCTCCAACATAAGCCTGTGACTGTGTGAGAAAGCTTTCTGTTATTACCACAATAGCAATGTCTCAACTGCCACCATCCTGTGAGAACAAAGGCAGAATAAGAGGTTCTCCATCCAATGCTGTCAAGTGCAGGACTGAACTCTGGCATTTATGCAGTAATGTAGGTCATGCTCCTGTCCAGTATAGTATACAAATATTGGTGTGGGTCATGGGTCATGGATCATAACTTGGAGGTTGCATCGCTAGTTTGATGGCTTGACATTTTAAGCAATAAATTACCACAATTTTCCATGACAAATAGTAGGCTCAAGATCAGACATGAATATTCTGAGTGGTAGAACTGCTGGGCCCAGAGGCAAAGAAAATTCTCCAAATGGAGTATGACACCATGGCAAGGCATGTAATGTCAGAGGCTACACCTGTCTCCATGTGCATTTCAGAAAAAGAAACCAAGTTAAAAAAGGAAGGATATCTCAGCTGTAAATCTGTTGAGAAGCATCCCTGAATCTCTCTGGTAATGGCTCTCAAAAATGAGGCAAAAGCCAGAAAAAGGGCCTCTCATGGACAGTCATGAAGCACAGTGAACTGGTAGAATAAACTTTCTGGGAGACTTCATAACCAGAGACAAGAGACACAACACTCCATGAGTTGTCCTCTTCTTTTTAGGAGCTTCTTCTTCTTCGAGGTACTGGCAAATCTAGAACAGAATGCATGATGGTCAGTGCTTGCTTTTTTTTTTTTTCTTTCGGAGGTCTTCAACTAGACAAGGAAATCCCACTTAAGAATGACCTCACCAAGGATGAGAACATCCAGCATGGTCTGCCTCAGATCATCCTTACAGGATGACAGCACAAACCAAGCCAACCAGTACAAACTCATTCTTAAATCTGTTGCTCTGGCCACATCATCATTAACATAGTCGAAGTTGCAGTGTGCTGTAACAGCTGTTATAGACATAAATAAATATGCCTTCAGTCAGGAACAACACTACAGGATTTTATTCTTACAGCGCTGCGAGAAAATCTTCATAGCTGATGTTAAAATAGTCCCACTGAAGATAGGCAGACTACATCTTTTATACATTTTATCAAACTGGTCATGCAGTTTTATTACGTTACAATGATTCTAGCTAATAGAAAATTTTGTAAATGTCCTCATCCCTCATGATTTTCACCTCGGACTTCACGTGAACACCTTTCTATACATGATCCACATGCTTCCAAGGGGTCTTGTTTCTGACCTTGGATGTTTCAAACCTTCCCTAGCAACAACGTACTCCTAGTCTGGAGGAGTCAAGCTAACAAATTCCTTTTTGTAGTAACTAACATGCCTCGACTTTATGCTACACATACTTTTTCCTTATTACATATTAAAAGAATGCAGTTAGAACACAGTAATAATTTTAGCTTATGAAGTTGTATTTTTCCCAGCCCTGCATACAAATTATATTTGCTTTTTAGCAATCATATTACAGCAACATTAATAACTGAAATTAATATACATTTTAATAACTAATCTTGTTCCATAACAGTTTCCTCCCTCTGACACTATCAGTGTCATACCATACATGTAATTATATTTTGATTTTCCTTAATTTCATAAATACGCTTCATCTATAGTGACTGAGTTTTCATTCTTCAGGTACAAGTGGCATTTCATGTGCAGGTGTGATTAAGGACTTTGTGATTACAGCCTTTAGAACAGAAAATATTAAAATGATTAAAAGAATAATACCAATTTTTATACCTTGTACTATACTAGATCCGAGGTTACAAAATACACTGCCCAACCATCCAAAAAGTGTCCATCTTTTAGAAGTACTGTCCAAATCTTCGGCCCACTGCTCCATGAAATTGGTCAACTTTTCTTGTATGAACAAGAACAATGATTTTTATGACGGTACATGACCCTCCCTTTTCTAGCAAGCATTATATCGAGTGCCAATTCATTTCTAGCAAGCATTATATCAAGTGCTAATTCATTCTGTAACACTACAGTTGATATTGCAGTCATTTTTCCATTTGTCACTGTGATGTGATATGAAGTATGGTTAGCTACCACCTGAAGAATTTGAGTAAGCATGGTGATTTCAAGCATTGTCCTTTGCACTCTATACCCAGGAGTTAACTGACAATATTTGCTCCACCCAGTGGATTGCCCACTTATTTCTCAGTCTGCCTGCTGGAGATTTCTCTAAATGTTGAAAAGCAGGAGTAATATAGCTCACAAAATAACATCCTGACCAACTTGTGGGTAACCAGGAGTAGGCATGATCACCACAAATGTAGAAACGATCCTCTATCATGACCATGCCTCGGTCATAGCATCTTAACTGTAAAGAGTTCAACACCCTTTCATGTCTAGTGTGATTGTATTTGTTGATTCCCACTGGCACAGTCCCATTTCTGGCATAACATGTGCGTCCACGATTTTTGGTGGCAAGCTGAAGAGAAACAACCTTTAAAAATTAGTCAGATTACACCAGGTTAGATTAGCGTCACTACATTCTTTCTAAAATGTTACCTGTGATGCAGGAATTGGAATCATGGGAATCCCTCCCTTAGAATGTTGAGGTATATGCGAACATACACAACAGTTTATCACATTTAAGTCCCCAGTGTACTGCCAAAGAATCAACAGGAAACTATTTTCTCTTGACCAGGTTATTAAAGGAAACAGCAACAAAAACAGAGCAAAAGTGCCTGTTGTCATGGGATTCATGATGAGGTGCTGTTTTAGTTGAATTGTATCCTTATACGTTTCACTGGGCAGATGATTCATCCTTCAGACTTCGATCTTCTTTCGTCAGCAATGATGATTCATCTGGAGCACATGACAGGTCTTCTCACAGTGGTATGAGTGAATTCAGGTTGGTTGTCTTGCACAGTGAACCACAGTCAGGGTAGTGAGGATTACAAGGTAAAGGGCCTTTTTACCTCTGGCTCAAACCATTTTTTTCTTTGGAAGGTTTTTACATAAATCCAGTCACCCAGCTGCAGTTGATGACTGGGCTGGTTAGGGGGTGGAGGAAGAGATACTACTGTAAGAAATGAATATTTTTTTTATTATCCATTAGAGTTGATCTTTTCATTTGACACAGGGAGAGCAAATGGAAGGGCTATGGGTCATCCCATTAATATCTCATAGGGTCTCAGTTTCCTTGTCGAATTCAGTGTCTCTGACCATTTAAGTTTTGCTTAGTACAAATCTTTGAAAAAAAACCTGAGAAAAAAATTGTTGTTCCATGTCTTCGCTATTTTGGTTCTTCGACCTTTAGAGGTCGATCAACTAGCATTCGATGTTATCAGCTTTAGATACACTGATATAGACCCTTCTGAGGCAGTGTAGCAACTGTCTCATGTACACACACAACCCTCTCCTCTTAACTCCCAACACTCAGACTTGTGAGAGATGCAATTATATATCCAAATTGGAAGACATGCACTCTCAAGCCAAGACCGGAACAGCTGGTCAGGAGGAGAAGGTCAACACCTGCACCACACCACATGCAACACATAGCCCTCCAGAACACCCACCAACACAGCTCTCAAATAAAAACACAAACCACACACCCACCTTTGCGGAGGCTCTCAGTAGAAGTCTAACCAAATAACAGAGACCTCCAAAGCAGAAATGCACTCAACCACCACAACACAGCACAAACCACAAGACACATAGCTCACCTACACAGTGTGCCCCTCAACCTAAGCCCAAGGCAAAACAGCTTGCCCAATACACTAATCATAGGTGACTCGATAGTGAGGCACACTAATGTCTTACTCACTAGGTTGAATAAGGAGAAGGAAACAAGTCAGCTATCAGGTGCCAGAATCCAACACATAACACATGGACTCAGGTCACTCCACAAGTATGACTCTGTCACTATCCATGTGGATGTGAATGACCTGAGATGCACCTCCCTGGACTACATGAAGAGAGACATGGAAGGGCTCTCGGATTATGTGGCCCAGACAGGTATGACCCTAGCCCTAAGCAGCATCCTACCATCGCCTGGAATGATACTGCAGTACAAACAGAAAATGATTGACTTCAACAACAACAAGTTTCTTGTGTCATTCTAAGGAGATCCAGTATCAGTCTGCTTGGGATGACAGGACTGAAAGACCTTGATGCTTTGCCAGAGATGGCCTGCATCTGTCACCCTTGGGAACGAGATACTGGCTAAGGCTCTTGCCACCCCTATAGTGCCTTTTTTAGGTGATGTTCCAAAGATCAAATTACCACCATAACAGCTATAAATAAATGCAATCTGAGGGTCATGCTGCTTAATGCCAAAAATCTAAATTTCAAGATGCACTTGCTCGAAGCACTCCTCAAAATGGAGAACATCGACATTTGTGCTGTAACGGAATCCTGGTTTAAAGCAGCAGAAAGCACTCCTGCACTACCAGGCTATAACTTATTCCACACCTTTCAGCCTCAGAACATGGACCAAAGCTCCAAAAGCAGTGGTGTCTCCATATTCATAAAGGATATGCACACCTCTAGACTAGTAGCCCAGCATAACGCATCTGACATACTTCAGGTACAACTAACATTGGTTGAGATAGCGATTCAGGTCACAGCCTGCTATAGGTCCCCAACCATGTCCCAAGACGCTCACTCAACATTCCTAAGCACCCTAGAAACTATTATAGTCCAACTCAACACTCTCATAGGTGACTTCAACTACCCCTCCATCAACTGGGAAAACTACACATGCACCAATACACTGGCTGAACACTTCCTGGAATTCATCATTTCCAATGCCCTGGACCAACTCATTCTTACCCCCCCCCCAGAGGAAGCAACCCCCCCCCCCAGAGGAAGCAACATCCTTGACCTGGTTATTACTAACATGGGCAACTGTTGCTCTACATCAATAGTCAATTCCTCCCTGGTTAGATCCAACCACAAACTAATCACTATGGAAATCCACATCTCACCCCCGCAAAGGTAACTACCATGAAAAACTTCTCCAAAGCTGACTTTGGGCTCCTAAAAACAGAGGTGGCTAACTTCATGGCAACCATGTCAATGGAAAATACATTCATGATTGCCGAATCATACACCAATGTACTGTACGAACACGTACATAAATGCATGGAACTAGACATACCCAACAGAACCTCTCTCCTCCAAAAAAAGGAAGCCAATCTGGTGCCCCCTTCCATTAATAAACTCTACAACAGAAGGAAGAACTGTTGCAGATAAAGGTGAAGTCCCAAGACTGGAAAAAACTCCCTTATTAGCCTGAACAAAAAGTTGAGACCCCCCATCAAAACCTCTACAGCCAGCTATGAAGGCAGAATTGCGGCAGACACTAAAAACAACCACAAAGCCTTCTATAGTTATATTAAGAATCTACACAATAATACCAAGGTTTGCTCTGAGTTACTGCACAAAGGTACCTCCTACACTGAGCTAACAGATATTGCCAACATACTGGTCGATAGATTCAGTGCCAACTTTACCCCTCTCTGCCCCCGTAAAGGATCAATCACAATACCAGAGGAATGCCAGGCACCCAGCATTACTGCAACACAGGTTAAAGCTGCATTGTCCAAGGCCAAGAATACAGCTTCCATGAGACCCGCAATATCCCTAGATGTGTTCTACATGAACTACAAAGTGAATTGGCACTACATCTGTATGCCCTGTTCATTCACAGCCTCACCTCAGGTTTTGTCCCTACCGAATGGTGCACTGCTATAGTCATCCCTCTCCATAAAGGGGGAGCGACTACAGACCCTGGGAATTATCACCCCATTAGCCTGATGAGTCTGATATGTAGGCTATGGAGTGCATCATCATGGACCTAACTAACAAGGATATAGGGAATCTCCAAACTCTAGATCCCACTCAATTTGGTTTCGTGAAAGGTAGATCATGCCTACTTAACCTAGTTGACTTCTTTCAGTCAGTCACTAGAGCTGTGGATATTAGGGTTCAACCAAACACCTTAATAATGGGCAATTGCAACTACCCCACCATTAACTGAGAAAACTACTCATGTACCAACTCCTTCGCTCAACGTTTTCTGGAATTCATAAACTCCAATGCCCTGGATCAAATTATCCACACCCCTACCAGGGGCAACAATATCCTAGATCTAGTCATTACCAACATGAGTGACCGATGTTCCACACCTGAAGTCAACGTCTCATTGGTCCGATCAGACTATAAGCTAATTACCCTAGATATCCAAATCCTGCCCCCACCCCCCATTAAGGAAACCATAGTAAAAAATTTCTCCAAAGCCAACTTCATGCTTCTTAAGACAGAAGTGGTGAACTTCATGACACCCATGCAGATGGACAATACAGTTACGACTACTGAATCCTACCTAATTGCACTTTATAAGCACTTACATGAGTGCATGGATCGTGCTATCCTAAACAGAACCAAGACGCTATCCTCCAAAAAAAGGAAGCCAATCTGGTGGTCCCGTGCCATAAACAAACTGTACAAAAGAAGGAAGAAATTGCTGCAAAAGAGAGTAAAATACCATGAGTGGAGGAGCTCCCTGGTCAGCCTCAGTAAGAAGCTGTGATCCCTGATAAAATCTTCCAAAGCTAGTTACGAAAACAAAATCGCCACTGATTCTAAAGACAACCACAAAGCATTCTATAGCTATGTCAAGAATCTCAATTGCAATACTCAGATCTGCTCTGAGTTACAGCACAATGGCACTAAATAAACAGAACCAACTGATATTGCCAACATCCTGGCAGATACGTTCAGTGCTAACTTTACCCCCCTCTCACCCCCTAAAGAGCCCATCTCTATACCGGAAGAATGCAAATTTCCTGTAATCACGACTGCACAGGTAAAAAACACACTCTCCAAAGCCAAGAACACAGCATCCATGGGACCAGACAACATCCCAGGCTGCGTTCTACATGAACTACAGAACGAACCGGCACCCCACCTAAGTACCATGTTCAGTCATAGCCTCACCTCAGGCTTTGTGCCTGCTGAATGGTGGAGAACGACAGTTATCCCACTCCACAAGGGGGGCGCCACCATGGACCCCGGGAACTACCGCCCCATTAGCCTGACGAGCGTAGTCTGCAAAGGTCATGGAACGTATCATCATGGAACTTATAAACAAAGACATTGGTAATCTCCAAACTCTGGACCAAACCCAGTTCGGGTTTGTAAAAGGCAGATCATGTTTCCTAAACCTGATAGATTTCTTTGAAGCAGTCACCAAAGCCGTAGACGAGGGTAAGGTGGTTTACACAGCCTATCTAGGTCTTGCCAAGGCTTTCAACACCATCCCCCACTCTGGAATTATAGATAAACTCATTAAACTAGGTATAAATCCCTATTTCACAAGATGGGTTGCCAACTGGCTCACTGAAAGAGCCCACACTGTGAAAGTAGCAGACTCCAAATCCGACTTCAGACCAGTGACAAGTGGAGTACCACAGGGTTCAGTCCTGGGTCCTCTCCTGTTTGGTATCTACTTCTCTGAAGTACAGGTGAACACAGAAAGTCTTTGGCTAACAAATGTTCGCAGATGTCTGCAAACTAGGAGCCATAACCGAAACGATGTGGACATCCTACAAAAGGGCCTCACTAAGAAAGATGCCTGGTGTCAAAGCCATGGCCTCAAGCTCAATACCAAAAAGAGCATTGTCATCCCCTTTGGTAAAAACTCTGTACCCATGAACTACAACATAGGCGGTAATATACTTAACACTGAAAGTGTGATAAGAGACCTAGGGACACAGGTGGACAGTAGTCTCTCCTTTGATAATCACATTGCCACAGTAGTCAGGAAATCCTTCTACGTGGCACACCTCATCACAAAAGGTTTCACATCCAGAAAAAAAGAGGTCATTGTTCCCCTCTACTTATCACTCATTAGACCCATTATAGAGTACAATGCCCCTTTTGGTATGTACCTCACAAGTCATCTACAACAACTGGAAAGGCCGCAGAAATACCTCACAAAGAGGATTACCAGCCTCAAACAGATGCCCTACGTAGACCGTCTCAAACAAATCCAGCTTTACTCCGTTTCGTATTTATTTAATTTATTTATTTATTGTATTTGTTTACTGGGAAAGTCCACTGGGCCTAGGAGAGCCCATTTTCAGTTGAGGCCCAGGGAGAAAAGCTCCACATAACAGTATTAAGAAAAAAATATGTAAAATACAGAAAAATACAGGAAAAATACAATTTAAATTACAGAAACTAATTATTTCAGTTACAGAAACTTAACACTTACAGAAACTAAATTATCAGGTAATACAGTAGTAGTAGGCATGGGTTTTCAGTTTAAAATCTTAACTAGAAAGCAATACAGTAGCAGTAATAGGCATGGATTGGCAAAGAAATCAAACAGTATAAAATATATGTCAGAGTATGAACTGTCTGTGGATTAAAAGCAACTTTTTACTGTATTTTAAATCTGTGGATTAAAAGCAGAAATTTTTTGAACTTTCCTGACCTGTGGTTTACTTTGAGAGTATGAACTGTATTACAATAGGTATCTTGGATCTGAATTGAAGAGGACACTTACAGAGAAGAAAGACATGGAGGAAATAGTACCGGAGAGTTGGTGAGGAAGATATAAAGAGAGAGAAGGGTGACCTAGGTAGGTAAGGCAACAAGGTTAGGCAACAGATAAGGAAATTAGAGCCCAGGCTGGACAGAAAAACAGAGGGGGAAAAGTAAGGAGAGCTGAGTTGTTTTTTGGCATGGGCATAGCCAGCAAGAGGAGAGATGTTGTCTAAGTGATTTTTTAAAGAGTGTAGGGCTTTTGATTGAGGTTTTTGTGGATGGAAGAGAGTTTCAAAGTTTGGAAACTGTAAAGGAATAGAGCATTTGTCCAGCTGGGTATTGGGATTTGTCAACTTTGAGCAAGGTTTTATTTTCTGATCTAATGGGTCTATTTGGTTGGTATAAGGACAGCAGAGAGGAAAGAGAGGGGCATGTTGTGGGTTTGTGTATTCATTTGTGTGCTGTAGTTAAGTGTAGGTAGTTGAGGTGCAGTGGTAGCTCAAGCCAGTTTAGTTGCTGTAAGGAGGACCAGTGGTGGGCTGAAGGTCTGGCATTTGTTGCAAATCTAGCTATCTTATTGTAACATGTGTCTAGTTTGGTTCTAAGGGATGAGTGGATGTTTGTAAGGATAGGGGCACCGTATAGCAGGGATAGAAGTAGAAAGGCTGACGCTAGAGCCTTTTTTGAATTATGATTAAGGTAACAGTTGTGCCTGTAGAGGGAGCCTAATTTTTGATGAGTTTTTTGATGTTGTTGAGAATGTGGAGATCAAATGTTAGGTTTTCGTCAATGGTGAACCCTAACAGTTTGGTGCTGGAAAAAACTTAGATGGTGGTATTGTTCTGAGAGTGGATGTGGAAACTGGCTCTGATTGGGGGGGGGGGGTTGTTTTTTTTTTTTTGGAGTTAATAGAATCAGTTTTGTCTTATTTGGGTTGAGAGCAAGATGGTTGTTTGACATTCAGTTTTCAGTGGATGTAAAGTCTTGTTGGGTTAGGAGTTGTAGCTCTGAAGGGGTTTTGGCAGTGCAGATGATTGCAGAATCATCTGCATATTGGATCATGGTGGCATGAGAAAGGGAGTTATGGAAGTTGTTGATAAATATATTGAATAACAGGGGGCCCAATATGGAACCTTGGGGTACACCTGTAGCAATGTTGAGGAAGGGGGAAGAGGATTGCTGCCATTTTGTTGACTGATATCTGCCCGATAGATAGTTTGAGAAACAATATAGGGTTGAAAGGGAGACACCTAAATTACTGAGTATAGAGAGTAGAAGGGGGTGGGATATGGTGTCCAAGGCTTTTGAAAGGTCAAGAAAAAGACTGGAGATGATTTGGTTGGCATCACATGCTCGATTTATGGTACTGAGAAAAGAAATGAGAGCAGTGTTTGTGTTATGGCCTGGCCTAAAGCCATGTTGGGTTGGGGTGAGAATTTGGTAGTTAACTAAGTGGTTGAGGAGTTGGCTATGCACACATTTTTCTAATATTTTAGAGATGAGAGAGAGGATACCAATAGGCCGGAAGTTAGATATCTGAATTTTTGCCGCCTTTATGGAGAGGAAGAATGTATGCTTTCTTCCAGATATTTGGGATGTAGGATTCTTGAATAGCTTGCGGCTGTTTTTAGAACTGCGAGGGTAGGTTATCAGGAGCATGTATACAAGCTTTTAGTTTTAGAAGGAGTTTCATTATGGTGTGTGTGGGAACAGAAGAGAAAGAAAATTTAGGGAGAGAGGAAGGTATTACATGAGTGGGTGTTTGGTTAGGTGAGTTAGTGTCAGAAGAGGGAAAGGTGGTACTCAATTTGGCAACGGTTTCTATAAAAGTGTGAGTTGAAGAGACGGGCTATATCGGAGGGTGTTTTATCAGGGTGTGGGCAAGGACTGGTGTTAGAGCCTGGGTGAAGTAGGAAATTTATAGCTCCCCAGAATGCTTGAGGGTTTAGTCTGTGTTGGTCCTGTAGTCTATGGAAATATTATTTTTTTGTTTTTGGTGACTTGTTTTTTGGCCTGATTACGTAACTGTTTATATAATGCTAGGTCGGGCTGGGTTTTTTTGTTTTTGCCAGGCTTTCCATACTTTATCTCTAGTAGACATGATTTGTTTGGTGGATTTGGTAAGCCAGGTGACATGATTAGATTTGACCCTTTTCAGCCGAGATGGAGCTACACTATCTATGATTTTGAGGAATGTTGAATTGAAAGATTCAACTGCTTCATCGAGGGAGGTGGTTCTTAATGGTGCCCAGCTAGTACTGTGTAAAATTACATTTAGGGTTTTTGGTGAGAAATGGGATAGGTCTCTGGTACGTTTTAGTTGGTGGTTATTTGTGGCTGAGGTAGTTTTACATATAGCAAAGGCTGGAAGGTGGTCACTGATGCTGTTTGATAAAGTCCCAGAGAAGGAAATCTTTTTGGGGTCAGATACCAGGATCCAGTCTAAGATTGAGCCTTGGTTATTTTTATTATTGGGCCTGGTAATATCAGTGATTAGTTAGGTGTATTTAAATAAGTTGATGTTAGTTTGTGGGTTGTGGTTTGTGATGTCTAGCCAGTTGATGTTAACATCTCTTAGGATGACTGTTTCATTTTGGATATTTTGGATGACCAGGCAAGAATTTCTTCTAGTATTGGAATATTGTTACCTGAGGGAATGTACAACACTATAATGCAGAGGGTTTTTAAGTTATTTAGCTTTAGGTGGGTCACTAGGGGTTCTGCTGTGGAGAACTGTGGAATAGATTTATTGAAAGGCACTATGGTGTTGGTATTAGGATATATTAGGGTGATTCCTCTGCCTTTTCCGTGTGGCCTGTCATGTCTAAGGCATGTATAGTTGGGGGGAAGGAATTCAGTGTTGCTGATATAGGGTTTTAGCCATGTCTAAGTTATGGCAGTGAAGTTGGGTTTGTTTTGATGTAGCCATGCTTGGAAATGGGGGATTTTGTTTTTGATGCTTTGTAAATTAATGGTAGTGAAATTCAAGGATTTCATGGTTTTGGGTTGGTTTTGAAGGGTGGATTGTGGGCCTGGGCTTGGGTGTATTCACCACATTTGATTAATCTTGAGTGGGAGAACAGGTTTTTAGAGAGATGATGTAGATTGGTTTTGTGGTTTGAGTTTGTTAGATTGGTGTGGTTGTTATGTAGAGGAAGGAATTTTACTCTAATGTGTAGAGTGATGTCTGTGGTATATAAGGAAGAGCCTATTTTGGAATAGCTTGGGAGAGATTGTGTATGTGTTGATGTTGAGTATGTTAATTTAGAAGGTATATGAGTTGTGTGATGGGATGTAAGGTGGAAGAGTAGATAGAGGTGTAGGGAGATAAGGGTAATAATACTGGAGTATAGAGGCATACTGTTAGGGTATAAGTAAGTAGGTAGGAGATAGAGTATGGGTGGAGAAGCTGAATACGTGGGGGCTGGAGTTAGATGAGTGAGATGGGAGGTCAAAATTGTAGTGGGTGGGGTGTGGTTAGGTATAAATTAGATGAGCTCGGGGGTGGGTGGGAATGGGGGTAGGGTAGTGGAGCGGAGTGAGTGAAGCGAGGGCGAACGGAGCGGGTACTTCCTAGAACGTTAAGTTCCTGATACAGCAAAAAATATCTACAAGCTATGAACTAAGCAGGGCTGAGGGAAATTATTTTCTTGTTATTTTCTTTTGTTATTTAGGCACTTTGTTAATTTCTTATGTTAGTTTAGGTAATTTGTTGAATTGTCTGGCCTTGGTAGGATTTGTAAGTGCATGGAAATGTGGAGAGGCAACTGCACTTTTAGAAAAGGGGCATTTCTATAAACTATATATATTACCTGGCAATTTTAAAAGTTGGGAGGACTGGCAGGGTGCGAGCCGATAAGCTGTGCTTGCCACTAGTTGCTCAGTGCAACAAAAATGCAGTAAAATAAGGTGAGTTACTGCAGACTAATTTTAAACAGTGTGGATGTTCAACTTTGCATACATACACTTTTAGAGAAGGAATAGAGCTAGAGCAATAAAATATCTGCAGAGTGCTCTTTCTTTCTCAGAATAATGTATGCGTGTCATGGTCAGGTAGGGCTGTCTCTTCTGGCCTAATGGCTCCCATTCAGAGCAGAGGCAAAACTTTTAGAAAAGGAATAGAGCTGGAGCAATAAAATATCTGCAGGGTGCTCTTTCTTTCTCAGAATAATTTATGCGTGGCTTGGCTGGGTAGGGTTGTCTCTTCTGGCCTAGTAGCTCCTGTGAAGAGCAGAGGCAAAACTTTTAGAGAAGGAATAGAGCTGGAGCAAAAAAATATCTGCAGGATGCTCTTTCTTTCTCAGAATAATTTATGCGTGGCGTGGTCGGGTAGGGCTGTCTCTTCTGGCATAGTGGCTCCCGTGAAGAGCAGAGGCAAAACTTTTACAGAAGGAATACAGCTGGAGCAATAAAATATCTGCAA
This sequence comes from Protopterus annectens, assembly GCF_019279795.1. Taxonomy (NCBI): domain Eukaryota; kingdom Metazoa; phylum Chordata; order Ceratodontiformes; family Protopteridae; genus Protopterus; species Protopterus annectens. The sequence goes on along the minus strand of NC_056739.1, from coordinate 795,993,835 downwards.
GGTGCTCTTTCTTTCTCAGAATAATTTATGCATGGTGTGGTCGGGTAGGGATCTCTCTTCTGGCCTAGTGGCTTCAGTGAAGAGCAGAGGCAAAACTTTTACAGAAGGAATAGAGCTGGAGCAATAAAATATCTGCAGGGTGCTCTTTCTTTCTCAGAATAATTTATGCGTGGTGTGGTCGGGTATGGCTGTCTCTTCTGGTCTAGTGGCTCCCGTGAAGAGCAGAGGCAAAACTTTTAGAGAAGGAATACAGCTGAAGCAATAAAATATCTGCAGGGTGCTCTTTCTTTCTCAGAATAATTTATGCGTGGTGTGGTCAGGTAGGGTTGTCTCTTCTGGCCTAGTGGCTCCCATGAAGAGCAGAGGCAAAATGGGTTGCACAGCGTTATCAGCTGCCTAGGATGTCTTATTCAGTAGAAGGGAAAGGGAACACTCGCCTACTCAGAGGTGATCTCTGCCTAACATACAAAGCTATGTCAAACCCACAGCTGTTGGACATGCTCCACTTAAAGAAATCCCAATCCCTCCGAGCTACACGCTCTAGGGACCTAAACCTTGTCACCACAATAAACAGAACATGCTGGAGGGATAGATTCCTGTCCCAGAGACTTTCCATACTCTGGAATAAACTACCTATCTATATCAAACAAAGCTCCTCATTAGCACTCTTCAAGAAAAATCTTGATGATTGGATGGAAAATAGGAAATTTACCCCAGGGATCAATTCTGTGGCTCTGCTTGACAGTGGCACAGGAAAATAATTTTCTTGGGTGGCAAAAGCCAGGGTACCTTTTTGGCTGGGCTTGTATAGGCCCCAGGACCGATAGCCTAGTACCTACCTATGAACCTATGGATGAGGGCAAGGCAATTCATACAGTCTACCTCAATCTGGCCAAGGCCTTTGATACCATTCCCCACTCAGGAATTATTGATAAACTGCCCAAACTAGGCATCAACCCCTACATCTCTAGGTGGGTTGCAAATTGGCTCACATATAGAACCCACAGTGTGAAAGTAGCAGACTCCAAGTCAGACTGCCGACCAGTCATGAGGGAAGTCCCACAGGGATCAGTTCTGGGTCCTCCCCTGTATGGCATCTACTTCTTAGAAGTCCAGGCCTACACGGAGGGACTCTAGCTGACCAAGTTTGCAGACGACTGCAAGCTGGGAGCCATTATTAACTCCCTAAATGATGTAGACATCCTACAGAAAGGCCTCACTGAGACCAATGACTGGTGTCGAAACCATGGCCTTAAGCTTAATGCCAAAAAATACGTCATCATCCCCTTTGGGAAAAACTCAGTTCCCACTAATTACTACATCGATGGGAGACCACTGAACACTGAAGGCATTATAAAGAGATCTAGGGACACAGGTTGACAGCAACCTCTCCTTCGACCACCACATTGCCACTGTGGACAGAAAGACTTTCTATGTGGCGCATCTCATTACCAAGGGTTTTGCATCCAGGAAAAAAAGAGGTCATCATCTCTCTCCTCTCTACCCTCATTAGGCCAATCATCGAGTATAATGCCCTATTTGGTATATACCTCACTAGACACATGCAACAGCTGGAAAAGCCACAAAAGTACCCCACGAAGAGGATCCAGGGCCTTAAACACATTTCCTACATGGAGAAATGCAGCACACTCCATAAACACACAGATAAGAAGGAGCAGGCACCGGAACATGGACAGACTCAAAAAACTCCAGCTATTCTGTCTCATATCGTCTACTAAGAGGCGATCTCTGCTTAACTTACAAAGCCATCTCTGACCCAGCTCTGTTAAGAAATGCTACAGCTAAAGAAATCCCAATCCCTCCACACCACACACTCCAGAGACCTCAACCTCATTACCACAATCAACAGAGCATGCTGGAGGGACAGGTTCATAACCCAGAGACTGCGCATGCTCTGGAATAGACTTCCCATACATATCAAGCAGTGCACCTCACTGGCCCTCTTCAAGAGAAATCTTGATTAGTGGATGGGAAATAGAAAGTTCACCGCAGGGATCACTCCAGTGACTCTACTCGATAGAGGCACTGGGGACTAACTTTGGGCGGCACGAAGCCAGGGCACTTCTATGGGCTAGGCTTGTAAAGGCTCCAGGCCAATAGCCAATAGCCTTTACAAGCCTATATAGATAGGAAGTTTATTCCTATGAACCTATGTCTTGCTTCTCCAGAACTGAAACAAGATGTGTTAGATGAAGCTGGAGGGGCACTGCCAGCTCGTTGTTGCCAACCAGCTGCACCTTGTTCCCCTTGACCAGCACTTTTGCTAATTGATCCCTTGAGTTTTCCAGCTGCCTCATTTGTAAAGTTAACAGCTTATCTCAGTATATGATACTTTGTACAGTGATTTGCAGCACTTAATAAAGTCCTTTCCTTGACAGTTTATGAGCACTTGCTTTATTTGATTTTGTACTGGGGCTTGCAGACCCTGCACAAAGGCTGCTGTGATAGCTGGCTTAGCTTGCTCTTCTGGGTCAGGTATTCCTGAATGTCTAGTAAATACTGTTTTAAGGTGACTCAAATAGTCTGCAGGGGCTTCCCCTTTATTTTGTTTACATGCCTGTATTTTAAACCAGTCAGTTCTAATTTGAAACACATCCGTAATCTTGTTTAACAATGCTGCTCATTTATCTGTTAATGCATTCCCTGTCAGAGTGAAATCTGTTATCTCAGCCTTTTCCAGTAACTGCTTTCTTATTTCATCTGAAATAACTACCCTCAGCAGTTGATTTAAATCTGTCAAAGTAGGATTGTAACATTTTTATTATAGTTTTTAATTCTTCTTTGAATTTTAATGGCTCTTCTCTAATATTTGGAAAATTTTAAGACATAGTATACAAATCAGCAGGGGTCCAAGTACGATGAGCAAGTTCCGTATTGTTAGCCCACAACATTTCCCTAAGAGGTGCCAGTAGATTTCCTCCAGAGGTTGTAATCTCTTGTTGTACCCTGTCATGTGAGTGTGTATGGTGAGATACAGAATTGTCAAATACTAATGCCCCTGATGGGGAAGTAGAAGCTATCTAAGAAGTACAGGAAGAAGGATCCTCCTCGACTGCAGATGCCTGTTCAGAAGATGAAGTCTGAACAGGGGAACTAGTCTGAGATGTACCAGTATCACATGAACTGGATGTCCAATGGACAGTAGACCGAAAGGTAGGGGTCTGAGAAACAACAGAGTCTTGGACAGGAGGTACACATACTGGTACATGTGGGGGTGCAGTAGCTACTGAAGGATTATCATTCTCTTCAGAGGTTTCTGCTTTTTGGCCATCGTCAGTTTGTTCCAAACCTGCTAAGACAGGATAAAGGGATCCATTTTTATTGGTCTGCACTGCCTTTTTAATCTCTTTTACTTGTTGCAACAATTTCTTATTAACATCCTGCAACCTTCTTAACGCTGTCTCCTTTTCCCAAGTGCTTCACTGTACCAAGAATAACATGCTGTCATATGTTCCCTTTGCTTTTCTTCCAAAATACCTTTCAATGTCAACAATTTAGTTTTATCATAAGCTCCATTTAATGGAAATACCCCACCAGAACAATTCTTAGTACACTGAAACCAGTCATGCAAATATTTACAACTTTCCTTCACATAGTTAAAATACATAAAATATGCAGGTGTTCCCTTTTCAATGATTTGATCTTGCTTATCTTTGCTCCCATTTTTTTATTTTATAAATAGGCAATAATAAAAATGTTAGACTTACTTTACAACCCCTGGATCCTGGCAGTTCCGAAGACAGAAAAATAATTGTAATAGTCCACAGACCATACAGGGAGGGAAGGGTAGGAAGTCTGTCGGTGTGCAGTAACAAAGCAGAGGTTTCGATCAGCCTTTTCTCACAGCACCCCCTTCCCTTTGTCCCTGCGCAAGCTCAAAAGTTACAGCTCCAGCACTGCAGTTGGGATAACAGGGCGGATAGGTACTGTGTCCAGAACTGACCACTCTTTCAGACTCTCTAAGGGTACTTTCACACAATCACACTAAGTCCCAGCTTGCTTTGAGCTCATGAATTTATTTTAACAACTCATACCTCTATGTCGTATCATGCGGTAGGCTCATGAATTTGTTTTAACTGTATATAGTCTATGTCCCAATCATGTAGTGGGCTCATTAACTTGTTTTATCTTTAACTTTTAACTTTTTCTATTCTTTCTTTCATACATTCATACATTGACAAAATAAAACATCTCTCATACTTCTAACCTTTCAATCCCTGAGGGTACTGCCTTCGACACAAGGCACCTCTTTGTGTTAATTTGTCCTTTACTGTATGTGCACATACATTGACTATACTCATTTACTGTGGGGTCCTCCCACTTTTACTTGTATACCTTAAAAACAACTCAGTCAAACAAAAACACAGTCATGCACTTGTACTACAAACAGTCATGCACTTACATTTTGCTAAATAGTCTAAAAAAAAGAAAGAAAAAACCCACAAACCAACACTTTTCCCTTACAAAACACTTTCCTTGCCAAGGCTAGTATGTTTGCACACCTAGAATAGCTGCACATCTGAGTCTCTGACTATTTCATACAAAGCAATGTGGAATTCTGTGGTGGGCCCTATTCCAGAACTGCCCTGGAGCAATATCAAAGTTCAGATCCAGAGAACGGCACCAAATTGGTAAAGCCATAAATAAATAAGATTAAGAATTTATCTTATATGCCTTCAGTCAGGAACAACAATTCAGGATACGCAAACAGAAATTTTATTCTTACAGCGCTGGGAGATGCTCTTTATAGCTTATGTGAAAATAATCCCTCTGAAGAGAGACAGACTACATCTTTTATACATTTTCTTATCAAACTGTTCATGCAGTTTTATTACATTACAATGATTCTAGCTAATAGAAAACTTTGCAAATGTCCTCATCCCTTGTGATTTTTCGCCTCAGACTTCACGTGAACACCTTTCTATACATGATCCACCTGCTTCTAAGGGGTCTTGTCTCTGACCTTGGATGTTTCAGACCTTCCCTAGCAACAGTGCACTCCTAGCCTGGTGGAGTCAGGCTAACAAATTCCTTTTTGTAGTAACGAACATGCTTTGACTTCATGCTACACATTCCACAAGCGCAAATAAATCCAGTCCTTTGGATTATAATCCACAAGGTGCAACAAGAAAAACAATTACTTTATCAATATACAAACAATTAAAATGTAGAACTTCTTATATATCCCACAGTTTCCCTCCAAAAAAAACCAATCAATTATTCAATAAGTACAACTAATTTAGAAAAACAGCATGAGTTACATAAAATCCTGTGTAACATGAATTGGTGTATAAGTAATAACTTTTTAAATAACTGAATAGTCATAGTTCAGTGTTATTTTCTTTGGATACTGAATATAGTGATGTATGTAAAATCTTAATGGATAATAAGTGAGGAAAAATAAAATCATCATAAACATGGGAGAGCAACCATTCTGAAAGTAGTAGCTCCATCTAGTGATAAAGTCATAAATAACAAGTCCATAAAATTCATGTGTTTCAATAATTAAAAATACTTAAAATGTTAGTAAAATAATTGATAAAATTTATATAAATAAATTCATAATGATAAAATTGATTTTGTTAATAAATATTGCTTAATAAATATTGTAAATAAATATTATAAATAAATATTTAGTATTTAATGATTGTTAACAATTTAATGAACATAATGGGTAAGCTATAATTTTGCAGCTCTTAGTTTTAATACTGGTTTAAGGGAAAGCAGCTCATTGAGTCCTGGACTTTTTCCAGCGTCTAGAATCACTTGCCAATACAATTCTCTGTATTCTATCTGTGTTTCCCACATGCCACCTCTGGGATTAACAGGTATTACATCTAGTACAAAACTCAAAACTTGAAGTACAACATTTCAGTGAGTGTTTATAAAGTGCATTAGTGTCTTTCTTTACCTTCATATCATATAAGTGCTCATATATCCTTTGCTTAAGCTTAATATAAATAATGCCCTTCGTGTCACAGTTTGCAAACGTGTTCAAGTACAATTTCTTTTTTCTAGCTTTCAAGAATATATATTCACTGCATTTTAGGTGAGCACAATACTTGCACCTCCCACATTTAAATTTGTTCACCAGACCTATTCTCCACAATGTTTTTGGTACAAGTAAATTCATTATCAAAGATGTCTTCTAGGTCAGAAATTTTTGAAAAGTTTTTCCATTCCCTCTGAAAGATCTTTCTAATGAAATTTGAATTCCCATCAAATGTGGATATTAAGCCTGGGTCATATTCACCAGTGCCCTTTATAGAACAGTTCTTTCATTCTCGTTGTAATCAGATGTGAATTTTAAAAAACTAGATGTAGTGTTCAAATGTTGTTTGAAATTGTTAAAACTTTCTGCATTACCATTCCAGATGAAGGAATTAATTCAGATTAATAACTGAAATTAATATACATTTTAATAACTAATCTTGTCCCACAACACAGCTCAGTGAATAAATCACCACATATATCTTTTCCACAGACTCCTTCACATCAAAATAAAGAATACCTGCATTTCATCTAGTGCCTAAGAAAAGAAAAGGAACAAGTTAGATAAGTAGTGAAGAGACCTAAGGTTCAAAATGGCAGAAAATACCCTCCTGCCCTCTGTGTCTACAGCTTGAGGCTTATCTGTCAGCAAGGTGGGATGGCCTTATGATCTCTTTGATTAAACAAATCCACACCAGGATGATTTGAAAGGATGTCATTCTACTTCTTCAGAGTTTTGCAAATACATCTGCTTTCTAGGGAGCAGAGGAAGCTGAAATTGGATATTTCCAGGCCTTGCAGATGGCATCCTTAACTACAGATTCAACAGAAAGGATGAGTCCCTCTTCCCCGCATAGCATCTTAAACATTTTTGAAGTAAAGCCAAAGGGGCAATATGACGGTTCACAGAAGACTTCAAGAGCCTGAGATCCTTTCCAAAGCAGAGGTCATTAAGAGCAAAAATCACATTATTCTTAACAGTTTCAGAAAAAAAGGACCTCAAAATCCCTTTTCACAGAGAGATATTTAGGAAAATGGACACTGTTCTTTAATCTAACTTCATTAGGAAGTTGCATGAGCTAACTAACCATTTAAGGTGATAAGTAAATGGCAATTAGGCACTGATGGTCAGATAAAGGGCCCCAGAATATGAACCAGTGCACTGCAGAGGCAATACCTCTATGTAAGAGGCCTAAGACATATGCTGATCTATGCTGCCTAAGGGAGCACTCCACAATCACAATGACAACTCCCACATGTCAAACAGTGGATGCAAGTAGAATAATTAGGCAATCATCATATTTCCATTCAACAAAGGAAAACCTGTGAATATCTCCTCCACTGTAGCCAATGACAATTCCTTGACTCAGGAGAAGTCCAGAAAGAAGCTGGTCAGTGTCATACAGACTCAGCATAGTGGTCAATGCCCGTTTCCTCTTTTGGAGGTGTTTAACTGGATCCATGCCACACTTTGATTACAAGCTTTCAATGGGGATTTACAAACTGAGTTTTGCATGGCGATTCAAAATACAAGTGCTGATGAGCTGAATGGGCCAGTTCAATCACCAGATGTGTCAAAGCAGGAAGCCTAGGAATGACAACTTTAGATGCTTTCCCAAACTAACTGCTGGGATGCATTTCTCCTGCTCCTTTTACTGTCATATGCTGATAGTTACAAGCCTCACGTCTCATCAGTCCTGTAGAACTGACTGACTGCAAGTGTTAGGAGGAAATCACTAGGATGGAGTTTATTAGGTGATCATTAGGTGCACGGCAATCTGATCCCATACCTTTTCTAATGTATTTCCTCCTAACCTTTGCTCATGCAAAGAATCTGCTTTCATGCTTTGCTCAGACCATTTTAAGAGCTGCCATTTTCTGAGCTATGAGGAAGGCCTCATACCTCTTTTAAGTCCTAGAGATGACTGGGATGAAACATCAGAAAATGAGACAGTTTATGATATGAAGCATCTCGCCCAGGCAACATAAACAATACTGGTGTGGGTTGCAGCTTGTGATATAACTATTAATTTAGACACAGAACAAGGGAACTTCCCAACAACATATATCTAGACTGAGAGCTGAATGTGCAAGTGGCATAAAAGATATGTGGAATACAGCAGTTGTGCTTACTCTGCAAGCTGAATTATCATAAAAGAATGTGCAAGCACACATGCACATCTTTGAGAACAAGAAGTAGAGACATTTCAGAATTTTACTGAGACTGGCAGAAGAAACTTGGAAATCCCAAAAAAATATCCATTCCAGAAGGTGACCTCCAAAGTCAGATCTGCAGTTTCCTGGATAGATGTTCTCCATGTCTGGATTTTTTTCCAATGAAAATGAAATTGAAAATCAGGGGTGGCAGCACATTAGTCATTTTCTCTTTTAAGGTCAGTACATTTGTAGGCTGTATTAACAACATTCTTCAAATTCAAAATGATGGGAAGTCAACAAGTTACAGTCTACTGACCCTAATATAAATTCATGCAATTCTTAGGGAATCAATAAGTATAGTCTTACTAGATTCTCTTTATCATTCTGACAACCTTGTCAAAGAGATGTCCTTAGAGAAATGTAGGATGAACAGGTTTCATTGTCTTTGCCAGTCTGCAGTTGGTGACCTTCTCACTTCTCATTCTTGGTGACCCAAAGGTTGCCACCCATCCTGTTATCAGCGGGACACTCAAGGGTTGAGCTGCCATGTCCCATTGTCCGCTGTGCAAAGTAGTAGGACTTGAAAAGTCCTGCTTTTCGATGACACTGAATTGCCATGGAAAAGCTGCAATTACGTCCAGCATTTCCGTGGCAATTCAGTTACATCACCAACTCACACCTGCAGGCAGAGCTATTCTCTGTTAGGTCCAGGTGTTTTAACTTGTGCAGAAATTGGTTGAAATTCATGAAGGAAGTGGGGAATGGGTCTGAAGAAGCCTATGAAGATCACAGCTGTAGAGCAGTTATTAGTGCTTCTACAGCCACTAAAGAAAGGCAGAGATTATTTTTTCTTCCTAACAGCTGAGCCAGTCATCTATTCATCCAGCCATCCATACATTCATCTATCAATCCAGCCAGCCAGCCATTAATCAATCTGTCCAGCCATTCATCCATCCAGCTAGCTACTCCCACCAGTGAGCTACCCACTCCAGCAGCCAGCCAGCTAGCTATTCCAGCCAGCCACTCCAGCAGCCAGCCAGCCACTCCAACAGCCAGCCAGCTAGTAACTTCCAGCAGTCAGCTACCCAGCCACTCCAGCAGCCAACCAGCCAGCTAGCTATCCTCTCCAGCAGCTAACCAGCTATTGTACCCATAACAATATCTCCTTCACCACTCCTGTGGTGACATCATGGTAGGGTGTGTGGCTAGTGTCATACTGGCCGCAACCCCATGTCCCATTTTGTCCGCTTAAAAGGTAGCAATCCTACATGACCCCAAGCAATTAAAAGGGAAATAGGAAGTGAAAGAAAATACAAGTTATGTACTCACCATAACATTCCATGTTTGTTGTCCTTGATCTCGCCTTCCTTCTTGTTGGTTGGGTTCGTAGCCGATCATCGGCTTAGACTCGGCTGCATTCTAAACTCGAGAGCTTCCACTGGCTTGAGGCTAGACCCTATCCCATCATGCATAGCGAAAGTTACCCAGATCTCATTTGTGATAACCCATAACACTAGACTACAATATGCAGAAATATAAACTACAGGCATATAAAAATATGTATGTATATATACATACATATATAAAAATCCCACCAAGCCATAAGAAGAACTCTTAGTCTACCCAACTCATAAGGCAGGAAGGAAATCAAGGCCTATATACCGAAAAGATGGATAATTCCTCTCAATCCTCCAGGAGGGGGAAGGAGGGTGGGATGAAAGAAGGAAGGTGAGATCAGGGACAACAAACATGGAACGTTATGGTGATTTCATAACTTCTTTATGTTATGTTGTCCCTATCTCACCTTCCTTCTTGTTGGTTGGGACCATGTCCCCAGCACCATCTTCTTGGATGGCTCAATGGAATAGACTCGTCTGAACCGTGGAACCAAAGGATGCCCTGTTCCGAGAGGTCACATCTACTTTATAATGAGTGATGAAGATATGAGGATTAACCCATGTAGCTGCCGCACAAATTGAGTCTAAAAGCAGCCTGGCCTGAAAGGCAGTAGAGGTAAAGGCCCTAGTTGAGTGTCCTTGAATCTTTCCTGGCAGCTGTTTGTTCTGTGAGTTACAGACTTAAGTGATGGTGTCTGCAAGCCATTTCGATAAAGTTACTTTTGAGACTGAAGCTCCTTTTCTATTCTCGGCAAAAGATACAAACAATTGGTCAGAGTTTCCAAATTCCTGCGTTTTGTGCAAGTAAAAACTTAACTGTCTATGAACATCCAGTTGGTGGAGTTTATTCTCTGCTTTGTTGCCATGATCTGGGAAGAACATAGGTAGTTCTATTGACTGGTTCAGATTGAACTCTGAGCAAACTGTTGGTAGGAAGGAAGGGTTGGTTCTGAGAGAAACCCTATCTTTGTGGAAAATTAAATAAGGGGGATGAATGGCTAGAGCTTGTAAATCTGATAACCTCCAAGCTGAGGTAATGGAGGTCAAGAAAATAGTTTTCAAGTCAAAAATTTAAGAGAACACGTATTAGCCAGTTCGAACGGAGGAAGAATCAAGGTAGCTAGGACTAAATTTAGATCCCAAGGAGGAAGTGGTTCTTTTATTGGGGGGGTCTCAAAAGGATAATACCCTTTAGAAAAGCTTTGCATAGTGTGTGGGACATAACGTTGGAACCCATTTCTCCCACATGAAAGTTGGAAATAGCAGCCAGGTGAACTCGGATAGTTTCTGCTGCTGCTCCTTGGTTAAAGGTTTCAGCGAGAAATTCGAGGATCTTTGAAACAGGTGCAGTAAAAGGATCAATACTATTTTTGACAGCCCAACAAGAGAACCCAAATCCATTTGCTAGTATACAGTTTTCTTGTGGAGGATTTGTGAGAGGAAATTAGAATGTGTTGTACTGCAGGGGAGATGTCAGGAATTCTGGCTAAGACGGGAAATGGAGGAACCAAGCTGTCAGCTTGACTGTCTGTAAGGAAGGGTTAAGTGTGACTGACTGATGCACCAGGAGATCTGGAACTGGGTCCAGGATCTGAGGCTCCTCCTGAAGATAGGGCCATAGAAACTGGAACAAGATTTGACGAGGCCAGTAAGGGTCAATAAGTATTAGCTTGCAACCTAATGATTTTGCTTTCTGAAGAACCTTGGGTATCAGAGGGAACAGGGGAAAGACATACAGAAATCCCGGGGACCAACCGTGAACAAGTGCATTCCTGGATGATTGTCATGATGGTGGGGACTAGGGCGAAATAGCTGCTGCATTTGGCATTGATGGAGGTGGCAAAAAGGTCACAGCAAGGCTGGCCCCAGCTGCGAAAAATCTGGTTCGCAATATCCAGCTTCAGGGACCACTCGTGAGGCATGAGGATAGCCCTGCTTAGCTTGTCCGCTCTCACATTGGATTTCCCGGGAATGTGCATTGCATCAGAAAATGTTGGGAAGACATTGCCCATCACCACACTCTTACAGCCTTTCGACACAAGGGTTAGGATCTGGTTCCTCCTTGCTTGTTGATATACCCATACTGTGACACCCGCGCCCTGGCCCAGCAATCAAGGAGCCTCAATCCTCACCATTAACACCAGGGAGGGCATCTCATATAAAAGGAAAGGATAACAAATACACAGAGTAAAGTACAATTTCCCTTAAGTGCACACAGAGATCACAGTCAGTCTGGGGCTGGTTGTTCCCTTGTCCCCAGGTGCCCAATAAGACTCTCCATTGGCACAGCTATAGGGTCCAGATCTCAGCCTAGCTGACAAGCTAACCTCCAGTACCCTCTCTGTCCAACCAGTTCTTTGTGTCCCAGCCCAAGCAGCTGACACACCATACACTTTGAGATAAGTATTTATACAACTTCACAGACACTCCTGGGAAAGGCTGACACAGATTCTACAGCTGTGCCCCTATACCCAGACTATGCGGTAGTAATTACTGCCACCACCACCTAATATTTATCAGCTACTCAAAGGCCCTTAAAAGGGTGTCCAATTATTACTGTGCAATATTATTATCCAATAGTAGTGGAACTTAAGCAATCTTAAGGCTTTGGAAGGACTTGTTACAGGATCACTTATAAGCGTGCAGTGTACTCTAGAGATTACTTATCTCTACACAAACCAGCCACAGGTAAAAGGTTTTTAAAATATTTAATAATAAATACTAAACCTAATCTTCATAGTCCTAGCTATTTCTAAAAGAAAATATTCTTCTAAGATAACTTACTTACATAGAGCAAGGCAGTGATGAGATGAATATCAAGACAAAAATGCTTCACAATCACTGGTTCTCACTGTTTAAATTGAAACTCCAGTTTTGATAAACATTACATCATCTTTTTTCACCTTTCCTGGAGTTCTGAGGCTACACATTAACTACATTTACATTCTTTTACACTTAGAGCAATAAAGGACATTCCACATGTAAATTCTGGTTATTAACTTTAGCGTTAAAACAATAGGCAAGGTGCTTACTCCAGACTCATCGACTCCAAATTCTAACTTCAAAGGACATACAAAACATAATTTTAATTTCAAAGAACATTTGAAATGATTGGCTTAGTTTTCCTTACAGCAGATGGCGATGTTGCTACAACAGAAGAAAGACAGCACCAAAAACTGTTCCCAGAACAAACCACGATCCACGAATATGTCACAAAGAACTTCTTTTATTGAAACACAAAATGAAGGTTGAGCGCTTTCATCTACCCAATGTAGATTTCATCAGAACACTGAATATATCAAACCTTGTCTCTTAAATACTTTAAAATTCCCGCCTAAAACACCACCTGACCAGTTAAACTACCATTAAGTTTTAAAGACATAAGAACATAGATTTGGTAAAACCTATATAAACAGCCTTCTAAATATTAACTTAATGTTAACTTAACTCAGTGTTCTGATGAAATCTACATTGGGTAGATGAAAGCGCTCAACCTTCGTTTTGTATTTCAATAAAAGAAGTTCTTTGTGACATATTCGTGGATCGTGGTTTGTTCTGGGAACAGTTTTTGGTGCTTTCTTCTAGTGTTGAGTTCCTTGAACCTTCGTTGTTGGATGTTGCTACAATCTTGAAGTTCACATTTTACAGTGTTTTCTTTACATTTATGACAAAAGCCTGTATTTTACATTAATATTTACAAATGCCAGAATTATGTATCAAATTCTATTTGACTAGGCTGGCAGCCTTCACCCTTCTCTACCAGTCTTCACATCTCTCCCCCCTGTGGAACTCAAGCTAGTTTTTCAAGTGCCCCTTGAGAAATGCCACTTGAGAGGGTTAGGTCTATCTGAGAGTACCTCACCCCATTCCCTGTCTTGAGAGCTCATCTGTATTGGCATTGCTACTCCCACTGCAGTGCTGCACTGACATATATGCTTGCAACCCCAGGCTCCATCTTAGCAACTTGGCATTTTGCTGGCTAGCTCTGTTTAACCATATTAGGGGCTTGTGATCTCCCATTACAGTTAATTTTCTTCCATACAGATAGGGCTGAAGTTTCTGCAGTGCCCACACTATGGCTAGACATACCTTTTCTACAGCTGCATAGCATTCCTCCCTGGGTTACAGACTACGACTGAGATAAACCACTGGGTGCTCTTTTTCCTCTGAAGAAATCTGACTAAGTACAGCCCCCACCCCATGGTTCGAAGCATCCACTTGCACAACAAATTCTTTGCTGTATTCTGGACTGGCTAACACAGGGAGTCTTCCCAAAGCTTTTTTAAGCTTCTGAAATGCCTGCTCACATGCTGTGGTCCACACTACCTTATCTGGCCTGTTCTTCCTTATCAGGTCTGTGAGGGGGGCAGCTATGGTACTATAACTAGGGACGAACTTTCTGTAGTACCCTCTTGTACATAAAAATGTCCTCACCTGCTTTTTAGTAACAGGTGCAGGCCACACCAGAATGGCTTCCACTTTGGCAGGTTCTGGTCTTATCTTACCACTCCCCACTCTATGTCCTAGGTAGGAGACCTCTGTCATACCCACCTGGAATTTCCTTGGCTTAATGGTCAACCCTGCCCTCTGTAGTCTGCCCAGCACCTCCCTGACATGCTGAAGGTGCTCTGGCCAGGAATGGTTGTAGATGGCAATATCAACTAAGTAAGCAAGGGCAAACCCTCCTGCTCCTACTAGGATATTATCTACCAGACTCTGGAAAGTAGCTGGGGCATTCTTCTTCCCAAAGGGCATCTTTGTGAACTCGTACAAGCCAAAAGGAGTCACAAAGGCTGACTCCTCTCTAGCACTGGGTGTCAAGAGCACCTGCCAGTAACTCTTGGTAAGATCAATGGTTGTAATATACTTGGCCTCACCCAGTTGCTCTATGGCCTCATCTGTCCTAGGCATGGGATAAGCATCCAACTCTGTGTGACTAATTTCCTGTAGTCCATACAGAACCTGGTGCTGCCATCCTTTTTTGGCACCAGCACTACTGGGGAGGCCGAGGGACTGTTGGACTCTTGAATCACCCCTAGTTCCAACATCTCCTGTACCTCCTCCCTCAGAGTCTGTCTGACTCTCTCAGGCACCCTATAAGGGGCCTGCCTAATAGGCTTTTGGGGTCCTGTATCCACCTGGTGCTGCACCAGGTAAGTGCACCCTGGTTTCCCAGTGAACAAGTCCCTAAATTCCTGCAACACTGCTCGGATTTCTCAAACCTCGGTAGGAAATAGCTGCTGGGATATTGGTACCCCTTCCATTGAGGTGTCAGCCCGAGCTTCACTGAGGAGATCAGTCCCCAGATCTCCCTCAGACTCCTCCTGCAAACCACTGCAAATGCTCAGCACAAGGGCCTCCCTATCATGGCATGGTTTCATCATGTTAACATGGTACAATTTGGGCCTTGCCATCTGCCTAGCAGTTCCACCGTGTAGTTAACATCACTTACCTTTCTTAACACCTTGTAGGGACCCCCGCCCCAAGCTGCCTGCAGCTTGTTATGTCTGACAGGAATGAAAACCATTACCTGCTGCCCCACAGCATACTCTCTAGCTCGAGCATTCCTGTCATACCACATCTTTTTCTGTTGTTGGGCTTCTGCCAGGTTCTCGGCTTCTGCCAGGTTCTCTTGGGCCAAGCCCATGAGTTCCCTGAGCCTTGTCCTGAGGTTTAGGACATATGGCACAACAGACTCCTTGTGAGACTCACACTCACCTTCCCACTCATCTCAAATTAAATCTAGAGGTCCCCTCACCCCATGACCATACAGCAATTCAAAGGGTGAAAAAACTGTGGATGCCTGGGGAACCACTCTGTAAGCAAACAGATGGGGCAAATATTTGTCCCACTCCCTCTTAAACTGATCTGCAAATGTCCGTAGCATGGACTTGATTATAGAGTTTAACATCTCAACAAGGCCATAAGTCTGGGGATGGTAGGGGTGGTCTTCATGCTCTTCACCCCACAGGACTTCACAGACAAGCCAGCAGGTCTGACATGAAATCAGCACCTCTGTCAGACAGTATTTCTTTTGGGAAACCCACCTTGCTGAAAATCTCTAACAAAGCATTTATCCCATTCTCTGCCTCAATGGAGGACAAAGCCACTGCCTCAGGGTATCGTCTAGCATAATCCACTACCACTAGGATATACTTTTTCCCTGTGGAACTTGGGGTACTCGGAGGACCCACAATATACATAGCTACCCTCTAAAATGGCTCCTCAATCACAGGCAAAGGCATCAAAGGAGCCCTCACCTTGTCTCCTGCCTTGCCTACCTTTTGGCACTGCTCACAGGTCCTGCAGTATCCTGTTACATTTCTGGAAATTCCAGACCAATAAGTTCTGCATAATACGCCTCTCTGTAAGTTTTATGCCCATATGACTTGCAAAGGGAATATCATGGGCTATGGCTAGAAGCGCCAGACGGTAGGGCTATAGGCACTACCAACTGCTGTACTCTCTCTCCTTCTAGCCCTCCCTCAGGGGTCCACTCTCTGTAGAGTAACTCTTTGTCCCAGTATACAGATTCCCCCTTCCCTTGAGAATCAGGTGCCTCCCTAGCTACCTGCCTCAGGCCTTGCAATCTAGGGTCTGAGAGCTGAGCCTGTCTCAACTCTCTCCTTGTAACCCTTTCCAACCCCCTCTTCCACAAGAAGTCTGGCATCCTCTGACAGTGGTGCCTCACTGTCAGCCTCGGTACTACTACTCATCTCTACCTTTGCAGTCACTCTGTCCAAGGGAACATCAGTACCCACAAGCAGCTGTGGCTCACATTCAGTCTCACTGCTACAGAGTAGCTCCCTCCCTGAAGTAACCACCTCAGCAGTTCTGGCTGCAAGTATGCAGTCTTTCTGGGTCTCCCCCAGGCGACCAGATCCACATGCTTGTTTCCTAGCCTCACTGCGTGTAACTGCATAAGTACATGGTACTGCCTCATCCAAATCCTTCCCTCTCAGGACAGCTGCAGGATGGTAGTTTAGTACCCTTGTTGTCTCAAGACAACCTACTATTGGCATTTTGTCTTTTCCACTTACTGGCACCCTCACCTTTGGTTTCCTACCTTACCTTCATGGACATCTGTATGCAACATGGCCCCAATGGTTGCATTCAAAACATTTAACCCTAGCTCCTGGACATGTACCTGGATTAGTGGCTTCCCCTGCTACTGGCAGATTCTGTTGTGGCAGTCTGTGCTGCCCACCATGGGTTCCTTTAGACCCATGAGCAGTGCTGGGGGTTCCCTTCCTGTGCAGGGCTGCCCTGCTGGCCAGGTATACGTCTCCCTTCTTCCCCAACTCATCTGAAGTAGCACATTGTCTATCAGCTAATCGGATCCTCATGTCCTCAGGCAATGTGCTAAGGGCTTGTTCCCTCACCAAAAGGTCTGCCAGCGATTCATAAGTGGTGACCTGACATCCACTCACCTAGCTATGAAAACAAGTGCTCAGTTCAGCAACATATTCACACACACTTTCATCTGCCTTGCATCTATGCTCACGAAACCTTTTCCTATACATTTTAGGTGTTAGCTTAAAACATTCTAAAAGACATTTTTTTTACAGCGGTATAATCAAAACAGACAGAGTCAGTCATTTTTGATAAAAAAGTTACAGCTTTCCCATGGAGTAAGGCGGTCAGGAACCGTACCCAGAGCCTTTGGTCAATACTATATTGTTTGCATACCCTCTCAAACATATGAATGAAACTATCAAAATTATCCCCCTCTTTAAACTGCGGAAGACATGTACTGACCTGTTGTGCTTCTGGGGTCCAGTTACTCCCTTCCCCATTACCTCCAAGACTCTGGCGAAGAGTCAGCATTTCCCTCTCATGCCTCCCTCTAATTTAACACCCTTTAAAAGCTTACAAAGCCCGACCAATGGAGCTCCAATACTAACAAGAAAATAAATGGAGCAATTTAACTTTAGATGCATGGTAGCACCCATGAAATAATTGTTTAAATACAAACCATTATTAAAGACTACAAAAGATACATGTAATTAAACAACAATAACAAAACTTCATTTCTATATATTTAAGAAATGAACTATTAACCACTAATATATATGAATATTTTAAAATAACTGTAATTAATAAATTCACCGCCAAATATAAAGATTAATTCAAATTGAACCCTTGGAAATAAGTCAATAATTGTAGCTCCAGAATTCAGGTACATATCTAAATTTAATAGAATGTAACCAAATTTCCAGGTTTGAACGAAATAAATTTAATCCGAATGTGAACCCTGGATTTCTGGAGAAAGTAACATAGAAATGGAGGAATTTTGCTTCCAAGTGTTTGAATGTAAAAAATAGGACTTCCAAAAGGGTATGGGAAAGTGCTCCTGTTTGGCATCATGGAGTTCTTAAAAATGATGCAAGGAAGCAGGCCCGGACTGTCACGATTGAACCTTTGGCTCACTGACGTTGAGAGACCAGAAGCAGTGTACTTGACCTGCTCAGCCTGTCGGATGAGCTTGGATGACCCAGGATGTGGTGCTATGAAAAGACCTGATTCGATGCAAATTCTTGGCTCTGCATAGTTGATAGGACTTGGTTCCCTTGTTATGACCAGACTTACCAACATGTTGTCCGCTGAACTGCAAATCCCTAGAGATGGAAGGAGCAATATGAAGCTAGAAACATGGCCTAACTCTAGAACATTGATGTGCAGATTGTACTCAAATTGGCCTAAATTGGACTGTCTGTCAGAAAGATGCCCCAACCTATCAGAATCGTCCGTGGTCACGTAACTTTGATAAAGTCAAAAGTACTGAAAGGTTTGCTATAGAGCCACCAGTTTAGATCTGTTTTGCAGTCTTTTATGAGAATCTTTGTTAGAGGTAGTTGTTGAAATGACCATTGGCAAATAGTAGCCATTGTAGAACTCTCATGTGCAAGCCTTCCAAAGTGAATAAGGGAGCTGACATGAGGCAACCTTCAGTAAAAGTTTTGCGGAGATTTCTGACAAGAGGAGTTCCAGTGAGTCTGAGATAATATCCTTTCGGGGAAGCCTAAGAATTAATGGTCGGATTTTCTGCTCCTATGAACAAGATAGTGATGGCTGAATAAGGATTTTCGATTTCGGAGATCCCTAGGTTACACTAGTTGAAGATGTCTCTGGCCTGCATAGTTTTCTGTTGGTGGCTGAAAGGAGCCATGTCAGATTTGGAAACCTGGAAATTGATTACTCAAGTGAAGCTACCACTGCCATGCATTTGGTGAAGACCCTGGGGGCTGAGGTCAGACCAAAGGGCAGGGCTTGAAATTAATGACTGGCTACAGCCATTTCAAATGATCTCTGGATGCCCTGGCCATTTTGATGTGGTAGTATGCATCCTCAGATCTATTGAGTCACTTTGGTCCTTCTGTAAGGAATGGAGGATCGATAAAAGGACCATTAATTTTCTTTCTTGATGAAGTATTGAGGTAGCTTAGGTCAAGAATGGGCCTCCAGTCCCATGTTTTTTGGAAACTAAAAACCTTGAGTAAGTCGAATCCTTGCTGGTCCGCTTGGGACATTCCTGATAATTTTTTAGAAGCTTTAAATTTCTAAGCGGTGCTCTTTCATTGAAAACGTACATCTGGGAGTATTTATATTGGAATGGGAGGGATTAGGGTATGTTGTAACCTCTGGTAAATAGCTTTTACCCTTGTCTGTAGGTGATTTTGCGTTTTGATGGTATAAAGCTAACTCCACTCCTCCAACAGAAGTGGGCCTCCTTCTCAGGAGTGCTGGAAAGGTTTACCAGGGAGTTTCCCTGTCACCTTGATTAGAAAGTCTGCCGTGTGCGTCTTCCACCTTGTTAAACTCTGCCTCTAGAAGGCATCACCCTGTGTGCCTTGGAAAGATCTAAGTTTTAACCACATTTCCACCGTTGCCCATTAGTTCAGGATGGTTGGCGTGGAAAAACGGACTCATGCAGACAGAGTCTTTCCTCATGTTTCACCGGGTAAGGGTCTCCTTTATTTGGGGCCAAAAAGAGTGGAGCAAGGGTAAAGAAGGAAACTTGAAGGCCAGGTATGGGTTCATTATCCAGGATTGTCTACGAAAGCAATCGCTGAAGCTGTTGCCCTTTTCGAACCAAAACGCGATTAATCAGCCTCATGGGGAATCATGATGTTAGGGTATTAAGTTGCTGTCACTTTCTCTGAGACAGCTGCATCTGTAGCACCCTGGAGGGTATCTCCCAACTCTTTGACTAGATCCCTCTGCAGCGTGTAAAATGGGTCAAATAGTTCAGGGACATGGAAAAAGCCGCTGAACTAAAAATCGCTTCCCATATCTATCCATCGTCCTAGAATCTTTATTAGGCGGATGGACAGAGAAAGACTCCGACATCTCCTTTTCGGGCTGCAGCCACCATAGCGTCTACTGGAACTCCTTTTGTAAGGTAGGACTTATCCTGAGGTGCTGTGATGTACTTGTTGGTTTCTTGGACAGGTTCCACTGTGTCAGGAGTCTCCCACGCCCTTGAGCAATAAGTTCCATTAATTCGAAGGAGTGACCCAGGAGGAGGAAGGGCGAGCACCAAATGCCTTCAGCAGAACTGACTCATCCTCAGAAGGGGAAGGGACTGCCAGTCACCTCTCTGTTTCAGGATCTCCAAAATGTCTGAAAAGAGACATCTTCTGAAGGTGACTTAGGGGACCCTTCTGACTCATCTAAGTCAGTATCAGATGTCAAGGATTCTTTTGGAGAATCCAAGTGTCTCCTCTTACACAGTCTCTTCCTAGGGACTTCCTGGGAGCATCCAAGAAGCCTCGAGGAAGAGGGGCACCCTCCAGGGTGGCTGAGACACTGGTGCCCGGCTTGGATGTGGCCTGGTGCAGATGAAGACAAAGGCCCTTTATGGGGAGGAGAAAATGCTTCCACTGATGTGGTTGTCTGGGGAGACAACACCCTCCTCATCAGGTCGAAGCCCCGGGTCCCGCATCAAGAGTCCCCGGTTCAAGAAATGGGAAGAATCCCGACACAGGCACAAAGGGATCGACCCGAGGCGCAATCGATCCGTGCGAGGCCCGAGGAGAGTCGGAACCCACGTCGGTTCGACCCCGGCCCCGGAACCAAGAACAGACGTCGGCTCGAGACTCCGGTACCAGGTCCGGAGTCGGTGAGGAACAGACCGAGAAAGGCGGTTCTGGACCGAGGGCTCCACAATCAGTAGATCAGCCTCTTCCGGCTCCAAAAACTGAATCGGTCTCGGAGGAGGAATGGATGGAGATACAGGAAGGCCTTCAAGTTTCGACACCAACTGGGTGGAAACCGAAATAAGTTTAGAAAGGCGAATGCTCCACAACTTCTGCACCACATCCACATCGACATCCCAAGTTTAGGAAGAACGGGTAAGGAACCGAAGGCGGAGCCGACCTCATATGCGAAGGAGGAGCTCCATCACCGGTTCCAAGACTCGAGGCTCAGGAACCGACACCAGTTGAACACTCGGCCCCAAATCTGTGGAACCGGTGATCTAACTTTGAAGAAGAGCTCGGAGCCGATGACTTGGCTCCGGCGTTCGATTCCTTGAGGACTTGATGCCTGGTCAGAAGCATCCAAAGCCTCCTGGAAAGCTGGTTTCAAAAGACCTCTGTCCATCGTTTCCTGCGCCTATCTGTCATGACCCTCCCACTAAAGAGTGACAGATGGAGCAATCAAGACCAAACATTTCATTTGTACATAGTGATCTCTGTAATACTGTTAGTTCTATTTCTAGTTGTGACCGTTTGAATATAATTAACTTGTCAGATTGTGTGCTAACTGAAAATATGATTAATGTTTTACATATGGGTACAAATTTCATTCCCACACACATTACTACACTAGCGGAGGTTCTGTTGGAGGTTAAGGCCTTCTGCAGAAAATTGTATTTAAAAGTTCATTTTCATAGACGGTCATTAGATACTGGTTATAATACAAGTCATGATGACATTCCTGATGTTGCCAATGATTCACTTTTGGATAGTTCTCTAATGGATATTTCTATCCATGAAAATGAATTATTTGATATTTATGATGATGTTGAATGTATTGAACAAAATGTTAACAAGACCGATAGGGGATTTGAATACAATACAGGGTATGGTAAACTTACTATTCCCAAGATCCCATGTGCTAGTAATTTTAATCCTGTTAAAAACAATTCCTGCATAAGTTTTTTTGAGAAGGCTTTATATAAGCAAGTTAAGGATGAATATTTTTCATTTAAAAAACATAGAAAATGTTATAATTTAAAAAAGGATGAATGGCAAGCATTATGTAAGCTCAGACAAATGAGTGACAAATATGTATTTCTGGAATCAGATAAAGGTGGCAATTGGGTTGTTTTTGATAGGAATAGATACAATTCCATAGCTCTTGAATTACTTTCAAATAATAGGGTTTATATGTCTTTATCTGTGAATCCTATGGTTGAGTTTAATAACAAACTTTTGGAACTACTAGAAAAAGGTGAAAGGCTTGGTTTCTTCTCCCACAGTGATGTTAAGAAATTGTATATCAAAAGTCCAAATGATGCCAGATTTTTTATTTTGCCAAAAATACATAAAGATCTAACCAATCCACCTGGACGTCCAATAGTTTCAGGAAAAGGGGCCTTCTCACAAAATGTGGGTATATTGTTGGATTCTATACTAAAAGAATATTTAGTGAGAATTCCTTCCCATGTAAAGAACACAAAAGAAGTGTGTGATAGCTTTAGAGGAAAGACATGGCATGACAATTACTATTGGGCCAGTGTGGATGTGGCTTCATTATACACGTCCATTTCTACGAAATGGGGTTTAGAGGCTATTTATTCTTTTATGGGGGAAGGACCAAAAACCCACTTTATCATCTTATTGGTGGAATTTTGTCTTACTCATAATGTGTTTGAATTTAATAAAAAATATTACTTACAAAAAGAGGGAACGGCTATGGGTGCCAGCTTTGCACCGTCCTATGCCATTCTATTCATGGGTTATTTTGAAAATTTATTCATTTATACAACAAAGTTTTTTCAAAATAAAGTTTTGATTTACAAGAGATTCATAGATGATCTTTTGTTCTTGTGCAGGGGCAGCCCAGGAGATTTTGATGAATTTATTACGGGTTTGAAATCGAATCCATGTGGACTAGATTTTACATATCAGACTAATGTTAAAAATATGGATTTTTTGGATGTACATTTTTATATTAGCACAAAGGGTACAATAGAACATAAACCATTTCATAAAAAGACAGCTGTTCATAATTTTTTTGCATGCAAATAGTATGCATAGCCATTCCTTAATTGAGTCTTTGCCTTTTGGCGAATTCAGACGTATTGCTTCAAATACATCTGAGAATGTAAATGTCCAAAGGGAATTTGACATTATTTGTAGAAAATTGATGAACAGAGGTTATTCCAGGAATATTGTTTATTCATACAGAACCAAAGTGGAGGAAATGTTAAATTTGAATGAACAGGGAATTACAGTTAAAAACAGGAGGAGATTTGTGAACAATTCAATTTTATTTAAAGAAAAAAATCCTGTGGTGATGGATAAAATATTTTTTGTAAACAAATTCTCTCCTTTCTCTTCAGTTTTGAAGAAAATTGTTCTAAATATGTGGCCTATTATAACTAGTGATGAATTTTTAGGGAACATTGTTCCTCATAACATTGTTTTCTCTCATACAAGATGTAAAAATCTGAAAGAATTAATTAGAAGTAAGGGTAAGAAGGATAGGGTATCAAATGCAGGCTCTTTTGCTTGCAAGAAATGTAAAAGTTGTGACAAAATTATTAATTTAGACGGTCATAATATCAATGGGGTTACATATCATGCCTTAGATCATTTTGACTGTAACTCTTCAGGGGTGATATATATCATTGGATGTAATTGTATAGAACAAAAATGGTATATAGGACAAACAAAACGCAGGGTTAAGTTAAGAATTTTGGAACATCTGGGGGATATTAGGAACAACAGACTTGATAGTCCAGTTGCTTGCCACTTCCATCATTTTCATGGGGGGGATCATTCTGGTTTCAAATTTAGTATTTTGGCAAAACCATGGGGAATGGGTGAAAGTAATATTAATTTTCAGAATAAATTATTGAATATGGAATCTAGGTTTATTGTAAATTATGGAACATTATTTCCCAATGGTATGAATTTAGAAGTATAATATATTAAATATTTATTTTGCAGAGTGTATATTTATTATATATTAACATATATATATATATATATATATATATATATATATATATATATATATATATATATGAGTTTATATGTATGTATATTTCTTTAATCAGTGAAGTATTTATTTTTGATTGATTGATTGTTTAATTGACATGATTGATTGTGTGGGGTGTGTATTTATACTGGTTTGTACTTTACAACATTGTTCCATGTGAAGGCGAAGGCCGAGGTACCAGAATCCAGTAAAGAAATTATTTCTTATCCAGTTTGTGCTGCTTCTTTTGTTTTTTGTGGAAACTTCGTTTGGATTTTTGGATCCAGTAGTGTGTTTTTCTCCAATTGAAGTCTCTTTAGCTCCAGCTGGATTTTTAAGTCCACTACAGAAAGGTTGAGCTGTCCATTCTCTGAGGATATTGTATCTCCACTGCTGGTCTGCTTGTCCTCCTGTGACTGTTTTCTGATGCAGCCGTAAACAAGGCTGCAATCAGGTCTGCCTTAGGTTTCCATGCACCAGTCCCCTAGCCTGGCACATCTCCACCAGCTGGCTCCTTGTCAGCTTTCCATACTCCTCTGCTGACATGCTGCCTGCTCACCCTGACTAACTAAGCTAACAAAAGAAATAAAACAATTGTGATCTGAACTCTTTTGAGTATTCACTGCGTGGCTGATTTAGAGTACAAAACACCTTCAGAGATCACTGTACATAAGCTACAGGATTCACTCTACCCACATCACTACAACCAATTAGTATTTGCCAACTAATTAATATGTGATGTGGATATCCACCACCACCACAAATGCGAAGTGGATCCCACCACTGCAAACAACATGTGATGCTCACGCCCTGGCCCAGCAATCAAGGAGCCTCAATCCTCACCACTAACACACAGGGAGGGCATCTCATATAAGAGGAAATGATAACACATACACACAGTAAAGTACAATTTCCCTTAAGTGCACACAGAGATCACAGTCAGTATGGGGCTGGTTGCTCCCTTGCTCCCCAGGTCCCCAATAAGACTCTCCACTGGCACAGCTATAGGGTCCAGATCCCAGCCTAGCTGGCAAGCTAACCTCCAGTACCCTCTCTGTCCAGGTAGCTGACACACCATACACTTTGAAATAAGTATTTATACAACTTCACAGACACTCCTGGGAAAGGCTGACACAGATTCTCCAGCTGTGCCCCTATACCCAGACTATACAGTAGTAATTGCTGCCACCACCACCTAATATTTATCAGCTACCCAAAGGCCCTTAAAGGGTGTCCAATTATTACTGTGCAATATTATTATCCAATAGTAGTGGAGCTTAAGCAATCTTAAGGCTTTGGAAGGGCTTATTACAGGATCACTTATAAGAATGCAATGTACTCTAGAGCTTACTTATCTCTACACAAACCAGTCACAGGTAAAGGTTTTAAAATATTTAATAATAAATACTAAAAACACAAGATAATACTACTAACACCACAGTGCTACTCAAGAGTTCAGAGATCACACAGAAACTTAAAATAATTTCATAGTACAGTTCTGACACAACAGAAAAACACTTAGTTTAATCTTTATAGTTCTTGCTATTTCTACAAGAAAACATAATTCTAAGGTAACTTACTTACATAGAGCAAGGCAGTGCTGAGTTGAATATCAAGACAAAAAAGCTTCACGATCTCTGGTTCTCACTTTTTAAACTGAAACTCCAGTTCTGATAAACATTACATCATCTTTTTCACCCTTCCTGGAGTTCCCAGGCTACACATTAACTACATTTACATTATTTTACACTTAGAGCAATAAAGGACATTCCACATGTAAATTCTGGTCATTAACTTTAGCCTTAAAACAATAGGCAGGATGCTTACTTCAGACTCATCGACTCCAAATTCTAACTTCAAGGGGCATACAAAACATAATTTTAATTTCAAAGAACATTTGAAATGATTGGCTTAGTTTTTCTTACAGCAGATGACAATGTTGCTACAATCTTGAAGTTCACATTTTACAGTGTTTTCTTTACATTTAAGACACAAGCCTGTATTTTACATTTATATTTACAAATGCCAGAATTATGTATCAAATTCTATTTGACTAGGCTGGCAGTCTTCACACTTCTCTACCAGTCTTCACACATACCACTGACATGTTGTCCTTCTGAATTGCAATCGTCCCCATGAGTAGAGATCTGTGTAGAGCTTGCAATGCCAGGAGCACCTCTCTCATCTCTAGGACGTTGATGTGTAAGTGGTACTCATGCTGCCAAGTCCCATGAACAGACTGTCCCAGATAATGCTCCCTCACCCTATCTGGGAAGTGTCCGTGGTAACTGTGGCCACTGGTTGGGGA
This sequence comes from Protopterus annectens, assembly GCF_019279795.1. NCBI lineage: Eukaryota > Metazoa > Chordata > Ceratodontiformes > Protopteridae > Protopterus > Protopterus annectens. Next base: position 795,967,750 of record NC_056739.1, on the reverse strand, counting down.
GGATGAACAGTCTGCCTATCATCAGCTGCGTAGACTGAAGCCACCATTTTAGGTCCTTCTTGCAGGGCTTTGTGATGAGAATTTTGTGGGACATGGATAGATCTTACATGGACCACTGAGCAAACAGGAGCCACTGTAATAACCTCATGTGGAAGCGTGACAAAGGAAATAGTGTTATTGCTGCCGCCATTGAGCCCAGAACTTTCAGAACAAATCTTGCTTGAGTCTTTTTCCTCCCAATTAAGACTGCAACCTGATGTTGAATGGTTGACATCCTCTCCTGAGGCAACTTTGCTATCATGTCTTTGGTATCTAAATTTGCCCTTATAAATGTAATATACTGACAGGGCAACAAGACAGACTTTTCGTAGTTTATAGTGATGCCTAGCTGACAGCAGAGGCGGATTGTGGTGTCCTTTGTTTCGGTTAGTCAATGCTCGGTGGTGGCGGTAAGAAGCCAGTGGTCTAGATATGAAAACATCCGGAATCCTAGAAGCTTCAGATGAGCCGTGACTACTACCATGCAGTTGGTGAACATCCTGAGGGCTGTGGTGAGGCCAAAGGGCAGAGCTCTGAACTGGTAGTGACTGGTTCCCAGCCGGAAGCGTAGAAATCCCCTGGATCGCTTGTCCATCTTGACATGGTAGTACGCATCCTGGAGATCGATGGAACACATCCAATTGTCCTTTCCCAGGAAGGGAAGTATGGACTGCAGTGTCACCATCTGGAACTTTTTCTTCTTGACAGACTTGTTGAGTCTACTAATATCCAAAATGAACCTCCAGTCCCTTGTTTTCTTTGGTACTAAAAAGAACCTTGAGTAAGTTCCGGATCCGATTTGGTCTGCGGGGACTTCTTGGATAACTCTTTTTCTTAGCAACCTTTGAACTTCTAGAGTTGCTTGTTCCCTTAGATTGGGTGGCACATCTGGGATGCATTTTCATTTTCTGGGGAGAGGTGGCATGGAGAAAAGAATACTGTAAAGGAGGACTTGAAGGACTCTGCAAACTGACAAAGGTGCATCTAGGAATGTCTCCGTAAGGCGATTCTTGTGCCTGCTGCCCTGCTCACTCCATCAGCTGCATAGGAAATAAGCCGCATGGAGGAGTTAACTACAGAAGATAAGCTCGCAAGCTGAGAAGCAGTTCTATCTGTAGCTCCTGCAGCTGTAGGATCCTGTACGGTGCCCCCTAGCTCTTTCAGGAGATCCCTCTGGAGACAGGTGAAATGGGATAAATAATTCAGTGACCTAAGGGTAAAGGCCAATAAAGAAAAGACATGTTTCCCGTATCTGTCCATCTTACGGGACTCTTTGGCGGATGGACAGAAGTAGAGGTTTCTGCTAATTCCTTCTTTGTGGCCCCCTCCACCACCATAATATCAACTGGCACACCCTTGGTCAGGAAAGATTTGTCATCTGGTGCAGTTATGAACTTATTGGGCCTCTGAGGAACTGGTTTCATTGATTCCGGGGAGGTCCATGCCTTTCAACTTACTACCCCTAGCAGTGGGTTGAAGGGTAGAGACAATCAAGAGGTGGAGGGTCGGGAACTGAATAAGTCCAGGTACACGGACACGTCTTCAGAAAGGGAAAACGGACTTCCAGTCACCCCTCTGCTTGAGGATTTCCAGGATGTCCGAGAATGAGACATCCTTAGAGGGGGACCGTGGAGACCCTTCTGAGTCCTTCAAGTCCTTGTCCGATGCAGAGACTCAGGGGAGTCCAAATGCTTCTTCTTACATGTCCTCTTCTGAGGGACCTCCTCAGAGGGGTGCTCTGGGGAGGTTTCAGAAAGGGGGGTCACCCAATGGGGTGTCCTGGGGCATTGGTTCCCTAAGCTTAGAATGGAGGGGTGGTAAGAGGGAAGAACCGACTCCATAGGGAATGGAGGAGCTGTCTGAGAGGACAGCATACTCCTCATCACCTCGAAGGTACCACAATCCCATCCTGAGAGGGTCCCCGGCTTCCGCACCGACGGCGATGGCTCTGAGGCTGATGTGAGTCGAGCTCACCTGTGCCGAAGCTCCACGTGGGAGAGTAGGGTTGGAGAAGGGTCCGATGCTGCTCCCCCTCAGAGCCGAGGGACTGTTGGCCCTCAGATCCTTTGGTAGAAAGTGGTATCGAGGAGATCGGAGCGGATGTTGGATCCGAGAAACCAGAGGTTTTTGGAACCGATGATTCCACCACAATGACTTCCATGCACTCCGGTTCTGAGCTCAGGTGAGTCGGAGGAGGAATAGAATATCCGGGAGGTTGTATAGTCGGCTCCACATCCATATGGGCTGGGGTCGATACGATTTTTGCTAGAGCCAGTGGCTTGAGTAGCCACTTCACCACCCTCTCCACATCATCTGAAAGGCTCCTGGACAACTAAGAGGAGTGGGTGGACGATCGGTGACTGCCTGCCACAGACTGGAAAAGCAGGGACTGTTAAGCAGACTGCAAAGGTTCCAAGGAAGGAGACCTTGTTCTTTTGTGACTGCTAGACAGTTCTGAGGACACTGACAGAACCACAGGAGATAAAGTCTTGTCGGACCCAAGGGGTTTCAGATCAGACGAACTGGAAGATTTGTCTTTCTGCTTCAACGGCTCTGAGGTCGGAATTGAAAATGTCAGTTTGGAGGATCAGTTTGTTTTTTTTGCCTGATTCCCTTCCACTGGTGTGTCAAAGGGCCCTTTTATTAAACCTCTCAAAATGAGTTTGTTCTTGCACTCCTGCAGGACTCTAGAGCTGAATGCATAACGAATGGAGCACGAGTCCTGCAGGCGCACCGCTCCCAGGCAATAAATGTAGCTAGTATGTCCGTCAGTCAGGGACATTTTTTTGTGAGCAAGAGTCGCACTTTTTGAATCCAGAAGGCTTGGATTCTTTAGATGCTTCTTTGGACATTATTGATTAGTACAAACAGCAACAAGCACAACAAAACCACAGCTACAAGCAGCAAAAAGGAAGAATATTACACTCTACAACAAACAACAATACCGCTATATCTAAATTCTTTTTTTTTTAATAGAAGGTAAATGGAAGGTAATGGATGGGGGAGAGCCGCTAAGTTAAACGAACCAAGGAGAGCCTCTAACTTAGACAGCTAACTCCTTAAGCTGAAAGGGGAGGAGGAGGGAATAAGGGGAAATCCTCTAACTGAAACGGGCCGAAAGCAAAGGGTGAATCCTCTAACTAAAAACGGATTCATAAGGAAGGGTAGTAGGCCTGAAGGAAAAATGACGGCTTGAACAACAACAAAACGGAGACAGGTGGTATCCCAAGAATAAACACTAACTACTACTAATCTATAGTAAAGTCTTCCTTAAGGATTTTTATGATATTAGAGTAAAGAATATAAGAAAAAAATCGAAACTTTAGCCTGAGCCAGTCTCCAGCAATCTCGAAGCTTCAAGCGGTAAACGAGATCTGGGTAACTCTCACTAGGCATGATGGGATATGGTCTAGCCTCGAGACAGTGGAAGCTCTCAAACTTTAGAATGCAGCCAAGTCGGAGCTAAGGATTGGCTCCAAACCCAACCAACAAGAAGGAAGGCGAGATAGGAACAACATAACATCTCATCTTACACTCTCTAGTGTTGGAGACAAAATGCAACAGGAGGGATCACAATGAAGGGGAACAAGACCATGTGGAACATGTACTGTGTGTAGAGTGATGCATACAAATGAAGCAGATAACAGTCTGTATAAGGATGGCTGCAAGATATGCATGTTTGAGGCCAAAAATAAGGCTCGCAGCAAGGGTTATGGCTGATAACACCAACACAGGAAGTTAAATATATCATTGGAAGGTTCGAGGCAAAAAAGTCAAAGCTGGTGATGGTGATGATGATGTTACGTGGCAGCTACAATGGCGCTTTGCAGCATTTGGACGTTTGCAAATTCTCTTTTCTTTTGGTAACTGTGCAGGGGCACATTCCCGCACTGACTGCAAGGAAGAAATCTGAATAGTTGAAGAGAGAGATTAAGAAATGAAGTTTATGGCTGTGAACATGCTTCTTAACCTTAGCAAGAGTCACACTATGATAGACATAGTCAAACAAAAGCAGAAATTGAAAAATCCATATCAAAGTAAAAAGAAAAGACAGAAGGATTGCAAATGGATAAGAAATGCTTCAAAAGTTCTCTCAAGCAAAACATACTAAAATGTGAATAACAGCCATGATAAAATGATGTTAGGATGACACTGAAGTACTAGTCATTCCAAACATTGCAGTTAACACAGAGCAGCTCCCACATTCCATTCCCATCATCTCATTCCAGATGTAAGAATGCTTTTACTGCCTCAACTGATTATGGCCTCTGTTACCCATTCTTACTCTTAAGTCTACTTATCTACCTAAAAAAGCACTTCCTAATGTCAGGAGAGCGTTGTATCCCCTTAATATGTCTGACTTATCCTCTCCTATCAGCCTTACACATCTTTTTCAGCTGAATCCCAAGCCCATTTCTGTTATTCCTTCATATCCTCTGACTCCTCTTAACAAGTTAAGAGAGATCTAGTTCCCTCAGACATGCTTCCTAGAACATTCTCTTCCTCTCTTGCACCATGCTATTTATTTTTCTCTGTGCCCTTTCTAGCAGTATAACTCTATCCATCCTGAAATACCTTCAAAACTGTACTTCAGCTGTTGTTTAATAAAAGTATGTCAGAGTGGTATCTGTGCCTTTCCTATCAACATATTATTCTTGTTGAATATGAACAATAACAAATGATTTGCCTTTGCTGTTGCTTTTTCATACTGAGTCCCCTTATTCAAGGCTTTTGTAAAAATAGCCCCAAACTTCTTTTGCTCAGGATTCTTGAGGCTGACTTCAATCACATTTTGTGCCCCTGGATTCTCTTTCTCAGGTGTACCACCATGCACCTAGAAATTATTCAAGTAAAGCAGTCACCTGTGAGACTTGGGTATCTACAGTCTCAGCAAAATTCCGAAATGTTTCTAGTATATGATGTTATGTAAACAAGATGCTGCTGCTGCTTTTTTTTTTCTTTTTCCCTTCTTTCTTTCTCCTTGTTTAATTTTAAGAAATGTAGGTACTGCAATGTAAAAAAGAGAGAGAGAAGAAAAGTCTGGTTAAATCAGCATGACAAAAGAGAACAATGTGCTTTTTCTCATTCTTGCATGGAGGAATGATTGGATTGTCCCTTAGCTTGCTCTAATAAAGTTTTAAGAGAAAGCAAGTAAAGAAAAAAGAATATTGAATATTACAAGTTTTTTTCTAGCAAATAAATGTACGCTTAGCAGCAATTTTCTATCTCATCCTCATGAATGCATGGAGACAATCTGATAAAGAGAAATTGGCTACTATCTGCTAAAAAGAAATTGGCAAGGGAAAAACAGAGAAAAAATGGCTAGGAGATAATGTTCCCTGAAAGCATTCAGGTGTTTTCCTAGCTAGGAGCGTTATAAAGATGAGACAAAACCAGACAACATTTTGTAGAAGCACAGGCTGCACCATGTGTCTTAACATGGATAACCTTTTCTTTAGAATAACTCAAGTCTATGAGTATGGCTGCCAGTTTGGGATATTTCTTCCTATTAGGAGGATAAAACTTCAATATTTGAAGATGTACATATTTTTGTGTGTTAGTATTACGTCAATAGGTTTTAGGGGTTTATTGGAGGTGATTTTTTTTTTTTTTTAAGGCTTTCAATAAAACAGAAAGTTTTGTAAGATGTGAAATAGGCTCAACTGAATTCCAGAAAAGGAGAAAAATCCACAGTTTGGGTGCAGAACTCAGTTTTAATCAATGAGAAAATATTAAAATCACGGTACAAACTTGCTATTATAAATAAGTTGGCCCATCGTTGTGGCCACTGAGAGTATTGTAAATATATATGTGTGTGTGAATATGTTATTACAGATGGAAAAAGATTTGATTTATTTGAAAGATATGACTGTCAAACTAAGGGTGTTATATATGTGATGCCGTGCCAAGTATGTACATTATACTATATAGGGAAAATAGAATGTTCTTTAAATGAATAAATTTATGAGCACTGTTATGAAATTAAAAAGGGAAAAATGCTGAATGCTTTAGCAAAGCATATTTTATCTAATGAAAAACATTGGTTTAAATTTGTTGTACTTGAAAAAGTTAATAAAAATGAGAGGGGTGGACCATGGGCAGTCCACTTCGAAAATAGAGAACTTTATTGGCAGTTGTTAGTGAATGCAACCAATTATCCAGGTCTGAATGAACAGACTTTGCTTGCAAGTTTACTAAGACATAATCTTTGGTATATCTTTTAATTTATGGTGATATTGAAAAAGAACATTAAAAAACCCTTTGATATGGTAACACATTCGTTAAACATTGGGTCTCTATAGGATATGGAAGTAGAGTTTGGATTTGTTAATAAAGTGACTGGCATTATTACAATTGGTTATTTTGCTAGTTGTCCTAAGTAACAAATAACACAGGATTTAGGATTAGTGAATGAAAACTGGGTACTGATTGGTTAACAGGTTAAGTGCTGTTTTTTTATTTAGGCATTTAAACCTGATTTCACTTATGAGTTTTACCTGATGAAGTTTTGTTTTTATACAAAACAAAAGTGCTTATCATTGTACTCTCTTCTTATTTTTATTGTATGTTTGTACAGTGACTTTAACATTTTCTCATGGATTAAAACTGAGTTCTACACACAAACTGTGGATTGATCTCCTTCTATGGAATTAGTTTGAGTTTGCTGTTTGTCTTCTGTGTATTCTGGACACATGTTGAAATGTATATGACAAGAAACAATTGTATAAAAAGGTCAACTTGCCAGCAGTGTATGCATGTAACACAAAAGCTGGAACTAGACATTTATCAAAAAAGGAGCTATGCATAAAAGGTGAGAACAATAACTTTTTAATGCAATGATGTTTTCTGTAATGTCTTTAAATGTCAATGGTGTCACAGATAAATACAAAACAGGACTTCCAAGATAGCTGCACACTGAATAAAGTACAGTTTTGTGTTCGAGTGTTCACCCTGCTGCAGTCATCACACTTGGATTATCCTGTCGTCAGGCAGTCCCGCAGTCGGCCTGAGTTCCAAAGTCTTGGTCCGGTGTCGGTTGCTGTCTCTTCTTCCCTGATGTCAGTGCACCAGGGGTATACAAGAGGCATCCAACGCCATTTTCTTCAGTTTTTCTTGCCCCAGATGTCAGGTGCCCCCCCAATAGGAGGTCACTACATAGTACCAATAATAAACAAAACATACCTCCAGCTATAAGCAAATACACCCCAAAGGTTGCATCAGATATAAAGGCATAGAAAGGTTTCAGTTAGATCAGAGGGGATGGAGGGAGGGTAACCTGGACTGCAGCAGGGTGAACACTCGAACATCTACATTTATGGTAGGTACAAAACTGTACTATGTTCATCGTGTTACCCTGCTGCAGTCATCACACTTGGGTTGAATCCCAAAGCTAAGGAAGGGAGGTGGAATCAAACAGGGTTAGAAGAGGGTAGTAGGCCCTGCAAAACTGCAGTGGTGAAGCCAGCTCTAGTCTTAGAGTATAGTGGTAAGTGATAGTGTTTGGTGAAGGTGTGTACTGAACTCCAAGTTGCAGCTTCCAGAATATCCTTGGTTGGCACCCCCCTGAGGAAGGCTGTAGATGTAGCTGCTGCCCTGGTGGAGTGGGGCCTTATGCTAGCAGGAACTGGCTTTCCATGATGGGTGTAGCAAAAACATATGCAATGTCCTATCCATTTTGGAAAGGTCTGTTTTGAGATAGCCTTTCCTTGTGATGCTGTTGCATAGGATACAAAAAGCTGGCCAGATTTTCTGAAAGCTTTAGTTTTATCCAAGTAGTAACATAGTTGCTTGTGAATGTCCAATGAGTGCAGGAGTCTTTCTCCTTTGTTCTGTGGATTTGGGAAAAAAGTGGGTAAATGGATGGTTTGATTTAGAGCCACACTGGATACCACCTTTGGCATAAAGGAGGGGTTAGTTCGTAGAGAGACTCTGTCTTGATGGAAAATGAGGAAAGGCTCCACTGCCATTAGTGCCTGTAACTCTGAGACTCTTCTGGCTGAAGTAATTGCTAGCAGCAGGGCAGTTTTCCATGATATAAACTTTAAATCAGCTGAGAAAGCTGGCTCAAAAGGTGGTAGCGTAAGCTTTTCCAGAACAAAGTTGAGGTCCCAAGTTGGCGTTGGTGCTCTCCTGGGAGGCCTTATGTTTTTGGCCCCTCTGAGGTATTGCCTTAGAAGTGGAAGTGAAAATAAGGGAGGATGCGTGTTGTAGTGAGCTGAAATAGCTGAGGCGTGGATTTTAATAGATGAAAAGGAAAGTCCTTTGTGTAACATCTCAGTTAGATATTGTAGAATCTGAGGTATGTCTGGCTTAAGGGGATTTTGGCCTTTAGCCTGGTTCCATGCACAAAATCTTTTCCATTTGTCTGAGTAGGCTTTCCTGGTGCTGGGCCTCCTGGCCTCCAGAATGACATCCATAACAGCTTGTAATAGAGGAGCTGGCTGGTTATTTAGGTGATTTGCCATGCAGCCAGATTTAAGGTCTTGAGCTGTCTGTGTAGAATCTAACTGTCTTGCTGTGTGAGCAGATGAGGAATTTGTGGTAAAATCCATGGTGGGCCGTGGGCCATGTTTCTTAGTAGTGAGTACCAGTGCTGGCGTGGCCAGTCTGGGGCAATGAGTATCATTTGTGGTCTCTCCATTCTGACTTTCAGCAGCACCTTTGTTAGAAGGGGCAGTGGAGGGAAGGCATATACTGTCAACATTTTCCAACTGAATGAGAGTGAGTCCACTTTCCAAGCTTGATGGTGGAATGTCCTTGTGCAAAACTTTGGTAGCTGATTCTTTTTGGGGTTAGCAAACAGGTCTATGTCTGGGCACCCCCATTTTTGAGTTATCATTGCAAATACTTGTGGATCCAGTTTCCACTCGTGGGGATCCATGATGTTCCTGCTTAGGTCATCTGCCAATGTGTTCTTTCTTCCTGGCAGGAATTGTGCTTGTAATTAAACTTGGTAAGTCAGTGCTGTGTTCCACAAGTTCATTGCTTGCCTGCATAGAGGGTAGGAGTGCGTACCCCCTTGCTTGTTTATGTACTACATTACTGTAGTATCGTCTGTCCTTATTATAAGTTGTCCTGGATGTAAGAGGTCCTTGAAGGCTGTCAGAGCATTTTGTACAGCTAGCATTTCTTTTTGATTGATGTGCAGTTATTTTTGATTTGAAGTCCATTTGCCTTGAACGCACTGTCCTGCCATGTGTGCCCCCCAGGCATAGTCCGATGGATCTGTTCTCATAGTTTGCCTGGCTGGGGGTAAGCTGAAAGGCTGACCCTTGTTGAGGTGACATGCCTGTGACCACCATAGAAACTCATGTTGAAGGCAGGGAATGAGAGGTATCATTGTTTCCAAGCTGTGGCTGTGTTTAGTCCATATGTTTTTCAGGTACCATTGTAATTTCCTCATATGCAGTTTTGCAAATGGTATTAGTAGTATGCAAGATGCCATGAATCCCAAGGCCTGCAGAATTTTTCTTGCAGGGAGTTGGGTCTTTGTTGCCATTATTTTGAAGTATTGAGTTAGTTGTAGTTGCTTGTCTGGTGTGAGATAAGCCATATGGGCCATTGTATTCAAGCTGGCACCCAGGAATGTCAAGTTCTGTGAGGGCACTAGTTTTGATTGCTTTTCGTTTACTGTGTACTCTAGGCAACTTAGGAGGTGTTTGACAAACGCCAGATGTTGTAAGAGAATGTCCTTGCTTTCGGCTTGGATGAGGCAGTCGTCCAGGTATGGGTATATTTGATTTCCTCTTTGTCTGCAGTATGCAATTACTGGTGCCAGGCATTTTGTGAAGACCCTGGGCGCAGTAGATAAGCCAAAGGGCAGTGCAGAGAATTGGTAATGGGTTGAACCTGCAATGAAACGGAGGTAGCTTCTGCAATTTTGTCTGATAGGGACATGCAGGTATGCCTCCTTGAGGTCCAACGTTACTAGCCAAGCCTTCTTGCCCAACATGGGAAGAAGCTGCTGTAGTGTTAGCATCTTGAATTTGGGTACTTGCAAGTAGGTGTTTAGAATTGAAAGGTCCAGAATGGGTCTCCATGCATTGTCCTTTCTGGGGACTAGAAAGAGCCTTGAATAAAATCCTTGGCCTTGCTCCTGTGTAGGTACCAGTTGAATGGCTCTCATGTCCATGAGAGCTGCAATTTGTTTTTGTGCCTCTGCCCATTGATTTTGTGGCAGGTTTGGCATTCCTTTTATCCTTGGCAAGTTGTGGAAATGGAATCTGTATCCTTGTGAGATAATGTCTAGGACCCATTTGTCCTTTGTGATGATGTGCCAGTTGAATGCAAAACGTGCTAATTTTCCTCCCAAGGGAGCTGCCAAGAGAGTTTTGCCTGGCAGTTTGAGGGTTAAGTCATTGTGTTTGTCTTCTAGTAGTTTGGGGCATGTCTTCTCCTCCCTTCTGTGTTGCAGTGCCCCATTGGCGAGGTTTGTAAGGGATCTGTGCTTGACCTCTGCCCCTAGGGCGTCAGTATTTACCCCTCTGTGGTCTGTCAGAAGCTGGAAAGGACCAATTTTTTGTTGGCCAATTTCTGCTGAAACGAGGGGATTGTACCTGTAAGAAATCTTTGACCGTCTGCATAGACTTTGCCTTATCCTCCATTTTCTTTAAAACCTCTTCTGCTTTGACACCAAATAAGACATCCTGCTGTAAAGGTGCATCTAGTAATTTTGCTTTTACATGATCAGGCAGAGTTTGTTCCTTTAACCAAGCATGCCTATGTATGACAGACCCAGTAACAGCTGCTCTACAGGAAGCTTCTAAGGAATCAAATCCGCATTGTAAAGTATGTTTGCCCACCTGTTCAGCTGCATGCAACAGATCCTGCATTTCCTTGAATTCAGACTGTTGAGAGTGTGTGCTCATCTTTTGTTTTAATTGAGACATTAAGAATTGCTGATATTTCAGCATGTGAAATTGACAATTTAGTGCTCTCATAGCTAGAGTAGCTGAGGTGTAAACCTTCTTCCCCCACCTATCTAGTGCTCTGGAGTCCCTTTCAGAGGGCACAGGATTTTTAGCCATAGAAGCCTTAGCCCCTTTGGGACCCTGGGAAATTGTTTCTGGGTCAGCAACAGGGCTTTTGTAAAGGAATTTGTGTGAGTCAGGCAGTCTATAATATCTGTCTGGTTTGGCTGGAGCAGGTGGTAGAGAATCTGGATTTAGACTAGATTCTAAGTAAACATCATCCACAATGTCTAAAACTGGAGGGATAGCAAGTGGTCTGTGCTGGGAAGTAAAAGAAACTCTCGGAGCCTTTTCTTTGAGTCGGAGTAGTCCTGACCTTCCCAGTGGAAATGTTCCCTCATGGTATGTAAGGTTTTCCCAAAGGAATAGTCTTCAGGGGGAGATGCTGAGGGAATGGAATCTTCAGCATCAGAATCTTCATAAGGGGGAAGGAGTAATCCTGTTCCTCAAAGAAGTCTGAAGAAATAGAAACTTGATCAGAGGAGGCATAATCCTCCTCTTGTCTTGGCCTTTTGTCTGGGGGAGGGGGTTGAGAACCCCTGATCAGAGTAATCAAATCTTCAGCCATCTTAAGCATCTGTTTCTTAGGCATGGGGCCTTGAACTGGAGACTGATGTACAGTCTTTTTAGGTTTTAAAGGAGTCTTAAGCTTAGCAGAAGATTTTATGGTGAGGGTAGTCGGTCTAAAGACACCTTCTGAAACCGAAGGTGTTTCCACAGCACCGGATTCTCCTTCTGCAATGTTGTCGATAGGGCCTAAAGAAAATGGCTGCGTCGGCCTAGTACTCTCTGCTTGAGATTCCGAAGTGGTCGGGGGTTCCAATTCAGCGGTCGTCAGGGGCTACGTAGGCACCTCACTGAAAACTGACGACCGGCCCAGCAGAGGCCTCGGAGTCTGGCTTGGATCTAGGCTGCCTATCTTTATCTTTGCATTTTTTATGCACGCCGGTAGTCGGTTACTCCGACGGCATACTATAATTAAATTTCCTACTGAAGTAGTGTCGAGCGAAATCAAAGCGTCGCTTTATAGTTCGCTTATTGAACCTAGCACAAAACCAACAACCAGTGACATTGTGGTCTGGGCCTAGGCAAGGTATACAATAAGAATGAAAATCCTTATGAGGTATTTGCTTCCCACAAGAAATGCAATTGTTAACTTTTTCTGACATCGGACTGAGGCAAGAAAAGGTTCCCCAACAGGGAAGACTTTGGACTGAAATTCGATTAGAAAATCTCAGGTGTCGGCCGACCGGCACTTGCGAACTGCTTCTGCTTTGGGCACCGCGTGGCAAGAAAGACTGGAGAAAATGGCGTAGGATGCCTCTTATATACCCCTGGCGCACTGACGTCAGGGAAGAAGCGACAGCAACTGACGCCGGACCAAGACTTTGGAACTCAGGCCGACTGCGGGACCGCCTGACGACAGGATAACCCAATGTGATGACTGCAGCAGGGTAACACGATGAACATCAGCTTATTTCTAGCTCTCCCAGTGTGAAAACAGAAACTCAGCAGAGAAGACCAGTAGACTTGTGTTTGTGGGTAAATTTTAGTAACTGGCTACTAAGTGCACTGTCTGGATGCCAGGAATAAAGAAATGCAGAAGACCTGGAAAAATCAGTTACAAAAAGTGAGGAAGAAGAAACACCGACTGGGGAAAATTCTGCAGCTGTTCAACAAAAAGGAATGCAATCATCAGACATGACTTCCAGTAACCTACAGGAAGACACAAGACAACTGCATACAGACCTGGTAAAATAAAAAAAAAACACTGATGGAGTATATCAGCAGATAAATACAAAAAAGAAGTAGTACTGAACTATATTAAAAATGTAGAGTGCACACTTGAAAAGAACTGAACATGTGATTTTGATAAAGAAAGGGTTTCAGGATGGGTATTAAGTGGAATACCTGGGACAAAGGAAAAGAGGAGTACTTATATTAATTGGAAGAGGAGCTCCAATAGTGATAGAATAGGATATAAAAGATAATAAAGGTAGATTTCTAGTACTAAGGTGCTAAAGGTAAGTGAGGTGGATTACACTGGCATGCATTTATATTACACCTAAAACTGCTATAATGGAACTTAAGAAAATAATGCAAGAAATAATAAGCTTTCAGCAAAGAATATTACTTATACGTGGGAACAGGAATTTGATTTGCAGCAGTGAAGATGTGTCTTGGAGGCCCAGAAGGGAAAGCATAACAAAGGAGACTTTTGAAGAAACTTTCGCATGGAGGATATGAATTCTGTATTAGGAGTTCAGAGTGAATTTACATATTATTCCCCAAGATACAAAAACTGGGCTAGGTTAGACAGAATTTACATTTCATAGGAACATGGGCATTTAACTGAGCGTCTTGATATGCACCCAATAATTATTTCAGATCATGCACCAACAGCAATTAAAATAAAAACACATGGTAATGAAATAAAAACGAGTCACTGGCACTTTCCTCATGTATCTGTTGAAAAGAGAGGAATTTAAGGAATAGGTAGTGGAAAATATTCAGGAGCTATTAGAGAAGATAGCAATTTATTCTGAAAATATAGCTACAAAGTGGGATAAATTTAAAGTGGAGTTTAAAAATAGGGTGGAAATAAAAGAAAGGGAGATATGGCTAAGAAGTAAAAATTATTTAGAGGGACTGACAAATGTTAAAGTACTGCAGAATAGAACAAGAACAGGAGCAACTTCAGAATGCTAAACAGAAAATAAGGGATTACCTTGATAGTATGCATGAGTTTAGAAAAACTGCTGTTAAGCAGCTGTTTTTTGATAATACCTCTAGAGCACAAAAACGTTTACCACAATGACTTAGGCATTAGAAAGCAGAAAGGGCTGTCACCAAGCTTAGTGATCCTATAACAAGGAAGGTAACAAGAGGTCCTGTAGAGGTATTAGAAATATTTCAGAAATTCAGTCTGTAAAGTCTGTATAAAGTAGAGAAATATGGAAATCAAGAAAATGTACAAATGGAAATGTTTATGGAGAAATTAAGTATGCCAAGGTTAGAGGTATATGAGGCTCAATTCTAACAGTTACAATAGGAGCTGAGATAAAAATGGTGATGTATAACCAATCTACAGGAAAGTCCCCAGGAATAGATGGTATTCCTGTGGAAGTTTGGAAGCTATCAGTGGAAAAACTGATAAAGATCTGGAAGGTTTTGTTTAACAGCATTTTAAGAGGAGAAGTACCAACATTCTGGAAGAAAGCAATGGTAGCTAAAGAGGGTAAAGATCCATCGGATCCAGCTTCATACATGCTCATTTCAATACTAAATCATGATTACAAAGTATTATGTCTATAATGGCTAAAAGAATGGCAAAAGCTTTGCCAAAATTGATCGATATGGCTCAGTGTGGTTTTGTGGAAGGGAGGCAAGCATCTGACAACATTAATGGAATACTGATAATTTAGAGGGAAGCAGAATGTAAGAAAATACCACTAATGTTGGTAGGTCTTGATGCAGAAAGCATTTCACAGAGTAAGCTGGGACTTCATAAGCAGGGAAACTGAAGCATTTGCAAACCCGGATAAAATTATAAGGTTGATTAGGAGGATATATGAGGGATCAGAGGAGAAAATTAAATTGTGTGTGGGGGGGCCTCTCTGATAACTTCTGCTTGAGCAGAGGAACCAGGCAGGGGTGTCCTCATTCCCCTTTGTTATTTGCTTTATATTTAGAACCACTGGCAAAGAAAATAAGGGACTCAGAAATTTAAGAATACAATTGGCATGGTAATCAAGAAAAGCTGGCTCTATTTTGCCTATGATATTATTTTATATCTGACAAAACCAGAAAAGGACATTACAGTATTGTGCAACATTTTGAGACAGTTTCAATTGTTTTTGTGACACAAAATTAATGAAGCTAAGACAAAGGCAATAAAGTAAATTATTTACCCAAATACAAATTGGTACAGATATATCCATTGATAATACATAAACTGTGAAATTGGAAGCTCTGTTATATGGATATGGATATGGATAGTAAGATACAAGCCGTTAAAATATTTTTAGTTCCTTTAATCTTATACACGTCAGGTATATAGAAACTAATAAAGAGCTGAAGGGTTCTATCTGGGAGGGGAAGATAGCAAGAGTCAAGTGGATAAGGCGATTCTTCCAACAGAACAGTGCAGACTGGGATTACTCAATTTGAAGTTGTATTTCAGAGCTACACCAGTTAAGGCTCCTATACATAGCACAAGCAGAAACCTAAAATTTGAATTGGAAAGGGATGATGGTGAAATAGAAGGGAAGCTCAAGAAACAAGGAGAGACTGGGATTTTGGATACAGACCTTTAAGAAGAACAATAATAATCATAAAAATATTATATTTACAAAGCAGCAGAAACTTTTCTAAGAACTAAGGCAAAACAGGAAAGAAGAAAGGGGATTCTGGCAATACGGATGACTGCAATTAGGGTTACAGACAATAGGCAAGAGGGGGCTGGAATTTACTGGAGAAAACTGGCAAAGGAACCAATGTATTGGGAGAAAATAACTAGACTGGGAAAGGTAAAAGAATGGTAAGACACAGAGAATTGATTTGGACTGCAGGCTAGAAATTGCCTTCCCTATCAAGGGTCGATAGAGTATAGACAAAGAGAAAGAAACGGGGGGGGGGGGGTGTAGTCCTGAATGACATACCAACATTGGTAGAATTTTTCTTTAAATCTAGAATAGAAGTTGCAGTTAAAAAAGGACTAACCAGTACAGCATATAAACTACTGCACGATAACTACAAGAATCAATTGGAGGAGATTAGAAAGGATTGGGAAGAGAGATTTGAGAAGCAATTCACAAAGAAACAATGGGAGATATATATAGGTCTCACAAATATGCAACAAAATCTAGAAGATTTAAGATTTTTTGCTTGAAAATATTTACATAGATATTTTTATACCCAAAGCAGACTCCAGGCAATTTTTCCTCAGGTAGACAGCAAATGTTGGAGGCGTTATGGGGAAGGAGGAGGTAATTGGGAACATATTTTCTGGGAGTGTAAAGAGTTGGCAGACTTTAAAGGCTCCCTACAGATTACTCTGTCAGAAATGCTAGGTGAGTAAATTGGTGTATCTAAGGAAATGATTTTTCTGAGCTATGATACAGAATCAGAAGTGCCCATACATACTAAGGCCTTGCTGAGTCTAATTATGGTGGCTGCCGAAAAAGCAATGACTGAAAAATGGAAATAAACTCTAAACCAACTGTACTAGAAGTAGTGAATATAGTAAAAGAGATAAAACAATTGGAATTGGGATCTTTAGAAAAGGGTAGGATCAAATGACATAGGAAAAAATAGGAATTGTGGGAGCAATACATACAGGGGAAAAATGAGGTTTAAAGGAAGGCAGGACTTGAATGGGCTAAGCAATGTTTGACCGACAATGACTGGGTAGATTATAAGTGATGTATAATGTTTGCAACTAGAATTGTGTCAATATGGTTTGTAATGTAAAATGCTTGCAGCTGGGATTATGTCAATATGTTTTTTTATATATAAATGTATGTTTGCCTATGTCATAAGTGATAATTTAAAAAAGATGTTTCTTGTTTAAAACTCTTAAATTAGGATGGATTGACTTGTATAAAAAATCCCTTGACTTGCTAATGACTTAGGACAGTTTAAAAATTCTTTCCTGATATGTCAATGATCTTACAGCAAAATACAAGAAATTAACATAGTTCTAGCAATCTTCCGCTGACTCACAATTGCTCCAAAGTGGGTTAGACCATTTGGTCTCAAATGTGACGAAATGTAGTATAGGTAATTTTGGTGAACAAAACATTTTCCCATACCGCATAGGTGATACATCTCCCTCAGGTGAAACACTCTTATAATACATCGAGGCAACTTTGTTGATAGTTCCTTATCTTTTGATCATCAGCACATGTAGATGTAATGAACATTTGAATATGGGTTATTGGCCAAGCTTGCAATGGTCTGCAGACTGATCGCCTAATACACTTAAAAAGAACTGAGAAAACTTTACTTTATAGCAACCAAACAAAAATCACACACTATAAAAAGAGTACTATTATAAAAAAGAAATGTTTAATTTACAGTTGACCTTCTCCCTCCTCTTCTCCTCCCTTAAGTATTTTTCTGAACATTAATGAGATGAAGTAGGGCATATGCTTTAGAATCCCCCAACAAGTCCAGCAAAGTCCAAAAAAGTCTAATATTTCCAGATTTTCTTGTTCTGTCACAATTCACACATATAATTATTGCTTTATAATCCCACATTTGTCAATTCCCAAGTGGCTGTTTTTTTCCTATTCATCTCCATCTCCCAAACCCTATCTCTGCTTTATTTCCAATGTACTCTCATCTGTTCATCAGCATTTTCCATTGAAATATCAGGAAAGGCTTCACTGGCATGGTCTCTCTGTGGTCTTGTTTTCCAGAACATCAAGAAGCAAATCTTCTGTTTCACAGCTCACTTTTTGTTTGACAAACTTTTGTATTTTCTCCTTAGCTCATACTTCATTAAAAATGACTGTGTCCCTCCAGGGAAGAATATTTTGAAAAAATCTGGGTACAGCAGTTTGAATCTCATGCCTGCTTCTTGACATTACATGAACAGTGGAATAAATTTACTCCTCTTCTGCCTGGTGTAGAATGAGTAATCATTCTCCACAAATACTGCTTTTTCCACTTTTAGTACTTTGTGCTTCTGCCACAGCTTTGTCACAATTAACTCCTTCTGCTTGTAGGACTGCATCTTTACAATTAAAGGCCTACGTTACTTTCTCATAGCCAGGTTTGGAGCATACACACGATGTGCCCTTTCAATTAACAACTCCTGCTGTGGAATACCAGTCCAGTTGCTAATCTGTGCTTTCATAAAATTAATACAGTTTGTTCCTTCCAGCTTCTCTGGTACAGCAGAAAAAATGTTATGTGCTGACCATAATGTTCCACCTGTGTTGTCCATTTTCATTCTTTCTCAACAACTGGGTTCGGATTTGACCCTTAGATCTGACTCAGCCATTATTTTCAGCTCGTGGCCACTAAAACTCTCAAGCTCCTCCCTTACCCAAAATGCTCTATAACCTGACATACCCTCAGATCTTGCTTGGTGGCATATAGCAAAAAGAAAATATTAGCAACATACTAAAAAATCCATATCTGGAGCTCAACATAAGGAACAGTGTTTCCCTTGCAAGGTCTCGCTCTTCCAGAAGCCATTAGTTCAAATGTAGGGGGTTAGTAGGAAAGAAGTTGAGGAAGAATGAAAATGGCCAATACAGATGGAATGCTATGGTGGGTACAGAACTTTTTGTATCTGATGTTGTCAATTTTCATTCATTCCTCAACAACTACAGGACAGAGCCCCCCACACACACACACACACACACACACACACACACACACACACATGGAAACCCAGAAGGACTCTAAGAAAGGAGATTTCTGAGCACAACTGAGCCAAAGGCTGCTCTTCCCCTAGAGATCAGATCCAATTTGTAATGAATAATAAAGGTATGAGGATTAGCCCAAGTAGCAGCGGCACATGTATCATCCATGGAAGCTCTGGATAAAACCACTGAAGATGTTGCCATGGACCTGGTTGAATGGGCTCTCAATGGTTTTGATAAAGAAAGGCCTAATTTGTTATACACAAAGGCTATACAATCAGAAAGCCATCTGGCTAAGGTTACCTTTGTGACTGGCTTGCCCAGTTTGGAATCTGCAAAGGAGTCAAAATTGATCTGTTTTTCTAAATTATTTTGTTCTATGCAAGTAAAAATGGAATTGTCTATGAAAATCCAGTACATAAAACATATTCACCTTTATTTGTACAATTTGGAAAGAAAACTGGTAAATTAATAGACAGGTTCATACATGTTTACTAGGCTAACAACAACAAGGACCTTTTTGATATTTGATTCTGACACCACCTTAGGAAGTAAGGCAGGATTGGTTTGTAAAGCCAAACTATCTTTATGAAATACTAAGTAAGGAGGTTTAGAAGACAGTGCTTGAAGTTCTGAAAGTCTTCTAGCAGAAGTGATGGCTAGCAAAAATATAGTTTTCAAGGTCAAAAATTTTAACTCGCATTCAGCCGCTGGTTCAAAAGGTGAATGAATTAAGGACTGTAATACCAAATTTAAATCCCATGGCACAGTTGGATCCTTATAAGGGGTTCTCAAAGAAGGGTACCTTTCAAAAAGGCTTTACAAAGCTTAGATGAAGCCAAGAAGGAGTTTTCAATCCCAATGTGAAAATTAGAAATGGCAGCTAGTTGTACCCTAACAGTTGGGGAGTGGGTCCTTTGTTGAAAATCATTGCTAAAAATTCAAGGGCAGTATGAACTGGTGCTGTAAGAGGGTCAGTATGTTTCTGCTATGCCCAAAATACAACTCTTTTACATTTACATCTGTAAAATTTCCTTGTGGAAGCGTTGTGGGAAGACTAAAGTATAGATGAACAGGAGTACGGAGCATATGTTGTCTGGCTATCAATGGACGTGGAGAAACTATGCAGTCAGTTTTAGTTTTGAGATATCCGGGTGCATCATGCCTATTGGGTGAGACAGAAGGTCTGGAATTGGATTCAGACTCCAAGGAGTAGAAGATCAGATGAGGCCAAAGGAAGGGGAACCAAATTTGTTGAGGCCAGTAAGTGGCAATGAGGATGACTTTGCCCTTCAACTAGGATGTTTTCTATAGAAATTTGCGGATTAAGGGAATTGGGGGATAAGCATAGAGGAGACCAGGGACCAATCATGTATGACAGCTTCACTCGGTGACTCCCCTGGTGGAGTGAATAAGGCAAAGAATTTGCTGCACTTGTTTAGGGGAGACGCAAATAGGTCACTGCATGGCTGATCCCACTGATGAAAAATCATTTCTGCCACATTCTTGTTGACAGAAAACTCATGCGGTAGTAGAATGGACCTGCTCAACTTGTCCGCTATCATGCTGGATTTCCCTTGAATGCGCATTGCTGTCAGAAATCTGTTGGATGAGATTGCCTACTGTCATACTCTGAGAGCAAGATCTGGTTCCTCCATGTTTGTTGATGTACAAACCATGGACATATTGTCTGAATCAAAATTGTCCTGAAAGGGAGAGTGTCTTAGAAAGCCTGCAACATTAAAAGCACTGCTCTCCTTTCCAGCACATTGATATGCAAACTGGTTTCTTTGGGGGACCATGTGCCTTGGACTGTTTTTCCCAGGAACTGCACCCCCACCTAATCTGGGATGCATCAGTAGTCACTATGGCCTTGAGTTGAGGAAGAATGAAAGGACGGTTTTGTAGAACCTGATCTGAGCAGATCCAGCATTAAAGGAATCTTTTGCATGCTTGGATAATTCTTATGAGTGGACATATGCTGATGAAGAATGGACCACTGAGTGGATAACATTCACTGAAGAATCCCCATATGAAATCTTGCTAGTGGAACTAGAAATACTGCAGCAGACATTGATCCCAAGGCTTGTAGAATCAATCGGGCTGAAACTGAGGAGTTTTCAATTATCTTTCTGACCTGGAATCGGATAGTATGCACACTTGGAAAAGAGGCTATCATGGATACCGTGATGAAAATGGCTCCTAAGAATTCCAATGTCTGAGATGGTTCTAAGCAAGAATTATTTGGAGTATCTGGTCTTGAGCTGTTATCAGCAGATGCCTGGTCAGAGCGGTTATGAGCCAGTCATCCAAATATGGAAACATTCTGAACCCCTGCAGTCTCAAGTGAGGTGCTCCTACTGGCATGCATTTGGTGAACACCCTGGGGGCTGTGGTAAGGCCAAAGTGCAGTGCTCTGCATTGGCAATGACTGACTTCCAGCCAGAACAGTAAGCACCTTCTGGATTGTTCGAACAACAGAACCAAGTTCTACTGTCCCAACAGACTGATCTTCACACTGGAAAATAGATTAAGTGCTTTTGTTCTTTATCATAACATAGAATGTCTTCTGAATCTATTTGGACAAACTAAAATCTGACTTAAATCTCCAAATTAAGATCAGATGTCTATCTAAGAGAACCAAAGAAAATCAAGCTTTCAGGGAAACAACCAATCAAGTTTGTTTAGAAAACCAGAAAATACTTCCCCCTGACTAATCATATGAATCATTTAAAAAAACATCAGTTTGAAAATAATATATATTATAATCTCTGTACCAAAATAAAGCATTTAATATTAATAAAATAATTTAAACTTGGGTGTTAGTCTGCTTTGCACCTAATCTGCCAAGCCGACTCAACACATTCCAGCCGTGTTTTATAGTCCTCTACAAACACAAATTGACTGACAGCATCAATAACAAAGAATGTAAACATTTTAAAGCAAGCACATTGTGAAGCATGTTTGGCCAACACATTATTCATGTCCTTTTTTAATGGCCAAAGAATTTTCGTAAATTCTCCTCCTAACCCTGATCATTTTTCTGATATAAAAACAAGAACAGCAGTCACAGGTAGCAAGGTATACTACCCATTGTGAACCACAGTCTAATCAATCTTTGGATGTAAACAAGCTATCACAAGCATTTAAACTAACATAGTGTTATTTATGAACCTGCATTGTTTGCAATGTTCATATTTAAATGTTTCAACTGTATGCATACTCGTTTTCTTCCTTGATGAACTTCTCTCTAAAATGTTCTGATTATTCACCTTCTTATAAGTAAAACGTGGATATTGTCCCAAGATGTTAGCTAAATTCATGTTGCCAAGAGTTATTTTCCAATTTACAGAAATATTTTTTTTCAAATTTTTTTATTACACTTTTCATAATATGAAATCAAAAATTGATATACAGTACAACAGAAGTTGTTGACATTACAGTTTGCATAGCATGAGTAAGTTATTAAACTAGGTGTTCACACACTAATAAAATGCTTTCAATTTAGCTGAAGTTAACATAGGAATACCATGAAGTTATGATTGTGTTATGGTACAGTCCGGAGGTATGAATATAGAATGGCAATTAATCTATACATTTTGATAATACAATAAGAGTATATCTTGAGGCATAACACCAACATAATGATACACAAAAAAATAAACTATTATACATATATACATATTTACAAAAATGTCATCTTTGTTGATATTACCACTCAACTAAAGAGTGTTTAATAACTTTATGTATTTTCGCATACTTTGCTATTCATGATAAAATATCACAGTTTTACAGTATTTCTGATAAAATGTTTGGTTCTTTTGACTTTTGGTATACAGCTTCTTAGCTAATGCGTGCTTTTTAGCCATGTTCTTATATTCTGTCCAAGTAAGTTTAGATCTGTCCAGCCAGTTTTTAACTATGTAAAATTTTAATAGGGCACATAATGTTATAGTGATGTTTTTAGTGAGGTTATTATTATTGTTCTTGAAGATGTGTAGTATCGCTGTTTCCCATGATGAAGTAGATTTTGAGTATCCTGTTTTTCTAAGAGGAATCTCAGTGAGCACCACAGTTTATAAACTTTTTTGCAGCTCCAGAAGATATGTAGAATATCAGCTTCTTCATTAGGACAGAAAGGAAAACAGGATTACATTTAAGATGGACAGCTGCATGGTATGCATTATTGAAGAGCATGAACTGAGTGCATATTAGTTTCTTAAATGGCATCAGTTTTATGGTGTTTCCAATGCCTAGTTCTTTCTGATTTTCTGTCAAGTTGCTACATTTTTCTTCCCAACACTTTGAAAATATGACTATTTTGATATTTTAGTTGTTAATTTATATGTGTTTGAGAGTATTTTCTTTTTGTATAAAAGCAACTTTTGAATTTGTTTTGCTATCTTGATATCGTGCTATTTATAATAATATCCTTAGTTACTGTGTTAAGTATAAGATTTGTTTTATTATCATATTAAGTATGTTCTTGATATTTTCCACTGATAGGTTTTGTAAGTCCCATACTGTATGATTTTTTATTAATGGATATTTATCCAAGTTTAACATAGAGTTTGCTAGTTTTATATCATGATTGTTGTGTATTGGTTGTGGAAGAATAATTGTATCTTTTAGTTTTAATGATATTAGTAGTTTCTTGAAAATTTTACACTTATTGATTAGAATTGGGTGAACTTTTAATGTCTTAAGGGTTTCTTGATTTAGGAAGGGAATTGCTTTCAGGTAAATTTTAGATGGAATAATATTTTGGTGAAATAATTTAATCCATAGTGGGTACTATTCATTACCTAATGGAGCGTAGTTAGCTATTTGAATAATGTGGCTAGCATTAATTATTTCATGGTAGAGTTGGAAGTCCAGAAGGCTTAGACCTCCTTTGTCTTTTGGGAGTATTAGTTTGTTGTAATTAATTCTTGTACTCTTTGGGTACCAAATGAATTTTGCTAGTTGAACTTTTATTTTATTAAAGAAGGTAGCTGGAATTTTCATGAAAGCGGCATTCATTTGTTATAAAATTTTAGGGAGTATGTTCATTTTGACAATTGAGGCCTTCAATAAAGTAGAAAGTTTAAGCTTTTCCCATTTGCTAATGTTGCAGACTATAGTGGTCCAGGTTTTAAATATGTTATAAATCATATCGATTGTGTATGACTAAAAATTATGCCTAAATATTTCAAAGTATATTCCACTTTTATATTAGTCTCTGGAAAATAAGATTCCTTTTAGCCTAGGGGATTTAGTGGATAGATAATTGATTTATTAGGATTAATCATGTAGTTTGATACTTGGGAGAAATTGTCTATGAAAACTAAGATTTTACCAAGACCAGTATTAGGGTATTGAAAGTAAATATTGAGGTCATCTGCAAAGGCTGTGTATTTTACTTGGGTTTTTTGATACTGAAACAAGGTGATGGTATGTTCTTTGACTTAGTAGTAGAAGTAGTGCTTCTATATAGAAATTGAACAGGTTTGGGGAGAGTGGGCATCCCTGTCTGGTGCCATTAACAATTTTTATTGGGTTAGATGTTGTCTTATTAATTTTAAGTGTTGCAGTTGCCTTACTATATAGTGTTTGGATCATTGTTATGTATTCTTGTGGCAGTCCAAATTGACAGAGTATAGAAAGGAAGGATTTTTGATTGACTCTGACAAAGGCTTTTGTTGCATCCACTGATAAAGCATATTTAGGAGATTTGTCCTGAGCGCATAGGTGGGTTAGTGCATCAATGGTTAGTGTATTATCCCATACTTGTCTCTGACTCATAAAGCCTAGTTGCTCAAGTGAAATTATAGATGGACTGACTTTCTGTATTCTCTATGCTAGAATTGTTGAAAGTATCTTCATATCTATATTTATCAGAGCAATGGGTCTCTAGTTGTTTGGATTTTTGGAGTCAGTGTTTGGTTTTGGGATAAATATAGTCTTGGAATTATTAATATAAAGTCTGATATCCCAAATTCTATTACATGGTTGTATATTTTTAAAAGTATTGGTGCTAATTGTTGTTGGAAGTGTTTATAGAACTCTGACACATACCCATCAGGACCAGGAGCTTTCCTTAGTTTTAGCATTTCACTAGCCTTTTTTACTTCCTCAAATGTTAATGGACTTTATAGCTTGTTAGATTGAGCATCATTAATCTGAGGGAATTCTAGGCTGTCTGCAAAATTTTGGAAAAGGCCGTCATGGATATGATCTTGTGGACCATAGATGTTTTGAAATATGTCGTCAAAAGCCTGTATTTCACTATCTAAGTTAAGGGTTTTATCTTTATATTTTATTTCTTGTATTTTACACGGGGGTTTCTGACATTAATAAGCCTTGATAGCATTTTGGAGAGGGTCTGCATCCATTCTACATATTTGTAGAGCATTCTTAGTTCTATAAATGTATATTGTTGCATTACAATCTCATTTAGCTGTTTTTGTAAGCTTACCATTTGTTTCTCCAGGGTAAGTGAATGATTTTTTTGTAGTTCTAGTTCAATTTGTTTTAGTTTACCCTCTATGTTACTTATTTTTTCTCGATTTACGTTTTTATAGAGTGATGCTTTTTGAATCAGGATACCTCTCACTGTAGCTTTAAAGGCTGCCCAATGAATATCTAAAGAAGTATTATTGTTTGTAAGGTTTTCAATTAATTGATTAAAAGAGTCAATAATTTCTTGCTCCACTTCTTTGATTTTTAACATGTTTGAGTTTAGGGTCCAGTTTGAAGTATTATAGGTACTAAACCTAGATTTATTATTATTATTATATTAATTTTTGAGTGGTCTGATAATGATCTAGGTTCTGAGTTATAATGGACTTCATTAACAGCTATGCTTTGAGAGATTAATAATATGTCAATTCTTGACCATGTCTTATGGAAGGGTTAGAAATGTGTGTATTTGGTTCTTAAACTATCTGTGTTATTTAGTTTAAAGGGATCCACTAGATTAAAGTCTTCAATTAATTCTGATAAAAAAGGTTGTGGCTTGGGGTGATTATTATTTTTATTCGATCCATCTTTAGATGGATTTAGTGTTATGTTCCAGTCTCCACCAATTATAATCAGATGTTCTGGGCACTTTAGTAATAAGTTATATATTTCAATTAGAAAGTCAAGCTGATAGCTGCAAAGTCCATAGACATTACAAAATAGTAAGGGTTTTTTATAAGCTGGATGTGAGCATGAGAAATAGCACCACCTGCCTTTTGTGTCACAGTCATGTTTGATGATGCTCACTTTAAATGATTTTTTAATTATTATAACTGTTTCTCTTGATGCAGTACTGTCCCCAGCTGCTGCTATTTGTTGAATCCACTTAATATTTTATCTATATCATTGTCCCATTGTTCCTTAGTCATGTGAGTTTCTTGTAAAAAGGCTGAGGTGGAAAATTAGCTTTTTCTTTTTAATGTCTTGCAAGCCGTTTATATTCCATGAGACTACATTAATCATCTTAGATAATAATTAGGTTAAATACCCATGTTACCAAAGTAACTGTGAATGCTATGACGGGAGTGTTTGGCAAATTATGCTTAGTACTATGTAATATGTGTTGAAAGAAAACAGAAAATGTGACATTGCGCTCTTTCAGAAGCTCCCTAGTGCCTGACCATTTACCACTATCCTCTGAAAGAGTAGGGTTGAATCAGTAAACAAATACTATATTCATAATTCTAGAATTAAAACTTCTAAAAACAAACAATTCTAACTATACTACAGTGATTATTTCGTATTCCAAGAAACATCACATTTCTGCCAGGATGTTCGCCACTCAGCCAGTAGCTTTAAGTTTTGGCTAACATACGCATTGCTAACCCAATCAGGATTTAAGGGTAATTGCTATCCTGTAACTTCCATATTTTAGCTTAATATATGACCCTGAGAGTAATTATAAGTGTCTAGAGGTACTATATTGACACCAAATATATCTAGGGTAGCTAAATAAGTCATGATTTATCTGTTGTTGCAATAAAGTGCAGTGCATAGTGTTTTCCTCAATTGGTAATCTTCAATTTAATAATATTGATATAGCAGTAGACTCTATTACTGTATAATATCTGAAGCAATATAGTATGATCATATGCTATATACTACAGTTCTATATGACCTGCCTATCTCAAACATACATATTTTCCACTATAAGCATCATATTAAAATGCATTGCAACTAGTAAATTATACCATTCAGTGACCTTCTAAATTTCTCTGGCTATTATTAAGGCAAAAAAAAAAATATATATATATATATATATATATATATATATATATATATATATATATATGTGTGTGTGTGTGTGTATGTTGAATAGACAAGTACATAAAACAATGTTCTTTGCAAGGATGCAAGTATATATTGCCCCGGTCCCCAAAGCATGATGCAAATTCCTGCATGAGCAGTTTGTTGTGCAGGGATCCCACCTGCAGTACTTTTTCCTTTCTTTTTCTCTTCCTTTCACTCTGTCTTCCTCTTATCTTCCAGACTTTCAGTTATTTAAATGTTTTCTCTTCTACAATTGACTTCTAAATCCTACTGCTAGTTATTTACAGTAAATTTAACAGTACCTGTGAGTTTTTAGTGTTGGAAACCATCCAGTTCATTAAATGCAGTTGCCACTCGATTTTCAGCCTTGTTTTGTTACACTTTACTGCCTGGATGTCATTCTGCTCGTTCTATTGGTTCTCTTAGTTTAGTCACGCAGTTTCTTTACTTTTTTTGGATCCTCTTGGTTGGCATATACTTGAATTGACTCTGACATCACTCTGTGGTGTAGTTCACATGTGAGTCGCGAGGTCAAAAGTCAAGGGATGTCAAACAGGGCTCAACATCCTGGAAAAAGGGCTACAGAATGTTGCAACGGAAAGGAAAGCCCATTAGGACATTTCACATTCAATAAATAGGTAATTGCCTTTAATAACTTAAAAGAAATAAGTAAAAAAGACTAGCGACGCATGTTTTAGTCGGATTTAATGTCGTTTATAATATAATTACGTTTTAAATGCTGATGCATACATTATTAGTTGTTACTTACTTTTTGTTAATTATTTTGGAGGGATCTCATTGAATGCCTTTAAAAAGGCAGAATTGCTTGATCTTTGCTGTTTGCTTGGTATGCAGGCCCCCTGTATTTGGAATTTTATTTTATGTTTTATTAAGTATGCACAGAAGGGTGAAAGAATTTTGCATCTGTTGCTTAATGGCTAAGGGTAAGTCCTCTGCAATTGTTATTTTATTGCCTTTCCATAGGACTTGTTTTTTTAGTTCTGCCAACTTGTATGATCATATTACCATGTGTTGTTTTTAAAATTCTCACATAAACTTATCTTGGATCTTCCAGAGTTTGTGATTTTCTTAATGCACAGTGGAATATTTCTATGGTAACATTCTGGGCTGAAGCAGTTGTCCAGAAATAGCTCAATGATAATGATTTCTTTTATTACATTTTGTAGAAAAGCTTGTTCTTAGGTTTCAGGGATACCTCTAATGAGCACATTCTTATGCCTTGATCTGGCTTCCAAGTCTATTATTTTTTGCTGGATTTCAAACATTGTTTTTTTTCTGTGGATTTAGTTCTTCTCTGGATCTCTTCTATTTTTATTTCATTTTTCACAGCTTTTGCTTCATTTTTCTCCAGTCTGCTTAGTATTTGATCAAGATTACTTCCAAAGGTATTTAATTTTGTAGAAAAGGAATGAATTTCTTCTTGCAAGGGTGTTAAAGCTGCCTTGTGCTCTTCCATTCTGACTTCATTTTGGCAGTTACTTTTTTATTTATAAATAAAAATAAGCTTCCAGTGAACTGCTGTCAAGGCCTATACTGCCTGAAAGAAACCCAGATTAGCACATGTTGTTCTAGCAGATAAGTATAAATTCTTTATATATTTTACGAAATTTGCAGCAGAAATGATTCAATATCTATTATACAGTAGTATTATCAGCTTTCTGTTGAGTTTGCCAGAGTGCTAATGCCCTGATTAGGTTAGACTGCAGATTTTTATCAGGAGCTGACTGAGAAGTGTGCTTCTTAGCTGGCGGCCATCTTAGAATCCCACAGAAACAATAGTTTTGACTGTTTCATATATGTGGAAATGGGAATAGGAAAAGCTCCACAGAAGCCAATCAAATTGTGTTCACTCTAGTGGGCATGTCCAGCTCAGCCAATAAAACTGGAGCTAGTGATCTTTGAAGGACTGGTTTAGTTGATATCAGTCTAAGCAAATCCATGTAATCTTCTACTTTCTGGAGCAAATCAGATTTATAACCTCTATCCAAGAAAAAACTTCTTAAAAGTTTGATTTCTTCTTGATAATAAATATCTTCACTTGCTAGTCTGCTCAGCCTAATATATTGTCCTTTAACAACATTTTGATTCATGCGATATGGGTGGAGGCTCAGTCTATGCAAGTACTGATTAACAAACGAGTCTTTACAGAAGATATTACTAGAAATAATAACGTCCCCTCCATTCAATGTTAAAGTGATATCTAAGTAGTTTATGGTCTTTCCAAAAACACTTCTAGTGAATTTGAGAAACATTGTACTACTATTAACAAATTCAAACAGCTGATCAAACTCACTCTCTGTACCACTCTATAAGAGAAATAAGTCATCAATATATCTGCGATATAAAATCACCCTGCTGAACAAATTCTGCACTTTCAATGGTCTTTGCTCCCACAGAGCCATTACCAAATTAGCAAACACTGGAGTGACCATGGCCACAATTGCCACACTATCTTTAAATATGTCCATAAAATTGTTTTAAACCACCAAACTCAATAAGGTGCAAATAGTGTTGATTAAACCAGTGTTGAAATTAGTAAAACATGCTAGACATTCTCTGGCTGCCTCAATGCCGACCTGTTGGTCAATGCAAGTATATAAAGAGACTACATGCAATAAGGTCAACCACTAATCATGTGATACATTATGAACTTTTTGGAGAAATTCAAGTGAATGAATGAATCTCTCAAATAATGTTCTGATGCCTGCACTGTCGGATTCAACAAGTAATCTAGATAACTGGAAATGGCTTCAGTCTTATAATGAACTGTTGCTACCACTGGTCTAAGTGGGGGATTGATGCGATTTTTCTGTACCTTGGGGATTCCAAACAGTTTCACCATTTTTGGTAAATCAACTTCATGTATTAGTACACTTCATGGTCAATATCCCCTTGATAAAGTAGATCTTGTAAAGTAGTGTCGAGCTCTCCAAAATATTTCATGACAGTAGCTTTCATGGAGATTTCACAGCAGGTGGTATCCACTAATAGATGATGAATAACGTCTGTATAATTTTGTTGATTCCCGACTGCTATAGTACCACTTTTGTCTGCCTTCAAGATATGGATGCTGCTTCTATTGGATGACATCTCTTGTAAAGCCTTTGTTTCTACAATTGAAATGTTGAATTTTTTTGGCCTTTTCACTAATTTGTCTCTATATTCAGTCTCACACTGTTGCTGAAAAACCTGCAGAGTAGTGTGAAGGGCTGGGAATATAGGTGCTTCTTTTATAAGGATTCTTCAAATCTTCTTGTTAGCAGGGAATGTTATTCAAAATATGCTATCAATTGTTATGTGATAGTACGCATCCTGAAGATCTTGTGAATACATCCAATCATCCTCAGGCAGAATGGACTGAACCATGACCATTCAGAACTTAGTGTGCTGAACTGATATGTTTAGATTGTTGAGTTACTAAATCAGTGCCAAGTCCCACTTTTTTTTTTGGCACTAAAACAAATCTTGATCAAGTTGCAGATTCTATCTGGTCTGGTGGGACCTCCTGGATGACTCTCTTTTCTAGCAGCTTTTCTATTTCTAATGCTGGTGCTTTACTCCAACTGCGTGGAACATTGTGAATTTTGCATACAGGTGGAGGTGGTAGGGAAAAGGGGATTATATAGCCTCTGGTAATAATCCTCTGCACCCATGTATCTTTTGTGGAATCTGTGGTGGTGCAGTGGTAGTGTTGTTGCCTCAAAGCAAGCGGTTCTCCTGTTCGATTCTCAGCTAGTGTGCAGGGAGTGCCTTCTGTGTGGAGTCTGTATGTCCTCCCCGAGGGTTGAGTGGCGTTCCGAAAGACATGCGTGAATGGGCGTGCCTTCGTTGAAGGTTTGCATCGAGCTGGCAACTCGGCACCATGAAAATTTACTGCCAATCATTAGTGGACCGGAGTTCCACTGTGGCGACACCTAACCAGGAAAAGCCAAAAGACAACAACAGAAACCCATGTATTTTTTGTAACATCCAGCTAGACTCTCTGGTGCAAGGATAAATGACCCTTGATTGCCTCCAAAGATGGACAACCAGAACTCCTTTCAGGACTGCTGGTAGGGTCTTGTCAGAGAAGGAATCTCTGGACCCCTGGTTCTGTGGGCCTCCACTGCCACATGGGTGGCATCTTCCATTCAAGTTCCCTCCTCTGCCCCTGGGGAGCTATCTCCACATGGATCTTGGAAAGGACCCTGGGACTTTCTGAACCACATTTTCTAACCTCCATGTTGATTCCTGGAAAAGGTTCTTTGAGGGGTCAAAAAATGTACTCCCACTGCAGAGAGCGTCTTTCCATCTTGCACATACCTGAAGAGTGTGTCCTTTACTTTAGGGCTGAAAAACAGTTTCCATCAAAAACTGCATTGATGAAAGAGGACTTGAAGGGCTCTGCGAAGGTCACACAAGCGCATCCAAGCATGCCTCCTAACAGAAATGCCTGAACTTGCCATCCTTGATGTACCTTCAACCTCATGTGAGATAAGCCTCATGGATGAGTTAGTGATCAAGAGTAGGGTAGGGGTAGACAACTGTGAGGCCACAGAAGACTGTGCCTCAGAAGTACTGGTCCCGGAGAGGGATTTTGAAAGTTATTACTCAGACCCCTCTGTAATCTTGTGAAGTTTGCCAAATAATTCAGCAATCTGAGTGCAAAGGTCTCTGAAGCATATACATGCTTTCCAAATCTGTCCAATACCCTTGACTCCCTGTTATGGGGATGGACAGAACAACTCTGTTCCGCAAGTTCTTTCATGGTGGCCACCTCCAGGACCATGGCATCTACAGGTACTCCCTTGCTCCAAAATTCCCTTCCTGCAGATGGTGACTGGTCTGGTCTTCTGAGGATTGGCTCAACTGTGTCTGGTTCCTTCCACACCCACCTAGGGATGAAGTCAATGAGCTTGTCAGTGGACAGAGTCACCCAGGAGGTAGCTGGGCCAGATGCAAAGGCATCCAGGAACACCAATTCCTCTTGGGAAGGGTTACTGGTAGACCAACCACCCCTCTGCTTAAGGATATCTAGGACGTCTCCAAATAAAATATCTTTGGTTGGATATCTTTGGGACCCTTCCCCATCATCGAAATTGATATCTTCAGTGAAGGACTCCTGAGAGGAGCCCAAGTGACTCCTCTTGCACTGCCTCTTCTAGGGACTACTTTGGTAAGGTGTTACAGAGAAGAATCAGAAGAAATAGTAATACCCTGCTGGATAGCATGGAGACTTTGGCCTGGCTGTCCCTGTGGAGTAGAATGATGGGGCTCAAGGCAGAGACATACAGGATCCAGAGGGGAGATCTGAATGCGGAGGAACTGTCCATCCTGCAGAAGCAAAGAACACTGTCTCTACCACCTCAAAGGCAGAACACTCTAGGGAGAAGGAAGTTGACAGATCCAAAAAGTCACACTTCCATCCCATCAGATCCTCCTGCCCCAAAGCCAATTCACCTGAGGCAGAGGTCAAAGCTGAGCTATCCAATGCCAAAAGTCTGAGGGCAGAGACAGCTCTGCCAGCTTCAGAGTTGATTTAACTCCTCATATCAGACAGGGACACTTCTGCTCAGAGTCCCAGCTCCAAAACACTCACAGCCAGTGCCCTACGAGAAAGCCTTGGAACTGAAGATACTATGATCTTCGGATCTGATCCAGAAAGTCCTGGGAGACTCAGATCCAAGGGTTCTGAAACAATAGGTTAGATCACAGTAGGAGAACAGAGATCGGTGCTGTACTACTAGTGAGGGCATCTTGAACTGAATGAGTAGGAGCCGGAAGAACTCCCATCTGTATCTAAGCCGAGAGAAATTTCATCATTCTATCCACATCAGCCTTGGTCAGACTTCTGGAAGAATGAGATGATGTCATGGAGGGAGACCTGCAGTGCTGGTGGGACTCCAAATAAGGAGATGGTACCCAAGAGGGGACCGGGATCTATGTTGGGAAAGTAATGGGTACAAGGTAACAACTTCAGATCTAATAGTACAGAGCTTAGGAGGCAGATTTACTTTCTGATACCGGCTTAGGGAAAAAGCAGACTTCGGATCCAATTTCTTATGGTTCTTGTTAGAAAGTTCCATCATCGGATCCAAGGATGTGTTTGAGGATCCAGATGGATCCAAATGCTTTCCAGAAAGCTCCTTTTGCTTAAATTTGGGGGACTGAACCCCAGATTGAGCATCTAGATAGAAGGAAGAAGGTAGCAAGACTTTCAGAATTGGCTTGTTTTTTCTGTCAGTGATGGCCCAAGGATTAAAGGACTTGCAAATTTTGGAATCTGTTCTGAAATGTTCTGGGCCTAGGCAATAGACGTATAAAGCATGAGCATCTGAAAGCGGTAATTTATGACAGCATTTCTGACATTTTTTAAATCTCGAAGGCTTACCAGACATATCAAAATCAAGAGAAGAACAAAAAACATTTTTTTTTATATTTAGAAAAGAAAATGGGGGAGAGAGAGAGTGACGGAGATACCAACAATGGTATCAAGAATACATTCAATGTGTAGAAAAAGGGAAGAAAGGTTTACCAAAAGTGTAGGAAAGGGAGGTAAAGCAGAAACTACAATAAGAGAAATAATATATGAAAAAATACAAATATATAAAGGTATAAATACAATACAATTTAACTTCTATCTGAAATAGCTAACACTAAGCTTGAGACCTCACAATGACCACACTGAAAAAGAAAGCAACAAATGGCATCTGGGATGTTAGGGGATAGAGTTCGAGAGTTTGTTAGTGGCCTAGATGAAAATAATGGCAGAATCTGATCTGAGGGTCGAATCTGAATCCAGTTGTTGAGGAATAAATGAAAATTGACAACATCAGATTCTCAGGTTTTCCCTACATGCTCTGCCCTAGTCTAATTCTGTTATTTTTTGAAACATCTCTGTTTGAGCAGTCTCATATTCAGCCAGCCTTTTCTTCATTTCAACCTCTGATTTTGCAGTTTTATCACCTCATCTGAATATTTGTTCAAAGCTTCTTCCATTTTTCTAGCCTTTTGTTGCTTAAGCCGATATACTTCATCAGTGTTTCATTTATTTTCACCAGCTCTGTGTGCAATTGTCTTATACTTTCCTCTGGGTTACTGAAAGTGATGTCTGGAGCTTGCACTGCTTTTTGCTGAACAGCTGCAGTACTTTTCCCAGTCAGTGTTTTTTTCCTCATCTTTTGTAGCTGATTTTCCTTCAGGTCTTCTGTACTTCTTTTTTCCTGGGATCCAGACAGTGTACTTATTAGCCAGTTAGTGAAATTTATACAGAAACACAAAAGTCCACTGGCCTTCTCTGCTGAGTTTCTATTTTATGGGTGAAACCCCGCAGTTTGCCTATAAGAGATGTCAGAACCTTACACAATGAATATGTTATAAAGAAATAAATACTACTAAGCCCATAGAAATGGAATGTAAAAGGAAAGGAACTTTATTATTGTTTGTTTTGTACACATTTAGCAGTAGATTTTATTTTCCGACACCCTATTAGTAAAAAAAAGTCCATGAATGTACCTGTTCTGCTATCAGTAACATAAAAATATAGTTTATTTAGCTGCTTGCAATGCCTGTGAAAGTTTTTACCTAAGGATATGTAATAGAAAGTAGAAGGAAAAGATTTCACAGCATCTGTCTGACATAAGGAGAAAGATTCTTACTAATTCATTGGCTAAACATACCAAAGAAAATGGTACATCGCATAGTTTTAAGTTCATGGTAAAAAGAAAAAAAATTACCCAAAGTGAGAGGAGGCGATATTGTAAATGATACCAAGATTGCAGAACATAAATGGATTTAAGTTTACGCACTGATAAACCACCTGGGTTAAATACATCCATTAGTTTAAAGCCTATTTTAAAGAATAAACAAATGAAGTTGAAAATGTAAATGAATAATGTTTTGAGGGCGTATGTTCAATATTAATCACTATTTATTATTTGTACTTGATTAAGTAATTTTAAGGTTCTAATAATGATATATGGTGTTATCTTTTTAAGAATTTTTAAGAGTGAACACTGAGTTCTACTGGCTTCTGAGGGTCATGTTCTGAATATAAAGGACTTACTGATATTATGTTTTTATCAAGCACTGAATAAGGGAGTTGTCCCAAAAGTTTTGCATTTTTACTTGAGATTAAAGTTTAAAATTTTTGAAAATTAACTTTGGGATTGAGATCCCATCTTTTGCATAGATTCGTATCAGTGGTTGGTGTCGTTGATCTCATTTACTCAACCCTTACCTATTAGATTTATTTACTGTTTCCCAATGGCAGAGCTAGAATTAAGCTGTTAATCAACGTGCAGCCATCTTGGAAATCCAATCCATGCTAATTTAATTAATGTTTCTGTTGGTTCTTTATTCCTCTTTGATTTTGTTGTCCTAATATAAGTGTGTTTTGAACCTAAGTTTGTGTGCATCAGTCCCTAATCCCATCCCAAATGCATTCAGCTATACACAAAATATACTCTCAACACTTTTCTCTGTTTCTGAAGCTATTGCTTCATGTTGCTGACCTCTTTTAAACTTCCCCTCTCCCTCTCTTTGCAATTCTACTTCTTAATAATCTCATTCTCTGCAAGATTCCTCTAGCTCTTTAAATCCCCCCAATTAACTATTCTTTTCTTCAATTACAACTTCTTTTAGCAGCCATGTTCTAAGGAGGTGTAAAAAAGGGGGATTATTATGTCTAGAGATAAATTGCTCCTTTATTTGTTGTCTTCTCTGTTATCCATGTCTCCAGTTATGTGCCGCAATGTTTCACTTGCAAGTAATATACTGAAAAGGTCAACACCCTTAGATAGTCCAGCCAGTGTTAATTGGTTTTCGCAGAAAGCACAACATTCCTACTTGCATTTTCAGAGCTCCCTGCAGTCTGTCCAATCAGTTTAAATTTTTTGCATTCTGCAGGGAGCTCTGAAAATGCTCCATGAATTGCGTGCATGCAGCTTGTATTCAAATGTAGCTACTTTTTAAGTTTTATTTATTTATTTTTTTGAGACAGTTGTTGCTAAAAATATCACTTTGTGAGTCTACATAGGGGAATAAGCAGTAGAGGCCACTTGAGAATGTCCAATTATACCGTGTCCATGCTTATTTCTAAAGGATAAAAAAACTGAGATCCCTAATTAACAGCCCTCCTACTGTTACAAAGTAAGTTGTGCAAGTACTTACAACAACAGATGTCCTACGTATCACTGTTGCAGTAATCCTTACCATAGTGATATCCTGCTGAGGGAAGATGTACATCTGGCAGCATACCAAAGTCTGGGCTCTTCTATGCACCATATATCAGATGTATGTTTATGTCCAAAGCATAAGGTAAATAAATGACATAACAGTGCAAAACCCTCTGAAATGAACTGCCCCAGAAGAATAGTAGCAACAGCATATAAGGAATGAAAGGTACATGGTACATGTGCATCCAAAAAAAAAAGAAGAGAAGTCCACTCAGCTAGAGGAAAACAGAAAACCCAACAGGAAAAGGAGTGAGGGAGGGATGGAATAGTGTAACAATGATAACTATGGCATTTACTGTTATTCTAAGTTCTTATGCAACTGTACTAAGTGTCCCTCCTTAATCACTGTCACAGTATTCCTTACTCTAGGGAGAGTAGGAAAGTTATGGTAAAGAATGGCAGGAGGAAGGAGAAACTGAGGAATCCTCCAAAAAACATGAAGGATGGACCTAGCAAAATCTGTTTTCTCCCTTGAAAACTCATTCAACTTGTAGTGCTTAGTAAAGGTATGCACAAAAGGCCAATTTGCAGCTTCCAGAATAGATCTAAAATCTATATCATTAAAAAAAGCTCCAGAAGAGGCAAATGCCCTAGCAGAATGAGCTTGAAAGTACAGTTGCATAAGTTCTACGTATCTGTAATATTAGATATTTACACTGCCTTACTGGCATATGGGTAGAGGGAGGATTGAAAGGCACTTCTAGCCATATGCCAGTAAAGCAGTGTGTTTGCTAAACATCAGAAGCAGGAAGCTGTTAACTATGAAGTGAGTAACAAAAAATAGCTTTAGAAATCGAAGAAGAAATGGTTTACTTGGAGACTGCCAAACCCAATTTCATGCCCTGAAAAGAAACAAAAAGTTTCTTAGATCTTCTAATATCTTTAGTCTTATCTAGGCAGTATATGAGCGGTCTATGCAAATCAAAGGAAAGAAGAATCCTCTCATTTGTACTTTGTGGAAAAGGAAAGGAGGGACACATCAGTGACAACCTTAGGTAAAAATGAAGCAATAATTCTAACAACCATCTTATCTATGTGAAAAACTAGAAAAGGAAGGATGGCCATAACAGCCTGAAGTTCAAAGACTCCTGGCAGAAGTTAAGGCCACCAACAAGGCACTCTTCCAGGTACACAATTTCAAAGTGGAAGTAGCTGCTGGTTCAAATGGTGGCAGAGTCAACTTTTCAAGAACATAGTTCAGGTTCCAAGAAGGCAAAATGGGTTTTCTTGACAGCCTAACATGAAGGACACATTTTTGAAACTGTCTGTCCTCAAATCTAAAAGAAAGTGGTGAATCCAGAAGCAGATAGGCAGAAATGGCTGCCAATGAGCTTTAACAGAAGAGCATGCCAGACCAGAATTCAGCAACTCACACAATTAGGAAAAGCAACAGGAATATCCACCAAGTGAGGGCCTTGTTCATTGTTGTGCACCAAGAAGAAAAACTTTTCCACTTAGCTAGATGAGATTTTCTGGAAGTGGGTTTTCATGTCTCCTATAAAACCTGAAGCACATCCTCATTAAAATGGTGTTTAAAAGGAATCAAAACCCTATCACTCAGAATGCTAAATCTAGGGTAAGAAGATGATGGTAAATTAGACAGCCCTTGTATTGTGAGAGTAGATCCATCTTGGGGGCTAACTTGTGATGACTTCCCCTGGTCAGGTGAAAAAGAAGGGAAAATCACTGCTGCCTGGGCCAAAATGGAATTATCAAAAACATTTTGGGCTTGTCCAACATGATCTTGCATGAAAAACTTTGGTAAAAGAGGGGAAAATGCACACTGGAACATCCTTTTCCAGTAGATAAATATGGCATCCAGTTTGCAAGTCAAAGAATTTGGCATTCTGGAACAGAACATTGGGAGGTGTCAGTTCTGAAGGGAGGCAAATAAATCCACCTGAAGAGTACCATACCGATGAACAATGTTCAGGAAAACCTCTCTGTTTAACATCTACTTCTGAAGATCTGTGCTGGATCTGCTCAGATTGCCTGCCACTGCATTGTATTCTGAGGGAATACAGGCTATCTGAAGAATCAAATAATAGTGTATGGAAATATATCCCATGCTATGAGGGCTGGCCTGCAAAGGTGGCAAGACTTTGTCCCCCACCCCTGTTTATGTACCACAACATAGTGTTGTTGTTTGTAAAGACCATGAATGGACCTGTAGACCTGAGGTAATGCAGGGAATGAAGACCCAGAATATCCACTATCAAAGTTTTAATTTCCTTGGAATTGATATGGTCTTTCATCTGCTGAGGATACCAGACTCCTTGGACCCTGGTTGTGTTGGAATACGTTCCCACAGGTTTGGTCTGTAACATCTGTAAACTGCTCTTGAGTGGAGGAGATACCATAAAGAGAAGGCCTGGATTTAGAGGTATCTGATTGATCTACCAAAGAAAAGCCTTCCTTAGGTAAGATAAAAGAGGAATTGGGAAGTCCAGGGGTTGACTATGCTGAAGCCAAATTGACTTCAGATACTAATGGAACCATAGGTACAGTGGATGCCATGAACCCCAGGGCTCATAGAAACTGTCTTGTTTAGGTCTCTTGCAAAGGAAGAAGGGCCTGAAAGAAAGCAGTCAAAAAGAGGTCCTTGGGAGAAGGAAGAAAAACCATTATATTAAGAATATGAATTCTGCATCCCAAAAACACCTGGTTTTTAGAGGCATCAGAATGGACTTCTTTAGATTTAGGGTGAAGTCTAATACTGCAGAGCAGAAGCATTGTGAATTCCATGTCCTGCAGAAGACCCTGCTGAGAAGGTTCTTGAATAAGAAGTCAACCAGGTAAATAAAAATCTGAACACCATGAAGTCTGCAAAATGATATGATGGGGGTAGATATTTGGTATATACCACTGGGGCTGTTAAATACCAAATGGCAAAGCAAACAACTGATAATACAAGGAAGATACAGAAAACTGTAAACACTTCATGAAAAGAGGGTGAATTGGACTATATATATATATATATATATATATATATATATATATATATATATATATAAAAGCATCCCTAAGGTCCAGGGAAACCAGAAAGTCTTGAGGTAAAAGCACAGGAAACAGAGACTGAAAAGTCAACATTTTGAAAGAGGGAACATTCAGACAAAAATGTTGAAAAAGGAAAGATCTAGAGTGGATCTCCAAGAATCCTTTTTTCCTGGGAATCAAAAATATCCTGGAATGGAAAGTCTTGCCCTTCTGGCAATGGGGCACTGGCCGGATAGTACCCTGAGCCAAAACATCTTGAATTAGAAATGGAAAATGAGGTAACTAGTAAAGAGGAAGTTGAAGACTGCCTGAAAAGGGAGGTATGGACTTTCACACCATGTAATAATTGTTGTGAATTACAGACAGAACCAATTTGTCTGTTGTGGTCTTCTGCCATATGGGAAAGAACAGAGACAATCTTTGAGAAAGAAGAAGCTGGCCCAAGGGAAGAGGAAAATAGTCAAATGGAAGCAGGCTTGCCTTGAAACTTTGTCACCATGAGTCATGAGTTGGTTTATCAAAAAAAAATTAGATGATCTTTTACCCTTTCATGGCTGTTTATGCATAAAGAGAACCACTTTGCAGGGATAGTTACTTTGGTACTAAGGAACAGGGGAAAGACAAAGAAATTATGTACTTACCATAATGGAACTCAACCACTGGGTTCAGATCCAATCCTCAGATCCAACTCGGCCGGTTCTAGAGCTCGTGACCAACTAGAACTCTCAAGCTCCTCCTTACCCATAATGCACCAGCCCCAACATACCTCAGATCTTGTTTGTTAGTTGATATAAATAGTAATTATATGAATACTTTTTCTAATAAAGGAAAACAATATCTGGAGCTCCATAAAAGACACAGTGGTGTCTTAACAGCATCTCATTCTTCCAGAAGTCCAAAATGTCAAAGGTTGGAGGTTGGTAGGTGAGAAGTTGAGGAAGAATGAAAATGGACACCACAGATGGAGTGTTATGGTAAGTATGTAACTTCTTTATCTGATGTTGTCAATTTTCATTCATTCCTCAGCCATTAGGACAGAGTCCCAGCTATCTTATATCCTGGGTGGAATCTAAGGAATGATATTCCTGAACAAGGCTGAACCAAAGGCTGCTCTCCCCCTCAAGACCAGATTCAATTTGTAATGAATAATAAAAGTATGAGGATTAGCCTAAGTAGCAACTACGCAAATGTCATCCATGGAATGGTTGGATAAAAATACTGATGAGGTTGCCATAGAGCTTGTAGAGTGAGTATTTAAAGCTTTTGGAAATGGAATGCCTGATTTACTATAGACAAAAGCTAAGCAGTCCACAATCCATCTTGCCAGTGTAACTTTTGTTGCAGACTTGCCCAATTTGTTATCTGCAAAAGACATGAATAATTGATGAGATTTTCTAATGTCTTTCATTCTGTGTAAGTAAAAATGCAGCTGTCTATGAACGTCTAGCAAATGCAACATGTATTTACCTTTGATTTCAAATCATGAGAAGAAAATGGGCAAGTTAACAGATTGATTGATATTGAATTTTGACACCATCTTATGAATGAAAGAAGGATTAGTTGTTAATGTCACCTTATCTTTATGGAAAACCAAGTAAGGAGGTTTACAGAATGATGCTTGAAGGTACGAAATTCTCCTGGCAGAGGCAATAGCTGCTAGAAGTTCTTTCAAGATAAAAATTTAAGATCACATTCTGCAGCTAGTTCAAATGGGAAATGCATTAAGGCCTGCAGAACAAGGTTCAAATCCCATAGTCTTTATAAGGTGGTCTAAGTGAAACAGTATGTCTTGCAAAGGCATTGCATAACTTTGGAGAAGCTAAAGAAGAACTGTCAACTCCTATATTAAAGTCACAGATTGCTGCCAATTGAACTTAAATGGTAGAGGAGCTAGATCCCTCGTTAAAACTTTCTCCCAAAAATTCTATTAGACTTTATGAGGTCTGAAAAGGGACTGATACCTTTTTGATGCTTCCGACAAAAAAATCTCTTTCACTTACTCTTCTAGATTTTCCTACTGGAAGCTTTGTGGGAAGACGAAAGAACATGATGGAGAGGGAACAAGAGCATAGATTGTCTGGCTATTAACAGAAGTGGAGAAACCATGCTGTCAACTTTAGGTTTGAGATATCTGGGTGAATTATGCCTGTCAGGTGAGACAGTAGGTCTGGAATTGGATCCCAGAATCCAAGGTGGGTAAATTAGATGAGGCCAAAGGAAGAGGAACCAAACTTGTCAAGGCCAGTAAGGTGCAAAGAGGATGACTTTGCTCTTCAATCTTGCAGCTTTCTGTATGAATTTGGGAATCAAGGGAGTTGGTGGATAAGTGTAAAGAAGATCTGAGAGCCAATTGTGGAGCAGAGCATCCCTTGATGATTCCCCCAGAAGGCAGATTAGGGCAAACAAGCTGCAGCATTTGTTGTTTAAGGCAGACACAAAAAGATCGCAGCAAGGCTGCCCCATTGATAAGAAATTACCTGTCACTTTTTTGTTAAGAAACGACTCGTGTGGTAGAATAATAGACCTGATCAATTTTTCTCTTATCACGTTGGACTTCCCCTGAAAGTGTATTGCTATCAGAAAGCGATTGGATGAGATCAGCCATTGCCACACACACTGAGAGGTTCTTGACACAGGGAGTAAGATGTGGTTCCTCATTGTTTGCTGATGTACTAAACAACTGACATGTTCCCCATTTGTATCGCAATTGTTCCTAGATGCACAGCATCCTGAAATGCTTGCAAACCTAAAAGCACAGATCTCATCTCCAGAATATTTATATGCAAATTGGCCTCCTCGGAGGACCATGTGCCTTGAACTGTTTTCCCCAGAAGTGGCCCCACCACCAAATTTGGGATGCGTTCATGGTCACTGTAACTGTGGGTTGAGGGAGAAAAATTGACATCATTGTAAAAGTTAAATGACCTTCACCACCACCAAATGTATTTCTTGCAAGTCTGTGTGACCCTTATTTGAACTGATATCTTTTGAAAAAGACTTGACCATTGGGATGCTAGGATCCATGGAAGAAGTCTCATATAATATAACCATGAAGAAGAATAACCATGGCTGCTGACATTGACCCCAAAGCCTGAAAAATGAATTGGGCTAAAATTCTGGTGGTGTGAATAATTTTTGCAACTTGAACTCTCAAAGTCAGAGCTCTGTTTAGGGGAGGTGAGGCTGTTGGTGATATTGTATTGAGATGCACTCCTATGAATTCCAGTGTTTGTGACATAAGTAACCGAGTCTTGCCGTTTATTGTGATTCCCAGGAAGGAGCAAGTTTGGAGTACCTTGTCTCTTGCTATTGTTAGTAGATACCTGGCCAGAACAGCAATAATTCAGTTATCTAAATACAGAAACAGTAAGAGTTCCTGCAGTCTCAAGTGAGCTGCTGCCACTACCATGCATTTGGTAAACATCCTGGGGCTGTGGTGAGGCCAAAGGGCAGTGCTCTGAACTGGTAATGACGGTCTCCCAACCGGAAAAATAGGAACCTTCTGGAGTACCTGTTAATTTTTGTGTGACAGTAGGCATCTTGAAGGTCTATCGAGTACATACAATCGTCCTTGCTTAGAAAAGGCAGCACAGACTTAACTGTGACCATCCAAAACTTTAAATGCTGAACTGACTTGTTCAAATTGCTGAGATCCAAAACTGCTTTCCAGTCCCCTGTTTTTTTTTGGCACTAAAAAGAATGCTGAGCAAGTTCTGGATCCTTTCTGGTCTGGTGAGACTTCTTGGATGACTCTTTTCTAGCAGCTCTTGCATTTCTAGAGCTGCTGCTTTCCTCTGATTGGATGGAACATCGGGAAACTTTTGTGAAGATGGACATGGAAGGAAAAAGGGAATTATATAACCTCTGGAAACAATCCTCCATGCCCAAGTGTCTTTTGTGATATCTTGCAAGTCTCTCCGGTGCAGGGATAAGTGACCCCCAACGCTGGTAAGGCCTATCAGAAAAAGTGTCTCTAGACCCTTGGTTTTGCAGGCCACCAGTGCCACGTGGACAGAATCTTCCATTATTGTTCCCCCCTCTGCCTCTGGGGAAACCATCTCCAAGTGGATCCTGGAATAGACCCTGGGATTTCTCGAACTATATCTTTCGACCCCCCACACTGGTTCCCAGAAAAGGTCCTTTTGGGGTTGAAAAATGCATTCCTAGAGCAGAGAGAGTCTTTCCATCTTTCACACACCTAGAGACTGTATCTTTCATTTTCAGGCCAAACACGAAAGATCCATCAAAAGGAGCACTGACGAAAGAAGACTCAAAGGGCTCTGCAAAGTCATACAAGTGCATCCAGACATGTCTCCTTATTGAGATGTCTGAACCGGCTGCCCTTGAGGTACCCTCAGCTGCATGAAAGATGAGCCTCATGGACGAGTTTGAGATGGATTGAAAGGTCGCCAACTGTGAGGCTACTGTATCTTGAGCCTCTGCAGTAGTGGACCCTGAAAGAATATATGACAAATCAAATCTCTTTGCAGCCTTGTGAAGTGTGCCAGGTAATTCAGTGACCTAAGCACAAAGGTCACTGAAGTATTGACATGCTTCACGAACCTGTGGAACTTTGTTCAGCTAGTTGCTTCTTCGTGGACACTGCCATGACCATGGCATCTACAGGTGCTCC
Source organism: Protopterus annectens (assembly GCF_019279795.1). Taxonomy (NCBI): domain Eukaryota; kingdom Metazoa; phylum Chordata; order Ceratodontiformes; family Protopteridae; genus Protopterus; species Protopterus annectens. Next base: position 795,924,228 of record NC_056739.1, on the reverse strand, counting down.
CTTTCTCCAGTGTTCTCTTCCTGTTGGAAATGCCAGAATTCAGTTTGATCTCTTGGGGATGGGTTCAACTGCATCAGGTTCCTTCCATGCCCACTAAGAGATCAAATCAATGAGCTCATCAGGGAGTGGAGTCACCCAGGAGGTAGACTGTCTAGATCCAAACAACTCCAGAAACACTGATTCCTCTGGGGAAGGACTGTGGGAGGACCAACCACCCTGTTGCTTGAGGATCTCCAGAATGTCTCCAAAAGGGACATCATTGAGTGATCTCAGGGATCCTTCATCAAAATCTGAGTCTTCCACAATAGATTCCTGAGGGGAATCCAACTGCCTCCTTTTGCACCTCCTCTTTTGAGGTACTTCCTCTGTAGGATGCTCCAGGGAAATATTGTAAGAAAGGGTAATACCTGGCTGGGTGGTCTGGACAACATGGACTGATTGTCCCTGTGGAGTTGAATGTTGAGGCTTTTGGAGCAAACAAACATGGGATGCAGAAGGTAGGTCCATGGGGGGAAGAGACCCTCTGTCTTGCTGAAGCAGAGAACACTCTCTCAACTACCTAGAAGGAAGTCATCCTGGGAGAAGGAAGCCAATGCAAATGAGAAGTCACGCTTCTCTCCCACTGGCTCCATCTGCCTTGAAGGCAAGCCACCCGAGGCAGAGTCCGGAGATGAGCTGTTCAGGGCCAAGGCTCCGAGAGGCAGGAACTGCTCCAAAAACTTCGAGGTCGACTCCAATACCTTGGATCTGATTGGGAAACTATGGGTCCAAGATCCACTCGGCTTCAAACTCAGAGCCAGGGCACTCACAGAAAACTTCAGATCTGAGGACACCAGAGCTCTCGAATCTGTAAAAGATTATCTCAGCAAACTCAGATCAAAGGACAACTGCACAAAGTGTCGTGTCGAATCAGAGAAGGAGCCATGACTGGAGGGGTAGCTCTAGCTAAGGCTTCCTGACTCAAATGGGGCGGAGCCAAGAGAACTCCCATCTGAATTTACACAGACAGAAACTTCACCATTCTATCCATGTCACCTTCCGTGAGACTTCACGAAGAACAAGATGAAGCAATGGATGGCAATTTGGACCTTCATCTCTCAAGGAAGGGAGATGGCAGTGTTGAAGTTACTGGGTCAACAAACAGGGAATATTGGATCCGAGGTAGAATTTTCAGAGTTGAAGAACCCTGATCCAAAGATGTTTTATGTTAGGCAGAAGAATTCGCTGATCCAGAAGGCTTCGGATCCAGTCTACATTTCTTTGAAGGAGGCTCCGAGGATGATGGGGTGGAAGGACCAGACTTCTTTGGGAACATTTCAGCAGTGTCCTTGGAAGATGCGTTGGGGGTGAGCTTCAGATAATGCTTCTGAAAAAGAAGGTGGAAGCAATCCTCTTAAAATAAGTTTGCTTCTTCTGTTCACTAACCCATGCAGATTGAAACTCTTACAAATGTCACAGCCAACAGTGAGATGCTCAGGGCCCAAGCAATATAAACAAAGGTCATGTGCATCAGATTAAGGCAGCTTATGGCTGCAGTTTTAAATTTTTTGAAACCCCTCTCTGACATTTTGAGAATTAAAGTGAGAAGTATGTATGAGAGACTAAAGATCATTTTTCTCCTTTCGGCTTTTCCCCTTAGGGGTTGCCACAGCTAAACAACGGTCTGCAGAATGATTGGCAGTGGAGTTTTATGGTGTCAATTTGACAGCTCAGTGCCCAACTTTCCACAGAAGCACACACATGCACACAATTGTATCTAGGGCCAATTTAGAGTGCCCAATCAACCTGCATCATGTCTTTGGAATGTGGGAGGAAACCAGAGCACCCGGAGGAAACCCACGCGACCACAGGGAGGACATGCAGACTCCGCACAGAAGGCACCCCAGTCAAGAATCGAACTGGAGAACTCTTGCTGTGAAGCAGCAACGCTAACCACTGCACCACCGTGGCCACCCCACACTAAAGATACTATATTGTTTTATTATTTTTATAATTTCTATTTAGGTACAGAAGGAAAGAATAAAAGGGAAGTGAGTACCAATAATGGTAGGAAGAAATACACAAATATGTAAAAGTTAGATAAAGCTACAGATTAAGAAAAGAAAAAAGTAATGCCAGCAATGCTAATGAATATGTATAAAAGTGTATGTAGAAAAATCAGGGTGAAAAGGACCTTAATGATAATACTGCACTTATCTTAATCCAAAAAGCTCAAGAGTAAATGTCAGAAAAATATGTATTCACATATAAGCTACTAAGAAAAATATGTATTCACTTATAAGCTACTAAGAAAAATATGTATTCACATATAAGCTGCTAGAAATATATGTATCCAAACATTCAGACATATATAAGTTGTGTGGTTAGATATATAAATGAACTTGAACATATATGGAATACATAGATTGAGAAATAGAATAATATGTAATGCATTTAATTCTGTTTCACTAGAATAATAGTAGAAATAAACTCGCATATTATTGCTTGAAGCATAAGCTGCAGTGTGACTAGAAACTTGGCCTTGGCAGCGATCAGCTCGGCCTGGCTCATGTCTGTCAGTGAAAGATTATTTTGCAAAGTTAGAAAATAATGAATCTGTGTGCATGTGTATCTTTTCCTGCTTCCACCAGAAGAACGGCCTTGTCGCACTATCAGAGATAATGTCCAGCTGGTGAACAAGAAAGAGACAAAGAGAAGCATTAAAGAAGACATGCACCCATTGTATTCGAACTAATCTAAGAGCCTTGAATTGGCTACATCCTCGGAAGGACATTGTGACTGACCAGGTGCTTGCAAGGCTGTAATATTCTCATGGGAAAGTAACTTTTTAAAAATTGTAATATCAGCATTTTTCTTATGAATGATCATGATGTAAAAACCCTGTCACTGACCACGTCAGTGAGGTGGGCAAAAGCTGATTGCAAACAGTATAAATGACATGTGTATCACTAATAAAACTAGACAAAATTCTGTACAAGTTTGTGTATGGTTTTTTGCCTCCTAATGTACATTAGAGTATTTGTAGATACCTGAGAAACCTGCATTACTGTTTGTTATTGACTGTCATTTTTAAATGCCAGATGATTTTTACAGTCTGACTTTAACGAATTTATTTAACATTTTGGTCTAATCGTGGCGAATTCCCCTCATGGTCCCAATCGGGCCGGAATCAGAAGCTGCAGGTCAGAGCATATAGGTGGCACCGAAACCTGTGCAGAAGAAGGAAAGACCTCCGACTGAATTGTCGTATCTAAAGAGGCTGTCCACTTGTCTGATCTGTGGCGGCGGAAAACTGGATCCTAAAGAAGTATAACAGTAAGCGGGAGGCTCGGGTAAGCAGAATTCCTCTCTTTGTTTTGTTTTAGATCAGGGACCAGGTTACACTGTGCTATTGCTAAGGTTTGTGATAGCAGGGAGAGAGGTAGTCAAGTATTGTATCTTGAGTCATAGATCAGGAAGTAAACAAAGCAAAGTAAAACAGTCATTCTAGACACTACTGTGGATACGGGAATAAGATACCACGTGGTACAAGAGAAAGGGTTACGTAACAGTTCTTTTTGAAGAGACATGGGAAATGAATGCACTAAAGGGTCACGTGACCCTAACAGAAGAAAAGTATATGCAATTGCAAAGAGCAGATAATGTGAGACATTTTTCAAAATGGGTTAATAAGTATGACTTTGATGGTAAATTAGATAAAATATCATTAGTAAAACTTTTGAAACAGTTAAAATCTGACGAGAAGGTCAGGCAAAAACAACAACACCTCAAGCACATAGGTGGATTGAGGAAGTGAACTGAAGGGAACAGAAAAATAAAAATGCAAAAGCATTATTTTTAGACAAAGAGGATAATAATACAGTAATAGCATCGGTCCCTCCCCTACCACCTCCTCCGATGCCTTACTTAGAATATGAAGCGGGAGGGCGGGCTAGACCCCCCCCCACGTTATCCGGAGACAACAGGGGTATTAAGACAACCATTTGTAAGAGAACCTATCGGAACTAGATCCCGAACACGTCAAACATTTATAGATGTTCAACCAAGCGGAAATTCATTAGATGAGAGTGAGGAGATCTGTCCATTAATTGAAGTACCAAACCCACAGGCAGGACAGGAGGGCCAGGCCTCAACTCTCTTAGTGTATAGACCGTGGACACCGGAAGACATCCGGAAAGCTACAGAGGGAATTCCCCATCCAAAAATTAACTTTGAGAAATTTGTACAAGACTTACAGGGTATGAGATTGAGTTATCACCTGAATGGGGAAGAGGTAGAAAAAGTAGTTAGACAAATTTTGGGTCCGGACTGGCATATGATTTGTGGTGCCTGGAATGCCCGTGACGCGCAACTCAGGCCACTCCCACATAGTGACGCAGAACTAGATGCTAGATTGAAGAGTCTTACAGACCGCATTACTGAAAAATGGAAACCTAGGGCAGATTGGACTTGTATTAACCAATGCGTACAACAAGATAATGAAACAGTAGACGCATACTATGGTAGATTATTAGAATGTTTCAATAATCATAGTGGTATGACTATTCCTGAAAATCAAAAAAATGATAGCCCATATGAACAGCAGTTGAAGAATGCATTTTTAAAAGGTTGTATTGCCCCTATCAATAGCTTCACACGAAGCATATGATAGATCACCAGTAGGCTCCAAGCCTTGTTAGAGTATGCTAGACATGCCGAAAAACATTTTAATAGTAAAAGAAAAAAAGCAGGTCTTCACAGCTGAAGGCGGTCACGGTGCGGAAGTTTTGTAGTACAAACAGCCAAAAAGGGTAAGCGAAATGCTCAGGGTAACAAACGTTCTGACAGAAACTCAGAGTTTTATGAGGACAGGAAAAAGAGGTGAGTGCTTCAATTGCGTAAGAAGGGACATTTGGCAAGGGATTGCAGGAGCAAGGCACCTGTGGAAAAAAGGATAAGGATGATGAGGATTGACTAGATGGCAGTTATACTGCTCGGCAGTCATTAGGAGAGACTAATGAGCAGGGAATAATGTAAATACCTTAGAAGAAACAAATGATATGCAACCGGATGTAGAAGTTGGGGAAAGTGAAGTTTTGGACTTGGCACTACTGAGCTTGGAGCTCTATTTAGCAGACACTAAACCGGAAGTTACACTTCTGGTGGAAGGGAGAGAAGTCAAATTTTTGTGTGATTCAGGAGCATCACGAACTTTGATACACCCTTCAAAGTTACCGAACATTCTGAGTCACCCGATTATATATTAGTGAAAGCAGCAAACGGACAGCTGTACAGGGAACCACTTTCCCATGATATAGCAATAACTGACCCTGTCTCGGTATAACCCAGAGAAGTAAAATAGTACTTTCTGCCAAATGCCCCATGAACTTATTAGGAAGAGATCTTATGCAACTTTTGGCATAGCAGTAGTCCCTACCATGAATGGTATGGAGGCACAGAGACAAACTGATGCTTTTGTAGTACGATCGGAGGGTGAGGCCTATTATTGGTACAGCCAGGACCTGGTTACAACCGGTCCAGGGGCAGTGACCAAGGAACTGATGAATGTAGCCACCAGCAAGGTGCTTCCCTCGATGTTGATCAACAACATTTGTTACATTGTACCCTATATTATTGTAGCACATCAGGGCCTGATAAAGAATATGAACAAAAATTGTTCAGGAATCCCAAAATGAGACATACTACGGACTTTATACTGGGACACTGAGGGCAATAGTGTAGTGAGTTGTTCATTACCTCAGGAGTTCTTGGAATTGTACAAATCCAATAAACTACCGCATGTTAGCCTAACCAAAAACAGGAATGTTAGGTGGGTAGACTTGGGTGACAAAGTGACAAGATGGGAGAAACTAACTGACTTGGAGTTATCGGACCTAGGAGTACAGAAACAGAAACTAAATTGGTTAGCAAAAGCGGACCCAGCTGTACACTTACAACAGAGTGAAGACAGCTGATTGGCGTCTTGATAGAAGAAGAAGAAAAAGCTTTGAGTAAAATACCAAATGTTCTTTGGTCAACAGGGAAATCGGATGTAGGACTTATTCAACAGCAGGGCCAGTAGTTATTACACCAAAATCGGCCTTTAGACCAAGAAAAAGACAATATCCTTTGAGCAAGGATGCGAACAGGGAATCAAACCTATCATAATGGCATTACTTAAGAAAGGGATACTGGTAGAATCCTTGGATTCACCATGTAATACTCCTCTATTTCCTGTTAAAAAGCAAACGGAGAATGGCGGATGGTACAAGATTTACAGGCTGTAAATGATGCGGTAATACCAGGGGCACCTACGGTGCCAGACCCACATACCTTGTTAAATGATTTGAAGTCAAAAAAAAATATTTCACCGTGGTAGATATTAGCAATGCGTTTTCTCAATACCTATCCACCCTGACAGCCAGCATTGGTTTGCATTCACATTTCAGGGCAAAAGGTATACGTACACCCGACTACCACAGAGATATAGTGAAAGTCCAACAATATTCGCACAAGAGATGGCTAGCAACCTGGCGGGTTTCTCCACCAGGGCAGTCAAGTATTACTTTATGTAGATGACATCTTGCTTGCAGCTCCTACCCAGCAGCAATGTAGGGAAGACACAATAGCATTGTTGAAATTTTTGGCTGAGCAAGGGCAGAAAGTGAATAAACATAAATTGCAACTTTGGAAAGAACAGGTTAAATACCTGGGATATGTGATATCCAAAGAAGGTAGAACATTAGATGAAGATAGGAAAACAGCAATCTTAAGCACCTAGACCAACTACCAAAAAGGAAATGATGTCCTTCTTGGGAACAACTAATTTTTGAAGTTGGATACCGATTTATGCTTTAGAAACGGCTCCATTGGCTGATTTAATATTTAAAACACCAATGGCAGCACAAGAAACACTGCATTGGACATCGGAAGCAGAAGCAGCTTTTTGCAGACTAAAACACCTGGTAGTTTCATCGTTAGTTTTAGGACTTCCGAATTATCATAAGAGATTTTCCAGACTGTAGATTGTAGGCGGGATATATGACGTCAGTACTGACGCAACAACATGGCGGCAAGCAACGCCCCATAGCTTACTATTCATCACAGTTAGATCCGTGGCACGATCATTACCACCCTGTGTACAAGCAGTTGTTGCAGCAGCTATGGCAGTGCAAGCTTGCCTCAGTGGTATTGTTTCATCCTCTCACGTTGAGAGTACCTCATGCAGTTGCGATAATTTTACTGCAAGAAAAAATAGCATTTTTGTCCCCTGCCAGACATCTTTCTTGTATGACCATACTATTGAGTCAACCTCATATGACAATTGAACGATGCACAACATTAAATCCATCGACATTGCTTCCGATTCCTGTAGATGGCACACCACACAGTTGCCTACAGGAAATGGAACAAATAACCACGCCCAGACAAGATCTCACTGATGTGCCTTTAGCCGATGCAGAGGTGACATTTTATGTGGACGGGTCCTGTAGACGAGGACCTACAGGAAAGAACCTAGTGGGTTATGCAGTAGTAACGGATAATGAAATCATAGAAGCACAACCCCTGCAACATAACCTGTCTGCTCAAGCAGCAGAATTGATAGCTTTGACACGTGCCTGCACTCTAGCGAAAGATAAATGTGTTAACATATATACTGACAGTCAGTATGCTTTCTCTACAGTGCATGTCTTTGCAACAGTGGAAGAACAGGGAATGATAACATCTACTGGCAAACCGATTAATCATGCACAATTGATTTTGAACCTGTTAGATTCTATTCAGTTACCCACTAGAATAGCTATTTGTAAATGTGCAGCCCATACCAAACAACAAGATAAAATTTCAAAAGGAATGCTGGGCTGATGCAGCTGCAAAACAAGCTGCCTCAGACCTAGAAACTGTGTTTTCAAATGAAGAACTACAACCTTCTGAGACTCTAGATTTAGAAATGTTAAAAACAATGCAGACATTAGCTACAAAAGCAGAAAAGCAAAAGTGGATAAAACGAGGAGCAATCCTTGAAGAGGGACTGTACATCTCCAAAGAGAAAAACAATATTGCGATCTAATTTATTTAGATATGCAGCTTTGTTGAGTCATGGGCAGAGCCATGTCTCAACAGGGGGGATGGTACAGTTAGTTAACAAAACATTCCAAACATATGGATTTACAATTATACACAAAAATTTTGTGCAACATGTCATATTTGTAGCAAACATCATGCACAGGGAGCATTTAAACCGGGTTGCGAGGGACTCCGACACCACCCTACCCGCTCCATACTATTTGTATGGATTTCATAGAACTGAATAAGTGTGAAGGGAAAAAATACTGTTTAGTGATCATAGATATGTTTTCAAAATGGGTAGAAGCTTTTCCGACTAGGAATCGGATGCAGCAACAGTGGCAAAAGCCTTAGTAAAAGAAATCATTCCTAGATTTGGCATACCAGAAAGAATTTATAGTGACAATGGAACACATTTTGTGAATCAGACAATACACCAGCTTGGGAGAATCTTTGGGATTTCTTGAAAACCATTGTGCTTATCACCCCAGTCAGCAGGACTGGTGGAAAGGTACAATGGAATTTTGAAAACAAGTTGAGAAAATTGATAAGTGAGACTCAAAAGACTTGGATTTGCTGTCTGCCTTTAGCACTGCTGAGCATGAGAACTGTTCCAAATGTAAGGGTTTGACCCCTTTGAGATAGTATTTGGGAGAGCATATTGTGTGCCACAATGGAGGGCCCTCATGCCTGCAGAGCTGGAGGCCGATAGCTCATTAGCTAGTTATATGAAGAAATTGTTAACAAATAAGACTGTTTTGCAGTTGAACTCTTTTCAGACAAAGAAGAAACAAAACCGAGGCCGTGCTGACCCGGGGTCCTGGATCTGGCTGAAAATCATCAAAAGAAAGAACTGGGCGAGTCCAAAGTGGGAAGGTCCGTACCAGGTACTATTGGCAACACCTACTGCAGTAAAATTGCTGAGAGATCATCTTGGGTTCATTTGACGACTGTAAACCACTTAAAGAGTTTAAGTTGGACAAACATTTTTAACTGACATACCACAGAAACAGGATGGCCAGAGGCAGAGTGAATAAAATGCAAAACAACCCCAAAGACATTGGTTCACTGGCCTACTGATCATACATTTATTAACCATGTTTGTAGTGACCTTTTTGTTGTTATGGTTTTTCTTGCATATAACTACAGAAGTGAAATTGATAAAACGTGATGATGAACTAGCTATAGACTGGCACCCGAATTTCAACACATACCTGGCTATGAAACGAGTCTATGTAGAGACTATGAACGTTTGGCTTTCTTGCTGGGTTTGTACTGCAATACCCACAGCATATGGAGGACTTTTAATGTCTGCTGTCCCCCTGGGGATAAATGAAACTTGGGAAAACCTATTATTTGACACGGGTACTGTGAGATCACAAGACAAAGTGGCATTATATTTACCCGTTACTCAGAAAGGAATTGTTTGCTTTGTTAAAAACGATACACTCCAGGTTGGTTGGAGTAACTGTAACATAACTGTGTCTTACAAATGTTATATAAAACCTGTAGACCAAGGTACTAGTTGTAGCACGAACTATGGTTTGTATTTAAGCTTGATGAAAACAACATTGAGAGATGTGCAAAAAACTCCTGAAATATATAGACAATTATCTGTTATAGATAAAAAAATGTTTCATTCAGGGTTAACCCATCAGTACTAAAGTAGAAAACTGTTATTTTGTTTGTGGGAAAAAGGCCTATAAATGGTTACCTGAGAATTGGTCCGGCAGTTGTTTTTGGGTTATCTGGTTCCAGCCATAAGACATACTGCAGAATTGCCCTGGGTAAAATACGCAATGTGAGAAATGTAGCTCAGCAAGCCGAGAATACAGTCAGAAAACCTGCTAATCCAGTCGGTAAGACTGAAGCAAGCTGGCAGGAGCATTCGCTGTGAAGGACAAAGAAAACTGACTCATATGGACTTGAGTGACAGTGTTATATCCTGGGCTGGGATATTGCCAGCCTACGGAGCAGTCAAATCAATTTGGGAACTGAGGAAATTGTCAAAACTCCTCAAGTAATGAGCAATGCGACTTTTTCCGCTCTTGAACTTGTGACTGATGAAATGAATGCAATGAGAACAGTCGATTACAGAACCGAATGGCTCGACTTCACCCTAGCGGAGAGGTGGTAATGCGCTTATCAAAGAAGAATGCTGTGCGCACATTCCAGACAACCAACATGAAATCAATGATCACCTGGAGGTAATACAGCAGGTGTCAGCAATGGCAGAACCAGGCCCAAACCCACTGACGAACTTTTTCCAGAATCTATTTGGGGGGTGGGGGTCAGTCCTTATGAATATTCTGATTGCAATTTGTGTAGTACTGCTCATAATTGGAGCATGTGTCTGCTGCGGCATACCCTGTGTGAAAAAATTAGTTAAAGACCTAGTTGACATATCAGTAACTGAAACTATGTACCAGGACATGGAATTGAATTTGTTGATACCAAGCGAAAGTCTATCTGAGATATAAAACAAATGACTTACTTAGCTGAAAGTCCTTGAAAGGAAGAGGCTAAGAAATGAAATAATACTGTTTATGTTTCAAATAGAATGAAATGCATTAACAGGAGGGAGAATGTCAGAAAAATATGTATTCACATATAAGCTACTAAGAAAAATATGTATTCACTTATAAGCTACTAAGAAAAATATGTATTCACATATAAGCTGCTAGAAATATATGTATCCAAACATTCAGACATATATAAGTTGTGTGGTTAGATATATAAATGAACTTGAACATATATGGAATACATAGATTGAGAAATAGAATAATATGTAATGCATTTAATTCTGTTTCACTAGAATAATAGTAGAAATAAACTCGCATATTATTGCTTGAAGCATAAGCTGCAGTGTGACTAGAAACTTGGCCTTGGCAGCGATCAGCTCGGCCTGGCTCATGTCTGTCAGTGAAAGATTATTTTGCAAAGTTAGAAAATAATGAATCTGTGTGCATGTGTATCTTTTCCTGCTTCCACCAGAAGAACGGCCTTGTGCGCACTATCAGAGATAATGTCCAGCTGGTGAACAAGAAAGAGACAAAGAGAAGCATTAAAGAAGACATGCACCCATTGTATTCGAACTAATCTAAGAGCCTTGAATTGGCTACATCCTCGGAAGGACATTGTGACTGACCAGGTGCTTGCAAGGCTGTAATATTCTCATGGGAAAGTAACTTTTAAAAATTGTAATATCAGCATTTTTCTTATGAATGATCATGATGTAAAAACCCTGTCACTGACCACGTCAGTGAGGTGGGCAAAAGCTGATTGCAAACAGTATAAATGACATGTGTATCACTAATAAAACTAGACAAAATTCTGTACAAGTTTGTGTATGGTTTTTTGCCTCCTAATGTACATTAGAGTATTTGTAGATACCTGAGAAACCTGCATTACTGTTTGTTATTGACTGTCATTTTTAAATGCCAGATGATTTTTACAGTCTGACTTTAACGAATTTATTTAACAGTAAAGCTGGCCATGTCTAAACACGAAAGGTGCAAACAAAAGCTGAGGTATGTTAGGGGTTGGTGCATTATGGGTAGGGAGGAGCTTAAGAGTTCCAGTTGGCCTCGAGCTATAGTATCAGCCGAGTCAGATCAGAGAATCAGATCTGAACCCAGTGGTTGAGGAATGAATGAAAATTGACAACATCAGATATATCTATTTAAGATATTGCATGACCATAACCTTGTCTTGCAACACTTTAGAGATCTGCAGCAGCAGAGCCAAACAAAAGGAAGAAAAAAACCCCATCAAATCTAGAAACAAAGCTGTGGCAAAACTCTAGCAGCATTTTTATGCAAGAAATACAGAAAACAAAATAGAAGTCGGTTGATATAGTAGTTTGAGACAAATGAAGACTATATGATGGACCATCTACTTTAAACTAATGCATCATTTCTGGGACATCATAATGGGTTGGTTAAAAAAAGATTGCTAGAATAAGTAAAAAGAAGCAACACAAGTCTTATCTTTTCACATTACATTATATTTATTTCATTTGCTTTACAGCATAGTGAGACAACCTATCTTTTCTGCCCTTTTAAATGTCTTAACACTGTACGCCCCCCTCCATCCCAATCCTACTGTTCACCCTCCTTCCACCTGCTCTATTCCGTCTTAAATGCCTGTGTCGATTTCCCCTCCACTATCTACTCCAGCTGCCCATTCCATCTGTCCACAACCTTCACTGTAAAAAAGTGTTTTTGGAGAGTTATTACTCCCCACCAGCGGCTGCCTGTGCCTTTTCCTTCCCCCTTTGTCCTTCCTGCTCAAAGTGACTGTTTCATATCTTCTTGACATGATCTTGTGCACTGATTTTATGTTCCTCTGTCTCTTCTGGTCTCAAGTGAATACAGCTCTAATCTCCTCTAGTCTCTGATCATATTCCTTCCTCAAAATCTCATGGATCCTTCTAGCACTTTTCCATCATATTCCTTGATGAAGATTGATGCCGTTTTCCTTATACGATCTCTAGAACTGCATGCAGTACTTATGGGGTGGTCTGACTAAGGCACTATAGATGGAAGCATTAGAAACAGTACTTTTATGGAATTTTTCCCCTTGAAAATACACCCTGAATTCTGCTAGCTGTTGCTACTGTGCTCTTGCTCTGTTCTTGGTGGTCCAATCTCAGGTTTGGCCAGGGCTCCCAGATCCTTTACTGGCTATGTTGACATCAGTTGCATTCCATTCCCTCAATATTTTACACCAGGAAATTTGTTTTCTAAGTGCAGTACTTTGCAATTGTGTACAATGAACCACAACTGCCATGTTTCTGCCCACTTGACCATCCTTTACACATCTATCACTAGATTCTTTCTTTCACTCTCCATTGTGACATCTTTGTGTCATTAGTAAAGGGGCTGATCCTGTACTCTTTTCCCTTAGATATAGCTGAGACAACCCCTGTACTCTTTTCCCTTAGATCTGGCCAAGACAACCTCAGTGAAGAGTGTTGCACCCAGCACAGAACCTCCTCATAGGCTACTAGTCACTTTAATAATTCCAGACTCTGTCCATCTCACCACAGCCCTATATGGCTGTGTCCTACCACTTAGTCATGTAGCCATCTAGTTTCTCAGTCTTAAAAATACCTCCAACCTTTCTAGTCTTCCTATAAGTCTCCTGTGAGGGACCAAATCAAAGCCCTTGCTGAAGTCTAGGTAGACTGTTCACTGGTTCTCCCCTGTCAAATTCACTGGTAAGTCCCTCATAAAACTTAATCAGATTTTACTTTATTTATTTTACTTGACATTTATCAGGAAAGTCTGACTTGGAATGAAGCAAATTTTCAACAGAGGCCCATGGAGAAGTGCTCCAGATACATGTCTTTGTAACGTGGGAGGAAACCAGAGTACCTAGAGAAAACCCACACAGATGCAGGGAGGACATGCAGACTCCGCACAGAAAGCACCCCAGCCGAAAATTGAACCAGAGAACCTCTTGCTGTGAGCCAACAATGCAACCACTGTGCCATCCAGTTTACTTAGAGCTCCTTCTGGCCATGAGAGACTGATGTTCTCTAGAAATGCTACCAGCCTCCCCCTAAGGATTCTTTCTATGACATTCCCTGGCACAGCAAGTTAACAAGCCTGTTATTTCCTGTATTTCTCCTACCACCCTCCCTTCTACAAAGTTTCCCATTCCTCTGGCACTTCTGGCACTTCTCCATGAGCTGGTAAAAATCTCTACCTGGGGGGTTCTGTAAAGTGCAAGCCAAATCAAGGTAAGATCATGCTGCTGCATACTTTCCAGCAAACTTTCATGGAGTTAAAGATACTGAATTACGGAAAGAAAAGTATGTGGTGGTAGGGGTATTCAATATTGATCAAATCACAAGACATATTACCTAGTTATCTCTTGGTCAGTATTATTCCATAGACTAACTTCTTTTTAGTATACACTTTTGAAAGCATAAATCACCTGTGGTTTGAACCTCATTTGGCAAAATCAAACCAGTGATAAGCAGAGCACTCATGTTAGGCAACATTAAAGTTCAGTTCTAACTTAAAGATGGAAAGCTAATGAAAAATGTTTTATGTATTTTTATAAAAACAGAAAAATAGTAAACAGTAATATTCCATCCCCAGTATGTATTTAGTAAAAGTCTAAAGTTGAGAGAGTGCATATTTTCATCAGCATTACGTACCTGCTAGGCAGTACCTCAGCCCATTTCTAGTCATAAGTCTCTTTTTAAGTAATATTGTTGACTTACCTTGGAACCTTCCATATTTTTGATCCACTTCAGTGCCTGACCCTGAGGATCTATCATTAGAGGCCATCTAAAGGTGAGAGAAAAAGGCAGAGTGAATACAGTTCAACACATGGTACTGTTACCATTCTGGGTATTGCATTCAATGACCCAGCATGGGAAAAGAATGAAGCATCATGCGTACAAGTTACAGTAACATGAGGCAGTAATGAGAGCAACAGATTACTGCATTATTTATTTATTTGTTTCAGTTTGGTGATGGGGGGGGGGCACTGGGCTCGATAGCCCATTTTCAGTGGAGGCTTGGGGAGAAAAGCTCCAACATTACATAGTAAAAACATTAGATAAAGTTACAATTCATGATACAGATACATAAGCTAAGCAAAATACAATTCATATAAAGGGTACAGAAAAAATAGAGACAAACAGGTAAATTGGTAAGGCTTCACATTACATAGTAAACTGAGTTTGTGGATTAAGTAACTATTCAAAATTCAGACATGAACTCGTACATTGTTAAAGTTACACTTTACACAATAAGCATTAAGCATCCAGATAAAGTACCCCTCAGGATGCAGATACATAAGATAAGCAAGTTATAGTAGCAATTGAGGGTGCAGACACTTTTGAGAACAGAGACATAAAGTGGTGCAAATACTTTGTAGAATAGAGACATGAACTAGTACATTAGTAATTTAGCAGATAGGTCATATGTTGCAAGGAAAGTAAAAGTAGGATGCAGTATATGCACAAGTGTTGTTAAACACTAACATGGCTTAGACAAAATCTCCAAAAGATGTTCGGCAGGCCCTATCCTTTGCTGGTACTGGTGACTATGTCAGTACATCTAAATGGGCATTCTGTTACTCTTTGTTAATTTTTTCAAGCAATCCATGCTCGAAGAAGAGAAGCAGAAGTGAACCTGGAAGAATATAAAAGCTCCCCACCATGCAAACAATAGCACATTCTCCCAGACTAAACATAGCAAAACTCATAAAGTATGCATTGTAAGTCAAGAAAATATCTAGCAGGAAGGAAGATGAGAAATCCACCTGCTGTAAGACTGAAGTCTTGAAGACCTATTGCACTGCTATAGTGAGTACCTTACACAGAGCTCTGTTGTGATTGCTCTGAGACATTCTTACAGCAGGCAGCACAATATGAGCAATACATCAACATGTCACAGGAGGCAACCTTTAGTGAAGGCAATGACACATACCAGGATACTCTGCAAGACCTTTCAATGAGAGATTGTTCTATTTAAAAAAAAAAAAAAACAGGTCAAATTGATGGTGCCTAGTGAAAGTATGCAAAAAGAAGACCAGGCTGATATAGTGTAGACACAATCAATGGAAACTTCTAACAAAAAGTTGTGAATGTGCTCAATGCCCAGGGAAATGAATTCTGTCAATCCTTGTGAAAACATACCGTGTCTATCAAGAAACATAATTTGTAACTGGCCAATGTGTTCCCTATATTCAAGTCAAGTCATCCGAAAATGAGTTACACTTAACTGATTCTTATCCAACAAGACATGCAACTCAAAAATGTCTAAAAATAGTAGATGTTACAATATATCACTGTTGCAATAGCCCAAGCTATATGGGACATATCCTGCCAGGGTCAGACAAGCCTATCAAATTCCATACCCTTTGGACACCTTCCATGCATCCTATCAACTGCACTGCAAAAGCAGGATAAAATCAGGGGACAGGGTGCCAAAACTACAAAGCTTTCTTGCCTCAGAACGGGGGGGGCTAAAGCCCTGATAAATAACATCAATTATAATAAAAAATACACTGGTGCAAAAATATGGGGAGAGAGGGAGGGAGGATGCAGCTACAGTAACAGTGATCTTTTTGAACATCTACTGTTATGTTATGGTAAATTTGCTTACACAGATTTACTGTGTTCTTCGTTACACCATATTAGAGTACCCTAAGTTATAAGGGACAAATACCAGAGCTTAGAAAGCAAGGCAGGAGGGAGAGAGATTACACTCCAGCAGCCACTGGAGAATGGTCCCACAAAAGCCTGCTGCTCTGGACCTAGAGAAGGAGTCTAGTTTGTACTGCTTGAAAAAAAAAAATGTGCCCAGAATTCCAAGTTGCTGCTTCTACACACACACACACACACACACACACACACACACACACACACACACACACACACACACACACACACACACACACACACACACACACACACACACACACACACACACACACACACACACACACACACACACACACGCACACGTGTACTGAATCAACCCCTTCCCAAAATGTCACCCTTGTTTTCCTCATAATTAACTACTTTTTTTTCACTATTACTGTACCTCTGTATCCTGTACCTTCCCTGTTCTTCTTCCTCCATACCTATTCTTCCCACCTACTGCTCCCAGTAGTCAGCAGCCCAATGACTGTTTTCTGCTGCCATTCATCACTGACCTGTTTGTCCACCAAGTATAACTCCCATCACCTTGCTCTCTATTTGCTCTACTCTTTTCCACCTAGGCATCCACCGTTGATCCCTAGATCGATACTGCTCTAATCTTTCCTCTTAGACATCCACTGCCTATCCCCACCCCCCTCTGCTCTATTCGCCTCCCACATCCTCTCTCCTTAGGACGTCCCACTTTCTGCTTCTACTATCCCCCCATCTTTAGCCCCGCCTGGTCCTTCTGGCCACCTCCTTACTTCCCCCCTTTTCCTACTTCACATCCTTTCTAATCCCATATAACCCTCCTACTTGGCGAGCTGCCATCTTTATTGTCTTGGAATTAATTCCCCCGGCTGCTGTGCATGCCTGGCTCTAGCATCGTGTTACTATGCAAGCTATTTTCTGGTGGGTTTTTTTTGTCACTACTTTGTGTATGATGTCTGCCTTTTAATTACAGCTTAGCTGAATGTTACACATGCTGATTGTTAAATGTGATTTTCCAGCGTGCTTATTTCTTTTTTTTGTGTTATGTCGCCTTCTACTTCTAATTCATACTGAACGACCAGCTGTTCCACGGGTGTCCCACGTGGTCCTGTTGTAAGTTATCCCACTTCCGAGAGTAACACGGTTGTCTATCACTAGGTTTGATGGAAGTCGCTCAACATCCTTGGGGTATTTTGCTTTATTCTTATTAGTCCTTTTTAAAACAAATTTAAAAAACAACACTAGATGTTAGCTTTTTAGCTTTTTGTCTTGGACTTTCCCTTTGTTATTATTATTTTATTCCGGGGAACTACCAGCTGCTGTACGGATCGTAAGAGCTCTTACTATTCGCTCAGAGCGCTGCTAATATCCTTACTATACAAAATTACCTCCCTCTTAACGCAGTGCTGCCCAACTGCTACACGGAGGTTTTATTTAGCAATTCAAGCAGTCTCCTTTGGCGGAACATAGTCTCAACGCCTTACTTGGTCTTAGGGTCCGATATATCTTCGGAGGATCTGCTGAGGGAAGCAAACGCTAATGATTAAGCTGCACCACTACTCTGTGTATTCATTGCGCTATTTAACTCAGGGTCTCTCCTTTTTATGTTTTATGATGCCTAGTGCTTATGTGGCTTTTGGACCTACGGTGACCCTGGTAGTCACACACTAATCTAGTCCGCTGCTGGGACTGATAGATCTTTAGCCTACCTATGCACAATTTTTAACCCATCTCCAGCTTTGCTTGTTAAGAAGTGGGATGAACTTACGACACCTCAGACTTGTGTAGGTAGTTACCCTCCTAATCTATCATAACTGCTAGATGTTTGTCTTTAGCCTTATATTAGTTAATGATTTAATAACAGTCTGACCATTCAGGTAATGTGGACACTAACCTGAGTAATTACTGCCTATTCCAATGCATTTCATGGTAGAAACAAGGTACTAGTCTGGATCTTTTTTAACTCATACTTGGTTTAACAGTGTTGTTTGTTACAAGGTCCTTCCTTGCCCTTCTGGCTCTGCTATATTAAATTGGACTTAGCAATACTTTCTGTCAATTGCTGTATAAACTGGCTGTGGAAACACTCCGGTTGTACTGTTTGTTAAGCATACTAGTTAAGACTGCTGTATCTCTTCTGTTTTATGGTCTCTAAAGCACTCTTTATAGACTGGTGTAAAACTGCTGTTACAAGGTTCTTTGATGCATTTTAGACAAACTGCTTAGCAACTGTTTCACTTTTGTTCTCACCTATGATATTTCTGTTCTACTGTTCGACAGAATTTTATATAGTTGTAGACTTTGCTATTGGTCAGTACTTTATAATGTGATTGCCCATAACCAATTGTGCTATTGGTCAGTACTTTATAATGTGATTGCCCATAACCAATTGTATGCACTGAAATACTGGGTTCACTATCCTATTTTACTATTCAAAGAACTGCATTTTATTTTCAAATCCCTTCTATATCTGTTTGTCCTCACCGCTCTAGGTTTGAATCTCCTATCTTACAGTAGAACTGATAAGTATCTACCTACCCAGTGAAAGGACCCCCAGCAAACAACTCTTCCTACACCTCCATAGCAAAGAACTTGCCATCCTGCTTAGGAACCCGGTTCACTAGGAGGCAAGAAAGTACGTGTTATTTTTACTTAGTGGTAACATTGTACACTTGTATATTCCTGCTATATTTATGTAACTGTACGACCTAGCCAAGCCACCCAGCAGCCATACTCTCCTCCCCACCCCTTACTTCTTATATTTTTCCCTCTCCTTGGACTGTCTCCTGCTACTTGATATCTTGTTCTTCACTCCCTGTGAGGTGTCCTGCATCTAGCTACTTTTAGGAGCCCTCACAAACCCTGTTACCTCTTATCTCTGCTCTCTCACCTCTACTGTAATTTCTCACTTTGCCCACTAGATGGCGCTCTAAACCAGGTCATCTTCTAATACTTCCATCTTTCTCCCGTTCTTAACCCTAGTCTCAGTTTAGCCCTGAACACTCTAAACTAGACGTTGAACCTTCTTCTTGGCCACCCTTGTTTTCCTCATGATTAACTACTTTTTTTCACTATTACTGTACCTCTGTATCCTGTACCTTCCCTGTTCTTCCTCCCCCCATACCTACTCTTCCCACCTACTGCTCCCAGTAGTCAGCAGCCCACTGATTCTTTTCTGCTGCCATTCATCACTGACCTGTTCTTCCCGCTCCGTTCGCCCTGCGGGCTCACTCCGCTCCCCTACTCTACCCCCAATTCCCACCCACCCCCAGTGCTCCTAGCCATATACTTCTGTAGCCACACCCCCACCCATGATCTTCCTATCACTACCTACTTCCACCTAACAATCCCACCCCCAACCTCTATATCACACTAATTAGTTTATTACCTCTTTTCAAGCCCACTCCCTAACCACTTCACAGAACACCCTCCATTACTAATATTTTCAGTTTTTCCCTCTTAAACCACATTTATTTCATTTAACTGTACTCTTCTACCATTAACATTCTCTTCTTCATACTGCACTTCTCTCCTTCTCCCTCCTTTCCCTTATTCTATTTCTCTCCTTCACTCAACAAACTCCAACACCTTACCTACACAACCAAATGGACCCAACACTTAAGTATTATCATACTAACCTGCTACTCTTAATTACAACTCTTGCTTCTCTTACAATACCATACACACTAACCTTCATTGAACACTCTTCCCTTCCTGGACATTGCCACCCCTACCAAGAAACTTTACCTGTATCTCTCATTAACTCCCTCAACCATATTAACATAACCTCTACCTCCATCTATGTACTTCCAAAGTACCATAGATCTACCCATATTACTTACTTCTTTATCAAAAAAACCCCCCAAACTACTACTACAAAATCCTTAAACTTGTTCAATATCCACAGCCTCACCCACTACTAGATGGCGATATTCATCCTAACCCTGGCCCCAACACTGATATTACCAATAACCCACCTGACCTAACTACTCCAGCTATTTCCACCCTAAATAGATCATCCAACTCCCTCCTGATAGCTCAACTCAACATCTGTAGCATTAATAATAAAATCACCCACCTACATGCACTCTTAGATGTGCACTCATGTGATATTCTCTGCATTTCAGAGACATGGCTAAAGCCCTCAACTCTGGACCATGAGATCACCCCCTCATGGATACAACATCCTGAGATGTGACCGGATAACCAAAAAGGGTGGAGGGGTAGCCATTTTGTATAAATCTGAACTCCAACTTTCACCCTTCCAATAGCCCCTACCCTCAGAAACTAATTCTGAAAACCTTACTGCAAAACTACAAATGAATAGCTCCAAATCTATCTATCTAATTTGCACCTATCTCCCCCAGGAAATAACATCTATACTCTTGAAAAAATACTTAGTTACCTCTCTATCCACCTACCCCAAGAAACCATTGTGTTAGGTGACTTTAATATAGACTGGGCTACCTGTAATTCCACCAATCCTACCAATCACATAAATCTTTATGGATTCACACAAACAATAACCACACCTACCAGAATCCACAAACCAAACAGTAAAGAAACCATCCTTGACTGGATCCTTCTAAACAGTCACCTTGACTCTTATAAACCAGGTACCCTTCCAGATGATATCAGTGACCACATGTTAACCTATATCATCAAACAAAAAAAATTACATCCCCAACACCAATATTTTTAAAACCTCCCATTCCAAGAAATTCTTTAACCCTGACAGTTTTCAAAATGAACTTAAAGCATGCAACTGGTCACCATTGTTTCATCTTGAACTTGATAAAGCAGTAACCTACTTTAATACCAGATTTCTTCAAACCATGGACTACCACGCCCCCATCACTCATCCCGAATAAGGACTAAAACTGCCCCCTGGCTCACAAAGCAAACTAGACAAAAGATCCTCCTCAGAAATAAAATTTGGGCCAAATGGAGAACCTCCAGAAACCCAACAGACCACCTCTACTTTAAGCAGTTAAGAAATGCCACCAAGAAAGACATTCTCAAAGACAAAAAAGACTATTACCTCCACCTACAACAAACCCACCAACAACATCCACAAAAATTCTGTTCTGGCATTAACAAGCTTCTTCAACCTGGGCACTCTAAAACTCCTACCCCTTCAGGATTCAGCCAAAATAACTCTAACGAAATTCCTGATGCTTTTAATAACTATTTTACTGATGCCATTCTATCCCTAGCTAATACTTTACCATCCACAACCACTGCCCCACTAAATACCACTAATACTCCATCACCAACCTTTCTTCTACAACCTGTACCATAATCCCCTTACATAAAGGCGGCCCATCTTCAGAACTCTCCAACTTTTGGCCTATCGCCTTACTCTCTCCATTAGCTAAAATAATGGAAAAATGTATACACAGACAACTGCTCGACCACCTGCTCCAAAATAATTTACTTGCCAACTGCCAGCATGGTTTTAGGCCTTACCATAGCACAACTGCCTTGCTATCCTTCTCTGACACCATTAACAAAAATCAAAACAACCCTTTTTCCTCAGCATTATTCATTGACCTCTCAAAAGCCTTTGATATGGTGAACCATCACATACTTATTGACATTCTAAAAGCTCAATTACTTCATCCTCAAACTTTACAATGGTTTAAATCCTATCTAGATAATAGACAGCAAGCAGTACTTTGGGAAAATAATCTTTCTTCATCCCTCCCTGTGAACATTGGAGTACCACAAGGCTCTATCTTAGGACCCCTTCTATTCTCTTTGTTCATTAATGATCTACATACCAACATACACCAAGCCACCTGCATACAATATGCTGATGACTCCACCTTAATTTGTTCAGCCAAGTCCATAACCTCTCTCCAGTCCCTAACCCAAACAGTATTTAACAGTGTTGAACACTGGTTCATGAAACACTGCCTTCTTCTCAACCCCACGAAAACAAAACTATTGCTCTTTGCTCCTACTCAAAAGTCACCTCAATTGCACTTCACAGTAACTTCTAACAATGGAACCAAAATATCCCCTGATACTACTACCCATCTACTGGGGGTAACAATTGACAACAACCTTAGCTATGATGACCATATTAATTCCACTATTAAGTCTGTCAACAAAAAACTAGGCACACTCTACAGAATCAAAGCCTTCCTCACCCCTGTAGCCAAAATCACTATTGCTCAGACCCACCTTATCTCCACCCTGTTCTATGCTTCAGCTATATACACCAATTTATCTAAAACCAACCTCTCCAAACTTTCCACCAGTTATAATAACATAGCCAGATTTGCCACTGGCTCCCCATTTAGAACTCATCACTGTCATAACCTCAAACATCTGGGATGGTTAGAACTTGAGAACCAACTACTTTTTCAACAACTTGTTATCACCCAAAAGATCCTTTACTACCCTAATAACACCCCAATCCTCACCAACCTCATCACCCCCTACAAAAATCTTGCAACACTACGCTCAGCAAATAAACTCCTAGTCTCTTCCATTAAATCCAACAACAAAGCTGGGGACTCACTTTTTACCAACACCATAGGGAAAAGTTGGAACCATCTCCCTAGTGAACTTTCCAACCTTTCTTCCTCTCTTCTTTATAAGAAGCATCTTAAAGAATATCTAAAGACTCACTGGCTTTGCCCATGTTCCAACCCTGACTGATATCTCTTTCTTGCTCTCTCTTCACTTCTCTAATCCTCTTTTCTATGTTGCCTACCTGTAAAAGGTCTTCCTTTTTAGAACTCAATCGACTTCTATTATTAAACCCAAAAAAAAAAAACTGTTATTTTTAAATCTCATTCATTGCTCTCTCTCAAATTTTTGCTCTTTGTATTTTTTTTCTTAGCTTATATTTACTAAAGGACTCTATAATTTGACCTCACCCTTATGTAAAAAATGTAGCATTACTCACTTTAATATTTCTTTATACTGTATTTCTTTGTTTGTTTTGTCATTGTTTCTGCTTGGAGCTTTTCTCACCAGGCCTCTACTGAAAATGGACATGTATCCAGTTACACTAGCCCGGTTAACAAATGTTAAAATAAAATAAAATAAATAAATAAATAAGTAGCCAGAGTCCTGATAGAGTGGACTCTGGCCATCTAGACAAGGTCAGAGTGGTCTCTGACTTTGTCCAGAAGTGTCTTGTTATGGTGAGAATAACACAGATTCATAGTTTCCTAGGAGGATACTAGGCTAGCAGCTTCACAGGTCTTACAAGCCTAGTCATATTAAACCCAAACTACCCCAATTGTCCTTATTAAGTGGACATACTTGCTGACCAAATCTGTGGTTAACATCTACTCCTCCTGTCCATGAGGGACATAGGTGCCACCCAGAGGGTGAATTTGTGGTCTGCCATCCATTTGTCCAGGCTGTGCTTGAATAGGGTCAGCGAGGAGCTCTGATTCATGTGAACTGGAAATTTGTTCCAGAGAAGCGGCAGTCTCAGTATCTGTCTCTCCAGCATGTTCTATTAATGTCAAAGGTTAGAGTAAGATCCCTAGATCGAGTGACTTTTTGTCATTAGATTTACGGATGTGAAGTATATCCATCAGGGCAGGGTTGGAGACTGCCCTGTAGGCCAGGCACAAGTCTCCTCTCAGCAGCATATATGATACAGAATAGAGTGACAGGGCTTTTAGTCTATCCATGTACGTCATGTTTTGAAGGTCCTGTATTTTTCTGGTGAGGAACCTCTGTGGTCTCTCCAACTTCTGCAAGTGTCTGTTGAGGTACATTCAAAGGGGAGCACTTTACTCTATTAGTGGTCTGATGAGGAACAAGTAGAGTGGGGCTATAACTTCCTTAGACCTGGAGGTAATGCATTTACTTACTAGGTGCTCAAAATAGAATGCCTTCCTCACCACAGTGGAAACTTGGGGGGTTGAAGTTCAGATTGCTATTTACCTGTGCACCCAGGTCTCGCACCACTGGGTATGAGTTTAGGGAGTTGTTGCCAAAACTGTAGTTAGTGGGGTATTCTACTTTTCCAAAGGGAATAATAATGCACTTTTTTGCATTTAGTTTTAGACCATGGCTTTGGCACCAATCATTTATCTGTGTTAGCCCTTCCTGTAATATGCTAATATCACTGGGGGACTCAATGATTGCACCCAATTTGAAATTATCAGTAAACTTGGTAAGTCAAAGGCTGTTTAATTTAGCCTGGCCTTCTGAGAAGTAGATTCTGAACAGCAAAGGGTCTAGCACAGGAAATGTGTGGTACTCCACTGGTAGAGGTGTAATCACCAACTCTGACAATTTGTATTCTGTCAGTGAGGCAATTTGCACTGACACCAGAAGCTAAGCCAATTGTAGAAGTCGATCATTTTTTGTTTATACGGTGGCATCATCCTGGGTGAGGGCAGAATGCTGCTTATGGCTAGAGTCATACCGGTCTGGTACACATAATCTGAGAGTTCAGTCATGTCTCCTTCATATAGTCCAGGCAGGTTCATCTCCAGTTATTCACCCCAACATGGGCTATGACAGAGTGATTTTCTCCTTGTCCAGCCTGGTGATGGGAACGTGTGTGTCTCACTACTGAGTCACATATGACCAAGACATTTGATTTAGAGGTGTTTTGCCTTAGTGGCTTCTTTGCTGAGACACTGTTGTGTGTGGTATTATGTGTAGTGTTTCCTATACTTTTTAGTGTGTGTGCAAGTAGTTTGCACTTGGGAGGTCTCTGATCCTTTGGTAGGCTTGTAGTGAATAACTCCGCATATGTGGGTTTATGTGTCATGACCTTGTCTTGTGTGAGAGGTGAAGTGTACTGAGAACCTGTTTGATGTCCTGTTCATTATTACGTGAGAGAATTGATTCCAATTCCATAGTGTAATTACATCTCTCACATATGATATTTGTTTTAGGAATAAGTGGTTGCCAGTAATACATGGGGCAGTTGCCAATCAGACTGGTTAGAGAAATGGTGCGAAACGGACTGTCCATTTTGGTAGTTATACCGTAGGTACTATGGGGGGAAATTGGACCAGTTTATGCTCTAGTATTAACAAGGGGGCTTGTATCTGGAAGATTAAGGTTGAGATACAGTGGTAACACTGCCCGCAGTGCAACCAGGATGCTTGGGAGGGTTCCACTAACAAAAATCTATGGAAAAATTGTGTTTCAAGGCATTTTTGTCTATACACAGCAGCGCTAAACCTAGTTGTGTGATGTGCAGTGATGAGCAAATGCGTGGCTTAAACACAAGTGAAATTCTTCTTCTTCTCTTTCGGCTGTTCCCATTTCGGATTGCCACAGCGGATCATCTGTTTCCATTTCTTTCTGTCCTCTGCATAGTGCTCTGTCACATAAGCCACCTGCATGTCCTCTCTCACCACATCCATAAACCTCATCTTAGGCCTTCCTTTTTTCCTCTTACCTGACAACTCCATCCTTTGCATCCTTTTCCCAATATACCCAGCATCCCTCCTCAGCATACGTCCAAACCAACGCAATCTCGCGTCTCTGACTTTGTCTTCAAACCGTCCAACCCTCTAATATACTGATTCCTAATCCTCTCCATCCTTGTCATACCCAGTGCAAATCTTAACATCTTTAACTCTGCCACTTCCATCTCCGATTCCTGCCTTTTTGTCAATGCCACCGTCTCCAACCCATACAACATAGCTGGTCTCACTATCCTCTTGTTGACCTTCCATTTCACTCTTACTGGTATCCATCTGTCACAAATTATTCCTGACACTCTTCTCCACCCATTCCACCCCACCTGTACTCTCTTCACCTCTCTTCCACACTCACCATTACTCGGAACTGTTGATCCCAAGTACTTAAACTCATCCACCTTCGCCAACTCTATTCCCTGCATCCTCACCATTCTTCTATCCTCCCTCTCATTCACACACACATATTCTATCTTGGTCCTGCTGACCTTCATTCCTCTCCTCTCTAGAGCATATCTCCACCTCTCCAGAGTCTCCTCAATCTAACTACAGATCACAATGTCATCTGCAAACAACATAGTCCATGGGGCCTCCTGTCTGATCTCGTCTGTCAACCTGTCCATCACCACTGCAAATAAGAAAGGGTTCAGAGCTGATCCTTGATGTAATCCCACCTCCACCTTAAACGCATCTGTCACTCCCACTGCAGACTTCATCACTGTCACACTACCCTTGTACATATCCTGTACCTCTCTTACATACTTCTCTGCCACTCCTGACTTCCACATACAATACCACATCTCCTCTCTAGGCACCCTATCATATGCTTTCTCCAAGTCCACAAAGACACAATGCAACTCCTTCTGACCTTCTCTATATATCTCCATCAACACTCTCAGAGCAAACATCGCATCCATAGTGCTCTTTCCCGGCATGAAACCATACTGCTGATCACTAATCATCATCTCCCTTCTTAATCTAGCTTCCATTACTCTTTCCCATAACTTCAAGCTGTGACTGATCAGTTTTATCCCTCTGTAGTTACTACAGCTCTGCACATCACCCTTATTCTTAAAAAAAAATAGGTACCCACACACTTTTTCTCCACTCCTCAGACATCCTCTGACTTTCCAAGATTTCATTAAACAATCTGGTTAAAAACACAGGCAAAATTAAACAGTTTTAAACTAATCTACCAACAGGAAAGTACACAATGAACCTTTCTCCAGCAGTCCCCAGCTCAGACAAGGCTGTATCCAGTTTTCTAATCTACTCCACAAAAAACAATAGTATGGGACAGCCAGTTGGAAATTGTCTGTTTTGACACTGCTAGTTCTCAAAGTAACCCTATCTTTGTGAAAAATGAGATACAGATGACTCACTATAAGAGCTTGTCACGTCTTGCAGAAGTTAGAACAGTAACACTGTATTTCAAAATAAGACCTTCAAATTAGCCTCATGAGCAGGCTCAAAACGAAACAGTGTAAGATTTTACAGAATAAAATTAAGATCCCAAGAAGGAGCAACCTGCATTCTAGATGTAAAACCTTTTTCAAAAACTGTTTTACCTGATGCAGGGTAGAAAGGATGGATCTAAGGTCAGACAAGCAGATATGGACAAAATATGACACTTGACTGAAAATTAAGAAAGACCAAAGAATGATAATTCACACAAGTACTAAGAATCACATGATATGAATCTTAAAAGGGTCCTTGTACTTAGTTTGACCCCAATTGGTAAAGCTTTTCCACTTGCCCATATATAATTTTCTAGTAGAAGGTTTCTTCGTCTCCATTAACACCTAGTGCACATCCTGTGAAAACAAGGTGCTTAAAAGGCATTAACATTTTATCACCCACACAGTCAGCTAAAGAAGTTGAATGTCGGTGTATACCAAACAACTCAAGTCCTATGTGAGTAAGTCCATTCTGTGAAGAAGCTTGTGGTAAATGTCCTTGGTCATTTTCTAGAGAGGGGAGAATTACTGTTGCCTGAATCAAAACTGGGCCACCACAATATTTATTTAACATTTGTTTACCAGGAAAGTCCGACTTGGAACAAAGCCAATTTTCAGTGGAGGCATGTCTTTATAACGTGGGAGGAAACTGGAGCACACAGAGGAAATCCACACGAATGCAGGGAGGACATGCAGACTCCACACAGAAGGCACCCCAGACAAGACTCGAACTGGAGAACCTCTTGCTGTCAGGCGACAATGCTAACGCTGTACCACTGCATGTACAATAAGCTTTGTGGTTTCCTTCTCTGTCTTTAGAAGAACCTTGATTATCAGAGGAAAAGCATACAGGAACATTCCAATCCATGGGAAAGAAAAGTCATCTGTTTTCCAGGTTTCTGTGCAAGGAGTCCTGAAGCATAATTTCCTTAACTTTCTGTTGTGACTGGAGTTCCCCAAAGATGAATGAATTCCTGGTAGACCCATGAGTTCAACTTCCATTCATGAAGGTCTGCCCTGGTCCTACTCAGCTTGTCTGCAACAATGTTTTGCTTGGACAGAATATAGGCAGCCTGAAGGTACAAACTGAACAGAGTTGCTAGATCCCGGACTACCACAGCTAATCTGTAACGGGGTCTGTAGGACCTGGATCCCCACCATTTGTTTATGTTCCACATAACTGTGGTGTTGCATGCAGTTACTAGAAATGGGCCTGGAGTACAAAGATGTTTCAGAGATTTGAGAGCATTTATTACAGCTGCTACTTGTTTATCACTATTTGTTTTAACTTGTTTAGCTTGTTCCAGTGGCCCAGAAATTTTACTCCCTGATACTTACAAACTGAGTAGGGGCTAGAAGGGAGAAAGGGTAACCTGAGTTCAGAGACAATATATTTACCCACCACAAAACCCAGCACTAGATTTTTAAAAAAAA
Source organism: Protopterus annectens (assembly GCF_019279795.1). Taxonomy (NCBI): domain Eukaryota; kingdom Metazoa; phylum Chordata; order Ceratodontiformes; family Protopteridae; genus Protopterus; species Protopterus annectens. Next base: position 795,895,717 of record NC_056739.1, on the reverse strand, counting down.
GGGGTGCTGATGCTGAGACCACACTGATGTGACAAACCACTGAATTTTCCTCCAATTAAGTATGGCCAAAAGAATCATGAGAATAGCAGAGGCTGTGAAACCTACAATTCTGAGATATTCCCTGGCAGATATCAAAGTCTGGTTAGAGAATATCAGAAACTGCTAACATTCTACTTTGTCCTAGGGAATAACGGCCGGCATAACTGATGTATCTAGTAGACATCCCAGAAATGCTATCTTGTGGATGTAATGACAAGACTTCTTTTTGTTCATCGGAAACCCCAGACTGACAGCTGAAGAAAGAATCTGCAGAAAATAAGGAAATTATCTAAATACAGGAAAATGTGAATGAGCTACAGCCTATAATAGGCTACTACAGGAGCCAGGCACTTTGTAAACAATCTTGGACCCATAATTAAGCTAAAGGATAATGCAGAAAACAGAAAATGTAAACAGGAACTAAAAAATTCATAAAAGTACCTGAATTCTTTGCTGATTACAATATGATAAGCATCTTTTAAATTTAAAGGTACCAGAAAATTGAGAGGTGGAATGAGAGATAACAGACACAGACAGCATTTTCAACTTTGGAGTTTTAATGTGAAGTTTTAGAAAAAAGAAAGGGCAGGTAGGTCTCCAGAAACTTTCTTTCTCTGAAATCAGAAATATTCTTGAATAAAATCCTTTCTCTTTGATGTGGAGGAATAACTTCTATGACACTACAAGACAAAATCTGATCAAGATAAGAGGGAACAGGAAAATTTGATTGCGTGGATGAAGAGAAATCATTTGAGAAAGATGAAAAGAATCCCCTGTCAAATGTAGCTTTTTTGGAATGATTCTCAGAACCCAAATATCTTGCGTTATCTGGTGCCACAGAAAAAAATGAGGACCTTGACTTTGGCATAAATTTACAGGACTGCTATGTTGGGAAAGGGAAAACACCTACAAAGGAAATATAGTCAGTCTGTTTTCTTAGATTGCTCTCGATTCTGGGAGGACCCCATTTTGTCTGTGCTTGAGAAAGCTTTTTCTTTTTCCTGAAAGAAGAAACTGAACTGAAAGAAATGCTATTATTATATTTTAGAAAGGAGGGTTGAAAAATCTGAGTACCCAACCCTTTGTTAGCTTTCCCCATTTAGCAAACATTTTAAGGATCTCAACAGAGGAAGATGAAATAATGCTTCTTTATCTAGTTACTTTGACAGAGAAATTACTGTAGGATCAGACCTGGGGTTAGTAAAAATGTATTTCTGAATATGAAGAACTTGTGTACAGTTTACCAGACTTTCTGGCACCAGGTGGCTTACTATTTGCTAGTTGCCAAAAAATATCCTCTCAGCTGGCAACACAGAAGGAAACAAAGAAGTTATGTAGTTACCATAACATTTCATGTGTGTTGTCCTTTATTCTCACTAGTGGGTCAGATCTGATCCATCGGATCTGTCTTGGCCTTTACATAAGCTCAAGGTCCTCAGCTAAGCTTATGGGCATTTCCCCTACCCATAATGCAACTCCCCTACCATCTCAGATCTTGTTTGCCCTCAAGCAGTGACAAGGTGAATAATCTTATCATTAGAACCCACATTATTTCTGAGGCTACAGAATCCTGAAAAGATCCAATTAGAACTACTCGGTCTCCCAGGAGTATAGGCAGGGGGTATGGTGGGTGGGTTGTGAAAATAAAGGACGAGATGGACAACACACATGGAACGTCATGGTAAGTACATAATTTCTTTATGTGATGTTGCCAATCTTGTATTTATTTTCACTGGTTAGGACCACATCCCTAGCTACCCGATTCTTGGGTGGTTCATGGGAGAATATTCCACAAAACCATAGAACCAAAGGAAGCTGTACTCCTAGAGGCCAAATCCAACCTGTAATGAGTAATAAAGGTATGTGGTTTAGCCCAAGTTGCTGCAGCACAGATACTGTCCAGAGGTAATCTAGCCTGGAAAGCTGCAGAAGTGGCCAATGATCTGGTGGAATGACCCTTGATAGGATTAGGTACAGTCTTGTTGTTAGAACTGTATATGAAAGCTATGCATTGTGAAAGCCAACTGGATAATGTTACCTTAGAGACTGATTGGCCTTTCTTAACCTCTGAATAGGAAATAAATAGTTGATCTGACTTTCTAATTTTTGATGTCCTATGCAAACAGAAACATAACTGTCATAAACGTCTAGAAGATGTAAGGTATACTCTCCTTTGTTTTGGAAATTTGGGAAGAATACTGGTAAATCAATAGACTGATTGAGGTTACTCTCTGAAACTACTTAGTGTAAAAAGGAAGGATTAGTGTGTAACGAGACTATGTTCTTGTGGAAAACTATGTATGCAGGCTTGGAAGACAAGGCCTGCAATTCCGAAATTCTCCTTGCTGAAGTAATAGCTACTAAAAATAGCATTTACCATGTAAGATATATTTAACTTCACATGTAGCAGATGGTTCAAATGGAGGGGAAATAATTTTAATCAGCATGAAATTCAAGTCCCAAGACTGAACTGGGTTTCTATATGGAGGTCAATTTAAAGTAGTTCCTCTGCCTCCAAGGAATGCTTTGCATAGTCTGTTTGACATGATAGCCAAACCATTTTCTCCTATGTGAAAATTAGAGATCACTGCTAACTGTACCCTAATAGTAGCTGCAGTGGCTCTGTCACTGAATAACTTGGTTAAGAAGTCTAGGATAGAATGTAATGGAGCTGTGAAAGGGTCTATATGATTAGTATTGGAATAAACAACAAATCTTTTCCATTTGTTCTTGTACAATTTTCAAGTAGAATTCTTATGGGAATATATCAAAATGTGTTTAACTGGAGAGGAAGGGAGCAGAAACCTGGCTATCATGGGAACTTGATCAGCCAAGCTGTTAGTTTGAGACTGTCCAGATTGGGATGAACCATTCCTGATGGATGAGTCAGCAGATCCGGAGCTGGGTCCAGAATCCATGGTCCCTCCCGTACGTGAGGCCGAATGAAGGGGAACCATATCTGTCGAGGCCAATAGGGGGCAATTAGGATCACTGTGGTCTCCAACAAAGTTGCTTTCTGTAGGACCTTGGGAATTAAAGGTATTGGTGGAAAAGCATAAGGAAGTCCAAAGGGCCAATCATGAACAAGTGACTCCCCTGCTGGGGGGAATCAGGGCAAAGTAGTTGCTGCATTTGGCACTGATGGGTGATGCAAAGTGATTGCAGCAAGTCTGGCCCCATTTTCAGAACATGTCTTCTGCAACTTTCAAACTGAGGGACCACTAGTGAGGCCACAGAATGTCTCTGCTCAGTTTGTCTGCAATCACACTGGACTACCCTGGGATGTGCTTTGCTATGAGAAAATGGTTGGAGTCCTCTGCCCATTGCCAGACCCTCAGGGCTTCTAAACATAGGGGATACAATCTGGTTTCCTCCTGTTTGTTTATGTACCAGACTACAGACATGTTGTTGGGCTGAATCACTATTGTATGTAGAGGGAGGGTATCCTGAAATGCTTGCAATCCCAAAAGCACTGCCCTCATTTCTAGAAAATTTATGTGCAAATGGGCCTCGTGTTGTTGCCAAGTACCTTGAACAGTGTTTCTAGGAAAATGTCCCCCCTTGGGGAAGCACCCGTGGTCACCGTGGTTTGGGGCTGAGGGGGAATAAAAAGACATCCCTAAGACACCAGGGGAGAACTGAGCCACCACTGAAGGTCTCTTTTTCATGAGCTGGTTATGACAAACGTCTGTGTCATCGGAAGATCTAGAAACGACCATTGTGTCGAGAGTAACCACTGGAGGATTCTCATGTGAAATTGAGCTAGTGGGATTAGATCAAATGAAGCTGCCATTTTCCCTATATTCTACCAAAACTAGCTTGGCAGAAGCCAGTTTCTTCCTGGTAAGTGTCCTTACATGACAACAAAGATCAGGTACCCTGTCTTGAGGAAGTTTTGCTGATAAAATTGTTGTAGCTATCTTAGTTTCTATGAATACTAAGGACTGACATGGCTCTAGAGCATATTCATTGTAATTCCTAAGGAGGAACAGAGCTGCAGAGTGTAATCCCTGGGCTGTAGCAGAACATGCCTGGTTGGGGAGGAAATAAGCCAGTCGTCCAGATATGGAAACACATGGAATCCTTTGCCTCTCAGGTGAGTGGTGACTACTGCCATGCATTTGGTGAACACTCTGGGGGCTGTTGTGAGACGAAAGGGCAGAGCTCGAAACTGGAAGTGACTGGCTCCTGGATCTCATGTCCATTAGAATATGGTAGTATGTATCCTGAAGGTCTATGGAGCACATCCAACTGCCTTTTTCCAGAAATGGAAGAATTGACTGCAGTGTCACCATCCAGAACTTGGATTTCTAGACATATTTGTTCAGATTGCCGAGATCCAGAATGGGTCTCCAGTCCCCTGTTTTCTTTGGAACCAAAAAAAATCTTGAGTAAGTTTCAGATCCTATCTGGTCTGCGGGGACTTTTTGGATGACTCTCTTCTTGCAACTTTTGAATTTCTAATGTTGCTTGTTCCCTTTGACTGGGTGGAACACCTGGAACTGATTTTTTATTATTTTTTTTTACAGGCACGGGATCGGAAAAGGGAATGATATATTCCCTGGATATTGTATTCTGCACCCATCTGTCGGTAGTTACCTTTTGCAAGATTTCTAGGTTCAAAGACAATCACACACACCCCCGACTGTCTCCAGAGGCAAAGAATCAGGCACTCCTTCAGGAGTACTGAAAGGGTCCCTCCAAAGAAAGATTCTCTGGAGACCTGATTGTGCAGGCCTCCTCTGCCACAACTGCAGCATCTTCCATTGTTGTTCCCCCCCCCCCTCTGCCCCTGGGGGAACTTTCACCCTGTGTGTTATGGAAAGACCTCTGGGATTTTTTGAACCACATCTTTCCACTACCTCTCTGACCTTTGGGAAAGAGTCTGGAAGGTGTGGAAAAAGGTACTCCAATGGCAGACATGGTCTTGCCTTCCTAGTCACATGTGGTGAGTGTTTCCTGGGTGTGTGTATATATATGACATTATGGTGATTACAGTTCATTTTCTGCTGAAGTTGAAGACGAAAACGTTCTGTTTTACAACGTGCGTTAGTGTGTTTATTAAACTGCTCGTGCCTTCTAGTGATTCCAGCGTGTGGACTACTGATTTTGTTCATCCTTTGCCTGGTTGTGGTGCCTTTTTACAAGTGTTTCCTTCACTTTAGGCCCAAACAGAGAACAGGGATCAAAAGGGGCATTAACGAAGGAAGACTTGAAGGGCTCCACGAAATCTCAAAGGCACATCCAGGCCCGTCTCCTAAGAACAAAACCTGAACCTGCAGCCCTGCTCATCCCATCTGCTACATAAGATATAAGCCTCATGGAAGAGTTTACAAGTAAATTGAGGGTGGTGAGCTGAGCATTAACCTAATCTGCTAATGCCTCAGCTACAGCTCCTTGGAGGGAGTCTGTAAGTTCCTTTAACAGGTCCCTCTGTAGCCTAGTAAAGTGGTTAAGGTAGTTTAGAGACCGAAAGGCAAAGGTCGCTGATGAAACGCACACTTCCTGTATCTATCCATTGTTCTAGAGTTCTTATTAGGAGGATGGACTGAGGAGCTGGTCTCAGATAGCTCCTCTATAGTGGCCGCCACCATGACCATAGCATCAACTGCTACACCCTTAGTCAAAAAGTCTTGTCCTTTGGGGGAGTAATGTATTTGTTTGGCCTTCTAAGAGTAGGCTCTATGGTATCTAGGGTCTCTCATGCTTTCTGAGAGATTAAATTCATAAGCTCGTCAGAAGGGGGAGTCACCCAAGAGGTGGAAGATCAACACCCGAAGACCTTCAGGTAAACTGACTCCTCAGCTGAAGGGAGGTGGACTTCCAGTCACATCTCTGTTTTAATATTTTGAGGATGTCTCCAAAGGAGACATATTCAGGAGGTAACCATGGGGGTCTTTCTGCATCATCAAGATCAGTGTCTAATGTGATAGACACCTCTGGGGAGTCAAGGTGCTTCCTCTTGCAGGTCCTCTTCCAAGGGACCTCCTCAGTGGGCTACTCTCGGGTGGTTTCAGAAGAGGGGGACAACTTGAGGCTTGGGGTCTCCGCTGTCTTGTGGATGGGTTACGTGAGAGGATAAAGACAACTGGCCCAAAGGGGGAGGAATATAAGATGTCAGTTGTGTCATAGACTTGGTAGGGGTCAAAACTCTCCTCATAACCTCAAAGGCAGGCTAACTCCACACTCCAAGGACTCCCCCCAGATCCAACAAAGAAGTCATCAGAGCCAAAGGCATCCATGGAATCAGGGACAGGAGCTCCAAAGCCGAGGTAGGAGTGGCACTTACCCATGTCGAAGCCCTAAGAGGCAGCGTCAGGTCCAGGGAGGTCCAAGATCTGACTGGAGAGTGTCGATTCCTAGAGGTGTCCTGCTCCGACTGGAGGGGAATTCTCAGGGCAGATGTCTGCTCAGAGGAAACCGAAGGCCGTGGAGCTAACACAGACACAATCCGGAGATCGGAGTCTTCCAGCTTCTTAACCAAGGGATGGATCGGAGGAGGAACAGGTACTGGAGGGGTGGATTACAGCCGATCTGATTCCTTTGGGCTCGGATGCAACAAACGTTTGGCCTGGGCCAGAGTCTTTAATAACCTTTGCACAACGCTATCCAAGTCTTTGTCAGGTAAGCTCCTCGTGGACCGGGTAGACAGAGTTGGAAATCTGGACTTAGCTAATAATGGAGATGGGAGCCGTGAAGTCACTGGTTCCAGGGAAGGAGAACGGCTCCAGTGTCAAATCTCTGTAAGCACCAAAGACGTCAGAGCCAAGGGTTCTGATGGTTCAGAGACCATCTTGGATCCGGGAATGACTGTCTGCTCTGATGATTCTGATAGAGCAGAGAGTCAAGGAGTTTTTGGATTCAACTCCAAAGTAGTTTTTGAAGCCGAAGAAGCTCATTTTAAAGGCTTATCAAGAAATTTTGATGAGGACTCTGAGGAAATTGCCTCTGAAAAAGGGTTTTTTAATAAGCCCTTTAAAATCAACTTGTTCTTGTGCTCCATAAGTGCTCTTTGATTGAGCCCATGGCATATGGAGCACATTTCTTGGAGATGAACAGGCCCCAAGCAATAGACACACAAAGTGTGAGAATCGTTAAGGGGCATCTTGCCGCATTTCTCACACTTCTTAAAACCGAGTAGTTTCCCTTCCTGTTTTTGTGACATGGCAAGGGAAACAATAGTCAGAAGAAATTAAGGAAAGATACACACACCACAAACACCCTAAGGGTGAGACAGACAGGCAGAGATAACAGAAAAAAAATTCTTCTTCTTTTTTTTTTTTTTAAATAATAATAATAATGATGCTAGTAATCACCCTCTAACTTAAATGGACGATGTAGAAAGAGGGGGAAAGCGTCCTCTAAAATGGACTATGGTTATATACCCTCTAATTTAAATGGGTGATAATGGGGTAGGGGAACACTCACACTATTAAACTGAAGCAACAGAAAAATTAATAGAAAGACAAACTAACTGATCAGTTAGAAAGTTGAAAAAAATAATGAAATTAACCAGAGCTAGCTAGTAGGAAACCTCTTCGCTGGGTGGCAAACGAGATCTGGGGTGGTAGGGGTGTTGCATTATGGGTAGGGAAAATGCCCACGAGCTTAGCTGAGGACCTCAAGCTTATGTAAAGGCCAAGGCAGATCCGACCCACCAGGGAGAATAAAGACGAGACTGACAAAATCACATCTTCAGTTTGGAGAAAATCCAACTGTAACAAATCATGATGTTTCTGTCAAGATTCTGGATTTGTTTTCAGTGACACACTTCCTTCATTCTAGAAATAGGGCCAGAAAAAGATAACTCCTCAGCAAACAAATATGTATAACAACTTTCCTCTGATTCAGGTTCCCCATATTGTGAAGTGAAAACTTGAGAAATGCAGCCCAAGTCTATATGATGTTGTCAATTTTCATTCTATCCTCAACTGTCGGGACAGAGTCTTCAGCTACCTAAACTCCTGGGTGGACTCTAAGGAAGGATATTCATGAGCACAGCTGAGCCAAAGGCTGCTCTGTCCCTCAAGACTCGATCCAGTTTGTAATGAGTAATAAAGGTATGAGGACTGGCCCAAGTTGCAGTGGCACATATGCTGTCCATGGAAGCCCTAGAGAAAGAAACACTGAAGAAGTGGCCATGGACCTAGTTGAATGGGCTCTTACAGGTTTTGGTAAGGATAGAACCAACGTTGTTGTATTTATTTATTTCACATTTGTTAACCGGGTTGGTCCAGCTGAGTTACAAAACCCCATTTTCAGTGGAGACCTGAGGAGAAAAGCTCCAATAATGTCGACAGCAATAAAAAGTAAAAGAAACATTATACATAAGATAAAATAGAGTACAAACTGAAATGCCGGTATACTGAACAAATTACAGTTGTCACATAAGAAAGTGTGAGTACTAAAAATATAAACATACAAAAATTTAGTCACAGTGCTGAAAAGCTAGCATGTTCTAATATTTACAAGAATTAGAAGTAATACCAAGACACTTTCTAAGTAGAAATTGTAGAATGTGACTAGACAGAGATATACTTGAGGTTAAGTGGGATGATTGCAGTGACAGATCTTTAGAGTTAAGCAGGTGATCTTTTAGTGTCTTTTTAAAGTTGTTGGCATGAGTTATACTTCTGATATGTAATGGAAGGTTGTTCCAGCTATGTGAGAGAGAGGGAGAGAGAGTATTTATAAAGGTTTTTGTCTATATTTTTACTGGGATTATAGGTCAGTAGTAAGAGTTTGTTGGCACTACAAAGAGGATGATTTGGGGTGTAATAGGACAGAAGTTTGGAAAGTGATGGGCAGGTAGCAGGGTTATTGAGAAGGGAGTGAGCAGTTTGGAGTTGAGTGAGAGAGTAAGTTAATGTGGGAGTTCAAGCCAGTGAAGTTTCTGTAGGGCCAGGCAGTGGTGGGTGGAGTTGGGATATCAATGTCCTGGAATGGGACAAATGATACGCAACCAATCAGCCATCTGGCTAAAGTTACCTTTGCAACTGATTTGCCCAATTTAGAATCTGCAAAGGAGACAAATAATTGATCTGTCTTCCTAATCTCTTTTGTTCTATGTAAGTATAAACATTACTGTCTGTGGATATTCAATAAATGCAACATATATTCACCTTTGTTTGCAAATTTAGGAAAGAAAACTAGCAGATTAATGGACTGGTTGATACTGGATTCTGACATCACCTTAAGAAATGTTACTCTATGAGAAATCAATTAGGGAGGTTTACAGAACAATGCTTGAAGTTCTGAAATTCTTCTTACAGAGGTAATGACCACTAGAAAGACAGTTTTCCAAGTCGGGAATTAAAGATCACATTTTGCTGCTGGTTCAAGGGGGAATGAACTATGGCCTGCAGTACCAAATTTAAATCTTGTGGTGGGTACTATCTTTATAGGGAGGTCTCAGCAGGAGAGTGAATCTCAAAAAAGCCTTACAAAGCTTACATGAAGAAGGAAGAATTCTCAAATCAAATATGAAAGTTAGATATGGATGTCAATTGAACTCTAATTATTGAGGAGCTAGCTCCCCATCATTGCCAAAAAATTCAAGAACACTTTGCACAGGAGGTGAGAAGGAGTCAATATGCTTCTGATGTGCCCAGAAAACAAACCTTTTCCATTTACTTCTGTAAAGTTTTCTTGTAGACGCTTTACGGAAAGATATAAGTATATAATGGACAGAGAAAGACAGCATCGGTTGTCTGGCTATTAAAGGAACTGGAGAAACCATGCAATTAGCTTCAGGTCTGAGATATCCAGATGAGTCATGCCTCTCTGGTGAGACAGGAGGTATGGAGTTGGATCCAGAATCCAAGGTGGGTAAAGCTGATAAGGCCAAAGGAAGGGGAACCAAATCTGCTGAGGCCAGTAAGGTGCAATGAAGATAACTTTGCTCTTTAACTGGGCAGCTTTCTGCAGAAATTTGGGAATTAGGGGAGTTGGGCGATAGGCAAAGAGGAGACCAGGTGCCAATCATGGAGCAGTGTGTCCCTTGGTGGTTCCCCTGGTGGGGGAATCCGGGCAAAGAAGCTGCTGCAGTTCTTTACCGGAGACGCATAAAGATTGCAGCAAGGCTGGCCCCATTGACGAAAAATCATTTCTACCACTTTCATGTTGAGAGTACTCGTGAGATAGTAGAATGGACCTGCTTAATTTGTCTGTTATCCCAAAGGACATCCCTGGAATGTGTATTGCTATCAGAAAGCAGTTGGAAGAGACTGGCCACTGCCACACTCTGACGGCTTCTCGACACAAGGGGTACAACCTCGTCCCTCATTGTTTATGTACCAAACTATTGACATCTTGACCATCTGAATCGCAATTTTCCTGAAAGGGGCAGAGTCTTGAAAGGTTTCAATGCTATGAGCACCGCTCTCATTTCCAGGACAATGATATGCGTATTGGCCTCTTAGGGGGACCAACTGGCTTGGACCATTTTCCCAACAAAGTGCCCCCCCAACCCAATCTGGGAAGTGTTCATGGTCATTATAGACTTGGGTTGAGGAAGAATGAAAGGATGACCTTGTAGAACCAGATCTGATTGAATCCACCACTAAAGGCATCTATTGCATGCCTAAGTGATTCTTATTTGGGTTAACATGCACTGAAAAAGAATCTACCATTGTGTTGCTAGCATCCACTGAAGATTTCTCATATGAAATCTTGCTACAGGAACAAAATTATGGCCAGTGAAATTGTCCACAAAGCTTGAAGAATCAATTGGGCTGAAATTGTGGTACTGTGAATTATCTTCCTGACCTGGCATTTGATAGAATGCACTCTGGAGAGAGGAAGAGAAGCTGCCACTGATACTGTATTGAAAACTGCTCCTATGAATTCCAATGTTTGAGATGGTTGTAAATGAGATGTGTTGTAATTTATGGTTATACTCAGATGAGAGCAAGTCTGGAGTATCTGATGTCTCATTCTTATTAGTAGAAGCCTGGTCAAGGTGGTAATAAGCCAGTTGTCTAAGTATGGAAACACTCGGAATCCCTGCAGTCTCAACTGAGCTGCTACCACTGCCATGCATTTGAACACCCTGAGGGCTGTGGTGAGGCCATAGATTCATAGGTTGGTACTAGGCTATTGGCCCTAGGGCCTATACAAGCCTAGCCATAACAATTCCCTGGTTATTTCTTCCCACACTATTTACTTCCCTGAACCCCTGTCTAGCAGGGTGACTGATGTGATCCCCAGGGTGAATTTCCTTTCTCCCATCCAATCATCAAGGTTCCTTTTGAAGAAGGCCAAAGAGGCACTCTGCTTGACATGTATCGGCAGTCTATTCCACAGTCTGGGGAGCCTCTGGGTCAAGAACCTGTACCTCCAGCATGTTTTGTTTATTGTGATGATAAGGTTTAGATCCCTGGAGCGTGTGGCTCTGAGGGATTGGGATTTCTTTAAGTGTAGCATGACCAACAGCTCTGGGTTTGACATGGCCATGTATGTTGAGCAGAGATCGCCTCTGAGTAGACGATATGTGAAAGAGTATAGCTGGAGTTTTTTAAGGTGGTCAGGATAGGGCATCTGCTTTAGGCCTATGATTCTTTTAGTGAGGTATTTCTGCGGCCTTTCCAGTTGTTGCAGATGTCTTGAGAGGCACATACCAAATGGGGCACTGTATTCTATAATGGGTCTAATGAGGGATGAGTGCAGTGGGACAATGACCTCCTTTTTTCTGGATGAAAAGCCCTTAGTGATGAGGTGTGCCACATAGAAGGATTTTCTGACTGTTGTGGCAATGTGGTTATTGAAGGTGAGACCACTGTCCACCTGTGTCCCTAAGTCTCTTATTACACTTTCGGTGTTTAGTGTACTGCCACCTATGTGGTAATTCATGGGTACATGTTTTTTTCCCAAAGGGGATAACTATACATTTCTTGGCATTGAGCTTGAGCCCATGGCTCTGGCACCAAGCATCTGTTTCTGTAAGGCCCTTTTGTAGAGTATCCACATCATTTGGGGATTCAATAATGGCTCCCAGTTTGCAGTCATCTGCGAACTTTGTTAGCCAGAGTCCCTTAGAGTTGGCCTGTACATCAGAGAAGTAGATGCCAAACAGCAGCGGTCCCAGGACTGAACCCTGAGGTACTCCACTTGTCTGGAGCTGGATTTGGAGTCAGCTACTTTTACAGTGTGGGTTCTGTCAGCAAGCCAGTTGGAAACCCATCAAGTGACATAGGGATTAATGTCCAGCTTAGTAAGTTTATATATGATTCCAGAGTGTGGGATGGTGTCAAAGGCCTAGGCAAGGTCCGGATAGGCTGTGTGGACTGCCTTACCCTCTACCACGGCTCTGGAGACTGATTCGAAGAAGTCAATCCGGTTCAGGAGACAAGATCGGCCCTTCACGAACTCAAACTGGGTGGGGTCCAGAGTTTGAAGGTTGCCAGTATCTTTGTTTATAAGTTCCATGATAATACGTTCCATGGCCTTGCAGATCAGGCTCGTCAGACTGATGAGGCGGTAGTTCCCGGGATCCAAGGTGGATCCCCCCCTTGTGGAGTGGGATAACTGTGGCTGTGCACCACTCAGTGGGCATGAAGCCTGAGGTGAGGGTATGATTAGACATGACACTTAGGTGAGGTGTCAGTTCATTTTGTAGTTCATGTAGTACACAGCCCGGGATGTCATCTGGTCCCATGGATGCTGTATTCTTAGCTTTGGAGAGTGCATTTTTTACCTGTGTGGCCGTTATTACTGGAATTTGGCAATCTTCTGGTATTGAGATGGGCCGTTTAGAGGTTGAGAGGGGGGTGAAGTTGGCACTGAATCAATCTGCCAGGATACTGGCAATATCCTTGGGATCAGTATATTTAATGACATTCTGTTGTAGCTCAGAGCAGATCTGAGCATTGCCATTTAGATTCTTGACATAGTTATAGAATGTCTTGTGGTTGTCTTTGGAATCTTTGTCAATTTTATTTTCGTAACTAGCTTTAGAGGATTTTACGAGTGATCTAAGCTTCTTACTGAGGCTGGTAAGGGAATTTTTTGCATTGTGGGATTTTCCTCTTTTCTGCAACAGTTTCTTCCTTTTGTTGTAAAGTTTGTTTATGGCAGGGGACCACCAGATTGGCTTTCTTTTTTTCGGAGGAGAGCATCTTGGTTCTATTTGGAATGGCACGATTCATGCATGAGTGGATGTGCTCATACAGTGCCTTAGTGTAGGACTCAACAGTTGAACTTTTAGCTCCCGTCTGCATGGGTGTCATGAAGTTTGCCACTTCTGACTTGAGTAGCATGAAGCTGGCTTTGGAGAAGTTTTTTATGGAAGTTTCCTTACTGGGGAGTGGGATGTGGATGTTTAGGGTGATTAGCTTATGGTCTGACCTGACCAACGAAGGGGTGACCATAGGTGTGGAGCATCGATTTCCCATGTTGGTAATTACCAGGTCTAGGACACTGGAGTCCCTGGTAGGACTATGGATTAGTTGATCCAGGGCGCTGGAATTTATGAATTCAAAGAACCATTGGGCAAAGGTGTTGGTACACGAGTAGTTTTCCCAGTTAATGGCAGGGTAGTTGAAATCACCCAGTATTAAGGTGTTTGGTTGTATCTTAATATTTTTCAGTATGTTTAGAAAAGTGTAGTGAGATTCTTGGGGCATGGTGGGGGATCTGTAGCAAGCTACAATTTGGATTGCAATCTTGCCTAGTGTTAGTTGCAGCTGGAGAATTTCAGACTCATTGTGTTGGGCAACTAGCCTGGTGGTGTGAATATCCTTGGTGAATATGGACACTCCTCCACCTTTAGTGTTTTGATCCTGGTTTGGTGGCTGAAAAGTGTGGTAATAGTTGTAGCCTGGTATTGCAGGGGTGCTCTCTGGAGCCTTGAACCAGGTCTCAGTTACTGCACAGATATCTATGTTCTCAATTTTTAGGAGTGCCTCGAGAGTGTGCATTTTGAGGTTTAGACCTCTAGCATTGAGTAGCATTACCTTCAGATTTTGCACGCTTGTACCTGTTACGGTGGTGTTTTTGTCCTTTGAACTTTGCCTAAAAAAGGCACTATAGAGGTGGCAAGAGCCTTAGCCAGTAACCTGAATCCCAGAGGTGACAGGTGGAGACCATCTCTGGCAAAGCATTGTGGTCTGTCAATGACGTCGTCCCAGGCGGACAGATACTGGATCCCCTTTGAATGACACCAGAAGCTTAGCCAACTGCTGAAGTCAATCATTTTGTCCTTATATTGTGGTATCATTTTGGGTGAAGGCAGGATGCTACTCAGGGTTAGGGTCATACCTGCCTGGGCAACATGATCCGAGAGCTCTTCCATGTCTCTTTTCATGCAGTCCAGGGAGGTACGTCTCAAGACATTCACTCCAACATGGACAATGACAGTTATATTTGTACTTGTTGTGGAGTGACTTGAGTGCATGCATTATGTGGTGGATCCTGGCACCCGACTGTAATTTTCTCCTTATTCAGCCTGGTGAGTGGGACATCAGTGTTCCTGACTATAGAGTCACCTATAACTAAAGTGTTAGGTACATTGTCTTGCCTTAGGGGCTTTTGCAGGGTGGCACACTGGTGTTGCAAGCTATGTGACACTTTGGTTGTGATTGGTGTTTGTTTGCGTTTCAGTTTGCATTTCAGCTTCGGAGGTCCTTGTTGCTTTGGCAGGTTACAGTTAAGGGCCTTTGCATATGTGGATTTAGTGTTGCGAGTTTAGAAGGGCTATGTGTTGCTTGAGGTGTATTGCGGGTGTTAACCTTCTCCTCTTGACTGTCTAGCATAATCTTGGGTGGAGAGAGCTTTGCTTCCAGTTTGGCTATGTAAGTACATCTCTCACAGGTTGTAGTGTTGGGTGGTAGGAGGAGAGGGTTGTCTGTGTACATGAGGCAATTGCTGCATTGCTCCACTATGCCCAGATTCACCAGATGTACAGGAGAATTCACCGGAAGCCGACCCTTGGACATGCCTAGTTTGGTGCTTTTTTGAAAAGTATAGGAGCTGTTTTCCCTTCTCTTAGCAAAGTACTTTGCAATTATAGGCTGTTTAGTGCCTATGATTAATTTCTCCTTAATTAATTATAAATAATGTCTCCTTATTAATAAGGGAGTTGAGTGCTTGTATCAGTTTAAGGCTTCCTAGTGCTTTCCAGCAGGTGGGATGCTTAAAAGTAAGATGAAAAAAACGGTTTATCCTAAACACAGCAGTGTGCACTGGAGAAGTTAGATGTGAAAGTAGGTAACTTAAGTTTTACCTGTCTAAAAAGTTAAGTTTTAGTGGAGATTCACTATTTTTAAAACAGAAACACAGATTGAAAGGGGGTGAACACTTTTTTATTCTGGTACTATGGAATACAGTAGGATGGCCAATAAATTTAAATAGTTGAAGGGGAGTGATTTCACAAAATGATCATTTTCTGCTTACTCACACAAGCCAGTGAAAGCAGAGAGGAAATGAGATATATGGTCAAATTAACATAAGAGGCTGGCAACTAGAAAGACAGTGGTATTTAAGAACAGAATCGTAACAGGGTGGGCAGGTGGGAAACATTTTCTGCCTGACTCACAAGAGACAGAGTTGTGGTCTCTTTTGAAGTTTTAATATGCAGTTAAAAGCAGAATACAAGTGAAACACAAGGTAAAGAAAACAAATCACAGTATTCAAAATATAAAAAGGCAATAAACTAATACAAAATACAACAAATAAAAAGCAAACTAACCTTTCCTTCACAGCAAAGTGTAGCAGACTCTGGGTGAGCCTTTCTAATAAAGCTCTGAAATGTTTTATTTTACCCCTTAAATAGAAGGTTTTGTTCCTAGCTCCACCCCCCTTCACAAATGATTAACCTTAAGTGACCTCTTCTATCTTATGTATGAGTCCTAATTGATCAGTTCTAATTTCTGCCTGACTCACAACAGACAGAGCTGTGGTCTCTTTTGAAGTTTTAATATGCAGTTAAAAGCAGAATACAAGTGAATCACAAGGTAAAGAAAACAAATCACAGTATTCAAAATATAAAAAGGCAATAAACTAATGCAAAACACAACAAATAAAAAGCAAACTAACCATAGGGCAGTGCTGGTGAACTGGTAAAGATTGTCTCACAGCCAGAAGCATAAATACCTTCTGGATTGTTCACTTTTATGTGATAGTACACATCCTGAAGGTCTATCAAACACATCCAATCTTCCTTGCCCAAAATGGCAAAATAGACTGAACTGTAACTATCCGAAACTTTGTGTGTCAAACTGATTTGTTCAAGTCAGTGACATCCAAAACTGGTCTCCAGTCCCCTGTTTTCTTTGGCACTAAAAAGAATCTTTATAGGTTCATAGGTAGATACTAGGCTATCTGCCTGAAGGCATTCATAAGCCTAGCCAGAATGTGTTGACTTTCGCCGCCCCTTAGATTATTTCCCTGTGCCTCTGTCCAGCAGAGCCACTGAAGTTCCCCATCCACTCATCAAGGTTTCTCTTGAAGAGGGTTAGCGAGCAGCTCTGCATAATGTAGATTGGAATCTTGTTCCACAACATGGGAAGTCTCTGGGACAGGAATCTATCCTTCCAGCATGTCCTATTTATTGTTGTGGTGAGGTTTAGATCCCTGGAACGTGTGGCTCGAGGGGATATGATTTTCTTTAGGTGAAGCATGTCCATCAATTCTGGGTTGGACACGACCTTGTATGTCAGGCAGAGATCACCTCTGAGTAGGCGGTATGCAACCGAGTACAGCTGGTGTTTCTTCAGTCGAGCTGCATAGGGCATCTGCTTGAGGCCAGTGATCCTCTTGGTGAGGTACTTCTGTGGTCTTTCCAGTTGTTGCAGGTGTCTTCTAAGGTACATCCCAAATGGGGTATTGTACTCTATGATGGATCTGATGAGTGATGCGTAGAGGGGCCCAATTACCTCTTTTGATATGGATGCAAACCCTTTTGTGATTAGATAGGCCACATAGAAGGATTTTCTAACCACTTTGGCAATGTGATTATCGAAGGAGAGGTTACTATCTACTTGGATCCCCAGATCCCTTATTACGTCTTCCATATTTAAGGGGCTACCACCTATGTGGTAGTTTGTGGGTACTTTGTTTTTTCCAAAGGGGATGACTATGCACTTTTTGGCATTTAGCTTGAGGCCATGGTTTTGACACCAGGTATCTGTCTCAGTGAGACCCTTTTGGAGGATGTCTATGTCAGCCGGAGAGTCAATTATAGCCCCTAGTTTGCAGTCGTCTGTGAACTTGGTCAGCCATAGTCCTCCTGTGCTTGCCTGTACCTCTGAGAAGTATATGCCGAACAGGAGGGGTCCTAGGACTGAGCCCTGGGGAATGCCACTTGTAATTGGTTTAGAGTCAGACCTGGCTCTTGCAACTCTTACCATGTGGGTTCTGTCCATGAGCCAGTTGGCAACCCATCTCGTGATGTAGGGGTTTATGTTCAGGCTGGTGAGCTTGTCTATAATAACTGGGTGGGGAATGGTGTTGAAGGCCTTTGCGAGGTGTAGGTAGGCTGTGTGGACCACCTTTCCCTCATCTATAGCCTTATTAACTATCTCAAAGAAGTTCACCAGGTTTAGGAGGCATGATCTGCCCTTAACAAAGCCAAACTGGGTAGGGTCCAGTGTTCGGAGGTTTCCAATGTCTCTGTTAATGAGATCCATGATGATGCACTCCATAGCTTTGCAGACCAAGCTAGTCAGGCTTATAGGGCAATAGTTCCCGGGGTCCGTTGTGGCTCCACCTTTGTGGAGTGGAATAACCATTGCTGTGCATCACTCTGTGGGCATGTAGCCTGTGGAGAGGCTGAGTTTAAACAGTGTGTTTAGGTGAGGGGTTAGTTCATCTTTGAGCACATGTAGGATGCAGCCTGGGACACCGTCCGGTCCCATTGATGCTGTGTTTCTAGCTTTGGAGAGGGCTGTTTTAACCTGAGTACCTGTGATTTCAGGGGCACTACATTCTTCAGGTATAGTTATGGGCCCTTTTGGGGGTGAGAGGGGGGTGAAGTTTGCAATGAACCTGTCCACCAGGATGTTGGCTATATCGGTCGGTTCAGTGTATTTTGTGCCATTCTGCACTAACTCCGAGCAGATCTGAGAATTGCCATTTAGATTCTTGACATAGCTAAAGAATGCCTTGTGGTTATCTTCGGAGACCATGGCAATTTTTCTTTCGGAGCTAGCCTTAGATGATTGTATGAGGGAACATAGTTTCTTGCTGATACTGATCAGGGATGTCTTCCCCTCTTGGGATTTTACTCTTCTGTACCAGTTTCCTCCTTATATTGTATAGCTTGTTTATGGCAGGGGTCCACCAGACTGGTTTCCTTTTCTTGGAGGAGTGAGTCTTGGTTTTGTTTGGGATAACACGATCCATGCATTCTTGTAGGTGCCCATAGAGTGCATTAGTAAAGGATTTTGCAGCTTGAACAGTGTTATCCATTAGCATGGGGGCTTTGAAACTTCCCACCTCAGTCTTAACATGAAGTTTGCTATTGAAAAGTTTTTCACGGTGGTTTCTTTGACCAGGGGTGGTGGCAGAATGTGGATATCCAGAGTGATTAGTTTATGGTCAGATCTAAACAGCGAGGGGTTCACCTCTGGTGTGTAACACCGGTCGCCCATGTTGGTGATGACCAGGTCCAATATGTTGTCACCTCTGGTGGGAGTGCTGACCAGTTGATCCAGGGCATTTGAGTTTATAAATTCTAGGAAATGTTGGGCAAGGGAGTTTGTACTTGAGTAGTTCTCCCAGTTAATGTTTGGATAATTGAAATCACCCAATATCAGGGTGTTTGGTAGGACCTTTATGTTTCCCAGTGAGTCCAGGAATGCAGAGTGGGGGTCCTGGGACATGGTGGGTGATCTGTAGCAAGCTATAATTTGAATAGCAGTTTTGCCCGTTGTTTGTTGCACATGGATGATCTCTGAAGCATCATGCCACTAACCTGGAGGTGTGGGTATCCTTGATGAATATGGATACTCCCCCGCCTTTTGTATTTCGGTCCGGGTTTTGTGGCCAAAATCTATGGTATGAGTTGTAGCCTGGTAGTGCTGGGGTGCTCTCTGGAACCTTAAACCAGGTTTCTGTTAGTGCACATATATCAATTTTCTCCATATTGAGGAGTGCCTCGATTGCATGCATTTTGAGGTTTAGACTTCTGGCATTGAGTAGCATTATGCTCAGTTTTTTGTTACTTGTGCTATATATGGTGGTGGGTTTGTCTTTTGAGCCTTGCCTAAAAAAGGCACTATGGGGGTGGCAAGAACCTTGTACAGTATTCAAAAGCCTAAGGGTGACAGGTGCAAGCTGTCTCTAGCGAATCAGCATGGCTTGTCGAACATGTCATCCAAGGCTGACAGACACTGGATCCCCTTTGAATGACACCAGAAGCTTAGCCAATTGTTGAAATTGATAATTTTTCTCTATACCGTGGTATCATTCTTGGTGAGGGCAGGATGCTACTCAGAGTCAGGGTTATACTGGCCTAGGCTACGTGATCGGAGAGCTCTTCCATGACTCTTTTCATGTAGTGCAGGGAGGTACAGCTCAGGTCATTCACACCAACATGGACAATGACAGAGTCATATTTGTACTTGTTCTGGAGTGACCTGAGTGCTTGTGTTATGTGGCGGATCCTGGCACCCGACAGGCAGCTAACAGTAACCTTCTCCTTGTTCAGCCTAGTGAGTGGGACATCAGTGTGCCTGACTGTAGAGTCACCTATTACTAGTGTGTTGGGTATGTTATTTTGCCTTAAGGCTGTGATTGCGTGGCACACTGGTTTTGTGAAGTACGTGTTTCATGGTTTGTGTTGGGAGGGTGGAGGTTGCTTGGATGTCTGCTTTGGAGGTCTCTGTTGCTTTTGCAGGTTTTTATTTAGAGCCTCAGAGTATGCTTTTGTGTATTTATGAGTGCTTTTTGCCTGTGCTGATTTCATAGGTCTATGTGAGACTGGTGGTGTGATGCAAGTAATACCCTTCTCCTCTTGATTGCCTGGTCCAGTCTTGGGTTGAGAGAGCTTAGCCTCCAGTTTGGCTGTATAATTGCATCTCTCGCATGTATTAGTGTTTGGTGGAAGGAGGAGAGGGTTGTCTGTGTACATGAGGCAATTGTAACATTTCCTCAAAATGCCCAGATTCACCAGTTGGACCGGACAGTACACCTGAAACTGCCCTTTGGACATTTATTTATTTATTTATTTATTTTATTTTACATTTGTTAACCGGGGGTGTCTGACTGAGCCGAAAAGGCCCTTTTTCAGCAGAGGCCC
Organism: Protopterus annectens; assembly: GCF_019279795.1. NCBI lineage: Eukaryota > Metazoa > Chordata > Ceratodontiformes > Protopteridae > Protopterus > Protopterus annectens. The sequence continues at coordinate 795,875,442 of NC_056739.1, read as the reverse complement.
GTGGAGAAAAGCTCCACAAAGAAAAATTACAGACACATTTAGTTATTTAGACATGATCAGTATACACACAAATTACAAGAGACATGTTTTTACAGTGGTATGTGGCACAAACAGTTACAGTGGAGAGAACAATCAAAAAAATATTAATTTTAAAAATAAAGGTAAGTAATAGATCTGTGGTGTACGGCTGAACTTTGGAACATAGGTAGAATACATACATAGTACACAGGTACAGTACATACATTGTAGATTAGCCAGTGTTTGTGAGTAAGATTGAAAAACTATCATCAATTGCTCTAGATTTAGTATGTATATGTTATCCGCTTTCACTAGCCTGGGGAGCAATCATGGCACTGCCAACTTTGCTTGAGATGTTGCCTGATGAGGTCTTTAAAGGAGGCTTTGGATGATGTGTTTTGAATGCTAGTAGGGACAGAGTTCCATTTTTTAGCCACCGAACTACTATATAGTGCATCTCCAAAGCTATTATAGCTGTTGGTGACTTCTAGTAGTAGTTTGCTTGATGATCTAAGAGGCTTTTTGGCTGAGTGATGTTGTACTAGGTTTTTGAGGGCAGGACACTTATTGGGGAGGTAATAGATAGAATGACAGAGGCAGAGCTGATTGTAGGTTAGGAGGTTGGGCAGTTCAAGCCAGTGGAGCTGTCTCAAAGCAGTACAGTGATGAGTTCTATATGAGCAATTTGCAGCAAAGCGGGCAATTCTGTTATAGCAAGCTTCCATTTTGCTTAGTTCAGTTTTGTTGAGATTAGTCAGAATGGGAGATGCATAGAGTAGGGTGGATAGAAGTTGGGAGCGAGCAATGGCTGATCTTGTGCTGTTGGTAAGAAATGGTTTGATACGGTAGAGTGACCCCAGTTTGGCATGTACTTTTTTAAAAGTTAAGTTCAGATGACTATCAAATTTTAGGTGGGAGTCTACGGTTATTACCAATAGCTTAGCCTGTGCCACTGGAGCAACTGGAGTAGCATTTGTGGAGTAGATAGTGAATTGACTGTTAGTGTTTTTGTTAGAACTGGTTATAATCATAAGCTGAGTTTTCTTTGGATTGAGGATAAGTTGAGCTTTGGTAAGGTAGTTTTCAACGTCAGAGAATGCTAGCTGAGTTGTTTGCAGGAGGGTGGGAATGTTTTGTGCAGCACAGATTAAGGTAGTGTCATCTGCATACTGAATTATAGATGCATGCTGTGTGGAGGTTTGGAGGTCATTTGTGAAGACTGTGAATAGTAGTGGTCCTAAGATAGAACCCTGTGGGACTCCTATAATTATGGGCAGCTGAGGAGAGAGAGAATTTTCCCATTTCACAGCTTGGTACCTGTCAGTTAAGTAGCTTTGGAACCAGGTAAGAGTGGAATTAGATAGATGATATTGGTTTAGTTTGTTTAGCAGGATTTGGTGTGAGACTGTGTCAAATGCTTTGGACATAGCCAAAAAAAGAGTTGACACTTGCAGGCCTTCATTTTTGAGACGGTTTACTGTGTCTGTGAAGCAGAGGAGAGCTGTAGTGGTACTATGGGCAGGTCTGAAACCATGCTGAGAAGGTGACAGGATGTTGCAGTCTAGGAGATAGTTTAGCATCTGGGTATGGATGCATTTTCTAGGATTTTGGCCAGGGGGAGAGTAAGGTAATGGGTCTGTAGTTATTAAGTTCAGTGGAGGTCCGCCTTTATGTATGGGTGTAACATAGGATATTTTCCAGAGTTTGGGCACATAGTTTTCAACAATTGATCTGTTTATGAGAGTGGAGACTGGGATAGCAATAGCATCTGCTGTGAGTTTCAAGAAATAGCTGGGGAGTAGGTCAGCTGCTGTTGATGAGGTTTTTAGTTTGGAGAGCATGCTTTTGATTGAAGTGGTGGAAACTGTTTTGAGGGTAAAGCTTGTATTAGTGTTATTTGTGTTGGGGGGGATAGTGAGGAAGGAACTGTCCTGTGATACTGAGGATAGAATTGAGTTCACAAAGTGGGAGTTGAATTGTGTTTCGATGGGAACTTTAGTGTCAGGGGTGGTTGGTTTGGGGGTAGCCTTTTGGGTGGGTTTACATTTTTCCAAAATGCCATGCCTGGATAGGTACAGTGAACTGTTTTACTGATTGTCTGGTAAGGTTGAATAGAGAGCCTTGTCCTTCTCTACAGTATAGGGGGGTCTAGTGCTAAGGTTTAGTAACTTTCACATTCTCTCTGGTCTGGTGGGACCTCTTGGGTGACTTTTTTTTTCTAGCAGCTTTTGTATTTGTACTGCTGCTGCTTTCCTCTGACTGGGTGAAACAGTGGGAAAGTTTGATACAGAAGGAGGTGGGAGGGAAAAGGAAATAATATAACCACTGGATATGAGCCTCTGCACCCACATATCTCTTGTGATGTCCAGCCAGGGTCTCTGGTGCAGGGATAATTAACACCTTATTGCCTCCAAAGGGGGACAACCAGGACTCCTTTCAGGAGCACTGGTAGGGTATATTGGAGAAGTAATCTCTCGACTCTTGTTTCTGTGGACTTATTCTGCCATGTGGGTGTTTATCGTCCATTTGAGTTCTATTTGAGTTCCCCCCTCTGCCCGTTGGGGAATTACTTCCACATGGATCTTGGAAAGGATGCTGGGACTTTCAAAACCACATTTTTTGATCTCCTCTGATTTCTAGAAAAGGATCTTTGAGGAGTAGAAAAAATGTATGCCCAATGCAGAGAGGGTCTTTCCATCTTTCTCACACCTAGAGAGTGTGTCTAACTTTACGGCCAAACAACAAACTGACATCAAAGGGTGGACTGATGAACTAAGACTTGAAATGCTCCACAAAGTCACACAAGCGCACCCAGGCATGCCTCCTGATGGAAATGTCTAAACCGGCCACACTTGAGGCAACTTCAGCTGCATGCGAGATAAGCCTCATGAGTGAATTTGAGCTAGATTGTAGGGTAGCCAACTGCGAGGCCACAGAAGTCTGAGTCTTGGCAGTAGTGATCCCACAAAGGAAATGTGACAGTTCCTTTATCAAGTCCCTTTGTAGTCTTGTAAAGTGTGTTAGGTAGTTTAGCGACCTGAGGCAAAGTTGCTGAAGTATACACATGCTTCCCAAATCTGTCCAATGCCCTAGATTCCCTGTCAGGGGATGGAAAGTGGAACTCTGCTCGGCAAGTTCCTTCTTGGAGGCCGACACCATGACCATAGCATCTACGGCACTCCTTTGCTCCAGAATTCTCTACCTAGATCTGGAGCCTGATAATCTGATCTGGTCTTTTGGGGATCAGCTCAATAAAATCAGGCTCCTTAAATACCAACCTAGAGATAAAGTCAATGAGCTCATTGGCAGGTGGAGTAAATCAGGAGGTAAACAGGCCAGCCCCAAAGGCCTCCAAGAATACCGATTCCTCTGGAGAAGGGTTACTGGAGGATCAGCCCCCCTCTGCTTAAGGATCTCAAGAATGTCTCTAAATGAGACATCTTCTGGCGATGATCTCTGGAACCCTTCCCCTTCATTGAAATCAGTATCTTCGGTGATGGACTCCTGAGGGAAGTCCAACTGCCTCCTCTTGCACTTCCTCTTTCTAGGGATTTCCTTGATGGGATGCTCCAGTGAAGTGTCAGAAGAGATTGTAATACCTTGCTGGGTAACCTGGAGATTTTGAGCTGGCTATCCTGTGGCATAGAATGATGTAGCTCAAGGCATAGAGACGGTTTACTTTCATAATAGCAAAACACAGTGGTGCGATTGCTCATATGAGCGAATCGTAACCACGAAACTTACAGCGACAGTTGTAAATGTTCGAAAATCAGCAAATCGAAAAGCTGATTTGATGATTTTTGAACATTAATGTCGAATAAAAATTAGATAAAGTGTAATGCAAGGAGGCAAGCCCCCTACCCCCCCTATTTTATTATTCTAACTCCGAGATCACACTACAGTGGGGAAAGGAACCATTTTCCGATCCCCACTATAGTGCAATCTGCCCCAGTATGTCGAATGTGCAATGAGCGAATCTCACTGTGCATTCGCTCATTGCACATCCAAACCTTTTTCCGTTCAGCGTTTGCAAACTTTGCAAACTGCCTTTCGGAAAATTGCTGTTCGCCCTTGTGCAATGCGCACATGTAAAGGTAAACCCATAGAGACATCTAGGCTCCAGAGGGAAGATTTGAGAAGGGTGATACTGTCATCTTTCCAAAGCAAAGAAAACTCTCTCCACCACCTCAAAGGCAGAATGCCCTGGAGAGAAAGCAGCCAATGGAACCAAGAAGCCACGCTTCCGCAGCATAGGCTCCATCTGCCCCGAGGGCAATCCATCTGAGGCGGAGGTAAGAGCCGAGCTGTCTAGTGCTGAGGCTCTGAGGGGCAGAGACTGGCGAGACAACTTTGGAGTCTACTCTAACACCTCAGATCAGACAGAGATGCTAAGGCTCCAAGAGTCATCTGGCTCCGAAACCATCAGAGCCAGAGTGCACAAAGACTTCCTCAGAGCCAAAGTCACAAATATCTTTGGATCAGATCCAGAAGTCCCAGTATACTCGGATCCAGAGGCTTCCGAAACAGATGGATGGATCAGAGAAGGAGCCAAGAGAGGTGAAGTAGTGCAAACTGGGGCTTCCTGCCCCAAAGGGGTAGGAGCTGGGAGACATCAAATCTGTATCTGGGCCAAGAAAAATCTCCTCCTCATTCTGTCCACATCATCTTCCATCAGACTTCTGGAAGAATGAAAGGAAAGTAAGGGTATGGACTTAGAGTGCTGATGTTCCATAAAAGGAGCAGGTACTCTGGAAGGTACCGGATCAATACTGCGTGAGTACCTAGTTCTTGGTAAGGGCCTCAGATCTGATGTGTTTGATCCGAGAAGGCCATTGTTCGATCTGATGCTGATATAACAGCCTTCGGATCCAATTTATGTTTTTTCTTTGGTGACTCCATGGATGAAGGATTTGAGGATTCTAGGAGACGAGCTCCAGCAATAGCCTCAGAAAAAGATGTATGAAGTAACCCTTCAAAATAAGTTTATTCTTCCAGGCAGCAATGGCACGTGGATTGAAGTTTATACAGAGCTGACAGTCTACCGGAGGGTGATCTGGCCCCAAACAATAAACACATAATGAATGAGCGTTGAACAAGGGGAACTTGTGCCCACAATTTTGGCACTTCTTAAAGCCAGAAGGTCCTTTCTCTTACATCTTAAACTATTTAATACAAAAAAAAGAGATAAGAAGAAAGGTCTTATTTTTTTAACAGGAAAACAGAAAGAAAGAAATACCAATCAGGGTACAAAGAATTACAATAACTAGTGAAAAGAGGGGAAATATAGGTTCATAGGCTCATAGGTGTGTACTAAGCTAATGGCCCTGGAGCCTTTACAAGCCTAGCATTCAAAGACTGAAATGTTCTAAATAAATCCTTAGCATAGTCAAGCCAATTCCCCTTACATTTTAGGAGTATAAATATATCTAGTCTTTTGTTTCTTTTTTCTGGGAGTTCCCCAATAAAATGATCATCATGAAGGATGGTCCCTTCTTCAGGGATGAGGCTTCACATAACAGCACAGAGAAGGTGTGTCCCCAAGTCTGTTTCCCAAGGCCAGCAAAATTGGTTCTCCCATACCCAAGAAGGGCAGATGAATAGCTGCAGAGGGTGTGCCTGTCTCTTTTTTGAGCAGCAGCACTAGAAGGACTGACAAAACATGAGGAGCACATCAGTATCTGAGGAAGCCAGAGAGAAGACTGAAGACTCCCAGATGACATTTTAATTCTTGTGGCTCAGGGAGGGATCAACAGTGTTACGGGGACCTGGGTCCATGCGGACCCTTGAAGAATTACAGTATCCTTACAGTCTTAGCCATATTATATCCGAGTTACCCCAAATGACCTTGGATAGATGGGTGTTGTTTGCAGAGCGAGTCTAAGGTCAGCACTGACTACCTCTGTCCATAAGGGACACAGGCACCACTCACTGGGTGAATTTACAGTCTCCCATCCAACTGTCTGGGTTATACTTGAACATGGTCAGTGAGCATGTTCTGCTGATGGCACAGGTTAGATTAAGATCATTGGTCGGAGACTGTCTTATATGGTACAGTGAGGCAAGACACGGTTTGGAGGCCCTGAATTTTCCTTGTGAGAATCCTCTGTGGTCTCTCTAGCTGCTGCAGATGTCTGGTGGGATACATGCAAAAGGGGGCATTGTATTCAATCAGTCTTCTAACAAAGGAGTTATAACATTATCTTATCACTGTGGAGACATGGTGATCTAAGTTTAGATTTCTATCAACCCGTGTTCCCAGGTGTTGCACCACTGGGTTTGAGCTTTGCCAAACAGGATAACAATGCACTTTGTTTGCATTCAGTTTCAGTCCGTGGCTTTGACACCAATCTTTTGTCTGCATTAGCCCCTTCTGTAGTATGTTAACATCATTGGGGGACTCATGCCACTGGTGACTGGTCTACTGGTGAATCAGACTTCTGTGAGCCAATTCAGCTGGGTGAGTTTGTCAATGATGCCTGTCTCAAAGTCATCTACCAGGTTTAACAAGCATGCTCCATAAAAGTCATGTTTGAAATGTTGAAATTAAAAAATGGTACTAATCAGAACAGCCCTATTGTCACTGTACATAATGAACATTAGATTTCTGATGTAGCTAAATAATACTTTATGATTATAGATTATCCTTAGCTAGGGATGCTATTTCAGTTTTGTAATTAGCTTTAGAGGACTTTGCAAGTTGTCGGATTTGCTTTTCAAGCTGTGGAGGGATTTTTTTTCTCTACTGAGTCAGTTCCCTTTTGCTCTTAGACATCAGTTTCTTTCTCTTGTCATATAACTTATTTATTCTTGAGGTCCACCAGGGTGGCTTGTTTTTTATTTGGGAGGACTTGGTTTTGATCCATTTATGTACAGTCGAGTCTATACAGTAATTTAGGTGTTTATACAAGGCATCTGTGTACACCTCTGCATAGCAGTCATTGTTGGTTGTGGTTGCAAGGGGTTTGAAACTTTTTATAATATCGCTTGGTAGGCTGTAGTTAACTTTTGAAAAATTTTTTAGTTTTATTGCTCCTGTGGGGATGTCCTGTCTGACAGTTACTTTGAATGAGACCAGTGTATGGTCTGACCTTACCAGGGAGGGTACCACTCAGGAGTGCGTGTCCAATGACCTCCCCCATGTTTGTGAGTACTAAGTCTAGGATATCTGAACCCCTTATGGGGGTGTGGACTACCTGCTCCACGGCATTTGTACTGACAAAGTCCAAGAACCTCTGGGCATTCATATTTGTGCTGGTGTATGTCACCCAATTGATGGAATGATAGTTCAAGTCTCCCATGACCAAGGTGTTTGGCTGTATGGTGAGTGACTCCAGTAGGTCCAGGTAGGCAGTATGTTTCTCTTGGCTCATGGTGGGGGACCTATGGCTAACAATGATGTGGGTCGGGTATTTTGCCTCTAGTTAGTTTGACCTGGAGTAGCTCAAGACTGTCATACTTTTTAACCTGTCTCAAGGTGTACTTAGCTTTAATGAAGATGGACAGGCCTCTGCCTTTGGTTGTTACACGCTCATTCATGTTTTGAGGTCTAAATGTGTAGAACGCATTGTAGCCTTGCAAGGTCAGAGTGCTTTCCATATCCCTGAACCATGTCTCTATGACTGTACAGACGTCATCATCTTTCAAGGTGAGAAGTGCTTCCAAGGACTGCAGTTTCCTATTTAGGCTCTTAGCATTAAACAGCATAACCTTGAATTTGTCTCAAGTGGATTTTGTTAAGTCAGAAGTTTTATTTTTTTGACACTGCCTAAAAAAGGCACAATGGGGGAGGCAAGAGCCTTTGCCTGTATTCAAAACCAAGAGGAGACAGGTGCAGACCACCTCTGGCAAGGCAGTGCAGTCTCTTCACCATGTCCTCCCAGGCTGATAGATACTGGATCCCCCTGGACTGACACCAGAAGCTACACCAATTGCTGAAGTCTTATCATTTTTTGTCCATATTGTGGCATCATCTTGGATGAAGCTAGAATGTTGCTTATGGCAAGGGTCATACCTGCCTGAAACACACAATCTGAGAGATCAGTTATGTCTCTCTCCATATAGTCCAGAGAGGTATGTCTTATGGAATTCATCCCAACATGGACTATGACAGAGTCATAATAGTACTTGCTGTTGAGTGACTTCAGAGCATGCCTGATTTGACGGATCCTGGCACCTGACAGGCAGCTGACCGTGACCTTCTACTTGTCTAGCCTGTTGAGAGACACATCTGTGTGTCTCACAATTGAGTCACCTATGATCAAGACATTTGGTCTTGAGGTGTTTTGCCTTAGGAGCTTATTTGATGAGACACTGATATGTATGTTATGTGTAGCGGATTCAATTTGTGTTCATGTATGTGTGAGTGGTTTGCGCTTGGGAGGTCTCTAATCTTTTGGTAGGCTCTTAGTAAGTACCTCTGTGTATGAGGGTTTTTGTGTCATGATCTTATCTTATGTGAAAGGAGAGATGAGTGTGCTGACAACCTGTCTGTTATGTGAAAGAACTGATTCCAGTTTCATGGTACAATTACATCTCTCACATACTGTATTTGTTTGCTTTAGGAATAACAGCCGCGGTGGTGCAGCGATTAGCGTTGTCGCCTCACAGCAAGAGGATCTCCTGTTCAATTCTCAGCTGAAGCACCTTCTGTGTGGAGTATGCATGTCATCCCCGCAGTTTAGTGACGTTTAAAGACATGCAGTTAGGTGCATGCGTGAATGGGTGTGCCTTCCTTTAAGGTTGGGCATCAGGCTGGTAACTTGGCACCGTAAAAAATCCACTACCAATCATTAGCGGACCAGAGTTCCGCTGTGGCGACCCCTAACCAGGAAAAGCCAAAAGACATTAGTTTAGTATACATGAGGCAAATACACATTGCCTCAGGATGCTCATGTCAATCAGGCTGTCTGGAGAAATGGTGGGAAACGGACCATACATTGTAGCAGGTTAAAACTCTAGGTACTATTAGGGAGTGGGCAAGCTAGATCAGCATTTGGTCTTTGATTAACAAGGGGACTTGTTCTACTGAAGATTAGGGATGGAAAAACTATGGCAATGCGGCTCAATGCTCAGCTGAGTTGCCCGCAGTGCAGCAGTACACAACTGAGTTGCCCGCAGTGCGGCAGGAAAGCTTGGGATAGTTCAACTGACAGACATCTAGGGAAAAAATTGTTTCTAAGTGTTTGACCCTCTACAGGACACCTCGAATCCCTGTTGTGCAGTGCACAGCTACACGCAAATGCAAGGCTTAAATAGAGGTGAAATTAAACCCCTTTAAGTTAATTTACCAGTAGGAACTCGTACAATGGCCTTTCCTCCAGCACTTCCCAGCTCAGATAAGGCTGTATCCAACAAGGGTGCAGTGCAGTGCAGCCCTTCTTAATGTAAGATGGCTGGATGAATGCATAAGTGTATTAATACAGGCTAGATTCAGCACATATCCAAGTTAAAGTACAGTGCAACACAAGAGCAGTTAATGAAGCAGTCACAAACAGCAAAAACAGTACAAAAGAAAGTAATACAGACATTCAATTAAATACAGTGGAAAAATGCAGAAAAACTCAAAATATACTTATTTTCTTGCTGTTTACTTTAAATGGCTTGCACTCAAGCAGAAACACTCCAGACCTCTGGTAAAGTACGCCAAACATAGGGAAGCTCTGGTTAACTGAGTGCAAACCTGTGAAAATGTGAAGCTTAGATATAGGCGAAATTAAACCCTTTTAAGCTAATCTACCAATAGGAACTCAAACAATGGCCCTTCCTCCAGTCCTTCTTAATGTAAGATGGCTGGATTAGTGCTCAATTAGTGCTCAGGTCTGAAGCTAGTCTATGCTATCTGAGTAACAGTACAGTGCAACACAAGTGAAGACAATGAAGCAGTCACAAACAGCAAAAACAATAAAAAAAAGATGGAAAATAATGCAGAAATTCAAATAAATACAGCTGAAAAAGTGAAGAGAAAACATATACTTATTTTCTTGCTGTTTGCTTTGGATGGCTTAGGCTAAAGCAGAAACACTCCAGACCTCTGGCAAAGGATGCCAAACATAGCAGCTCTAGCTAATCAGTGTTACCCCTGAGCTAAAAAATACTTTCCGAAGTAAACTTTTCACTGACAACCATCAAACACACTTGCCCCAGTCATTCACAACACTGTTATGTAGGGACATAGCACTTTTCCCTCACAAAAAATATTAAAATAACTAAGGGAATGTCCACAGGGACCTGGGACCATCTGTCAGCCAAAAACACTGTCTTCCAAGCAGTTATCAAAGGTTAGAAGAGTTAGTAAAATACTTGGGGAAGAAATTTAGGTATTGTGGAAAATGGTTTTAATTATAACTCCCAAAACCAAAAGTCTAAGCCCCTAAATTTAAACCTGAGATAAAAGTTAACTTTGTCTTCACACACACAAGATACTACCATGGGATTTCCATCAAGGAATCATAACTCAGAATATACATTTCTGAGGTAAATCTTTTATTAACAAACACTAAAAAACATACTGCCACAAACATAATTTTCTGACTGAAAAGAAACACCTTTCTTTTAAAAAAAAAATTAATGATGTGGAAGGGAATTCCCAAAGGGGTACTTATCTGCCCAGCCTTGTAGAAGCTCTAGTAATCTGTAAATCACCCAAAGCCTACACAGATGTGCACTTTTGGTGGCAAAAAATCCAGAAGTTTTGGTGCCCTAGCCACTGATTTTATCCTGCTTGTGCTTTGCAATGTGTAGGTTGCATGAAAGGTGCCCTAAAGCTTTGGAAACTGGCTGGCTAATCTGACCCTGGCAGTATACCTCAAACAGCTTATGCTACTGAAGCAGTGATTTAATGATGAGCATCTGCAGTGGGCCATAACTGAATGATATTTTGATAAGCCCCGATTAAATGAAATTTATCTAAAGCCATTCAGAGGAAAGTACAGTTGTGTAAAATCTTACCAAAACATTAGATGTCCTTCTCTTCACTGTTGCAGTATTCTTTACAGTAGGGGGATCCCCTGCCAAGGGCAGCCTGACATCTGGCTAGTATACCAAAGCCTTTTGGTTGTAAAGGGTACGCCGTATGTCACACATATGCTCCGCGTGCACAGCATAAGGTATATAGGTGGCATCCGGATGTACCATCCTCAGAACTGAAAAGCTCCAGTAGGAACAACAGTCCAAGGATATATGTAGGTAAAAAGCACATCTAGGAGGAAAAAGGATCAGGGAAAGGAGAGACAGAGTGAATACTGCAACAGTGAAGAGAAGGACATCTACTGTTATGGTAAGATTTTACACAACTGTACTACATCCTTCTATATCACTGCTGCAGTATTCTTTACAACAGGGAGAGTGCAAAAGCTCAGAAAGAGGAATGTGAGGAGGAAGGGCCAGCAGAGCCCTCTAGAAAGCCATGGACAATGGCCCTGGCAAAGCCAGCTCTGGCCCTAGAAATCACATGCAACTTACAGTGCTTAGTAAAGGTATGCACGAAAGTCCAGCTTGCTGCCTCAAGAATAGAATTAATACCCAAACCATTGAAAAAAAAAACACCAGAAACCGCCACAGCTCTAGTGGAATGACCCTTAACAAAAGGAGGAAAGCTCTTCCCATGAAAAGAATAACAAAAAGAAATGGCTTTAGATATTCAAGAAGAAATGGTTTGCTTGGAAACAGCCAAACCCAAAGACATAGGATGAAAATAAACAAGAAGCTGTTCAGATTTAAAAAAAGCTTTAGTTTTATCCAAATAATATCCGAGTTGTCTATGCAAATCCAAGGTGTGCAAAACCTCACTAGCAGACTGTTGAGAAGGGAAAAAAGTGGCAGAATGAATAGACTGATTAAGAGACAGCTCATTAACCACACTGGGCATAAAAGAAGGATTAATATGAAGAGAAACCTTGTCCTTATAGAAAACTAAAAAAAGGAGCAACACCCATAAGGGTTTGCTACTCAGACTTCCCATCTGGCAGAAGTAAGGACAAAAAGAACAACAATCAGGAACAATGCTGTAAGGAAGCTGAAGCAGCAGGCTCAAAAGGAGCCTGAGTCAATTTTTCTAAAAAAATAAATAAATAAATAAATAATATCCCGGGTGGGAGGAACAGGCTTTTTGGGAGCCCTAATAAAACTGTTTGGTCTCAAATCTAGAGGCTAAAGGGGGAGTCAAAGGCAAACAAGAAGAAATAACTGATAGGTGGGCCTTAACAGAAGAATATGCCAACCTAGCATTGAGCAATTCCGACAAAAGATAGAACCAAAGGAAGTTCTACAGTAAGTGGATCCAGGTTACAAGAAAGACCCCAAACAGAAAAGTTCTTCCATGGACAAATAAGATTTTCTCAAAGTGGCTTTCCTGGTCTTCTGCACAATCCTAAGCATGTCTTCAGGAAAAAGGTGTCTGAAGGAGATGAAAACTCTATAATTCACAATGTCAGTTGAAAAGTGGACAGGTAGGGATGGATGAGAGAATCCTTGTCTTGTCTGAGTAGGTCCACCCTGTGAGGTAAATTGTGATGAATGCCCTTGGCTAAATGCAGAAGAAGAGAGAACCAATGCTGTCTCGGGTCAAAAGGGATTCACCAGCAAGATTTTAGGAGCATCCTGTTTTACCTTAAACTGGACCTTTGGAATGACAGGAAGGGGAGAAAGCGATAAAGAAACACCCCCTTCCAAGAAAAAGAAAGGGTGACCAGAAGACATGGGACTCTGGTGCAAAAAAAAGGAAGTTCTCTGTTCAGAAGAGAGGCAGAGAGATCTACTTGAGGAGTACCCCACTAGTGAAACATGTCCAGAAACGCTTCTCTCTAAAGTATCCACTCATGAGATTGTGTTATGGACCCACTCAGAGAATTTGCCACTATGTTCTGATATGAGGGAATGTGAAGTGCCTAAAGGGTCACCTGATACCGGATAGCTAGATCCCAAACTTGAAGGGCCAGTCTGCATGAGAGATAAATCCTTGTCCCTCCTTGTTTGCTGATATACCACATCACTGTGGTATTGTCAGTGACAACTATGAGGGTCCTGGAAGGAAAAGAGAATGAAAAGCCTGAAGAGCTAGAAGAACAACTCTCACCTGTTTGAAACTGATGTGGTCTTTCTGTTGTTGAAGAGACCAAAGGCCATGCACTTTGAGAGGACCAAAGAAGCCCCCCCCACATACCATGTCTGAGCCATCTGTGAAGAGATCCTGGGAGGGGGCAGGAGGTTGAAAAGGAAGCCCTGGGGTGAGAGAGATCTGTCAAACCCACCAATTAAGTTTCAGCCTGAAGCATGCAAGAGGGACTAGAAAATCTAAAGAAGGGGAATGCTGAAGCCAAACTGACTTAAGACACATGTGAAGCTTGGCCATAGTAATCATAGGAATGGTGGAAACCATGTAACCCAGAGGCCTCAGAAACTCCCTGGCTGTAATGGAAGCCAGAGGAAGAAGAGAGTGAAAGAAAGCAATCAGAATTAAAGCTTAAGGAGGAGGCAGAGATGCCAGCATTAGAAAAGTCTGGAGCCTGCAGCCCAGAAAAACATGATTTTGAGAAGGAATCAGGGATGATGTTTGGAAATTTGCAGTAGACCAAAGGCTTTGCAGGAGAGAAACAGGACAGAAGTGAAGACACTGCAGTAAGATTTCTGGAGAGGAGGCCTAAATGAGGTCACCCAGATAAGGAAAGACCTGTATCCCTCTCACCTACTGAAAGTAATCACAGGAGTGAGGCATTTGGTGAAGTCCCTTGGGGCAGTACAAGGGCCTAAAGGGCAAAGCAGAGAATTGAAAATGCCAGGAAAAAACAAAGAAATGTAAAAACTTCATGAAAAGAGGATGAATAGGAATGTGAAGATAAGCACCCTTGAGATCCAGGGAAACTAAAAAAGCCTGAGGAAGAAGCAGAGGAAACAAAGTTGGAAGAGATAGCATCTGAAAGGAAGAGTCTTTAAAAGGGTGTTTAACTGGGAGAGATCCAGAATGGGCCTCCAGGTGCCTTCTTTCCTGGGGACCAAGAACATTTTGGAGTAAAATCCCTTCCTCATCTGAGAAATTGGAACTTTCTGAATGGTTCCTAGCACCAACAGACCCTGAAGGACCTCTAGAAAAAAGGGCAGTTGTTCTTAAGGAGACTGAGAAATGCCCAAAGAGAGGGGAAGAGATTTCCAAACCATGTAATAACCCTGGCGAATTATGGAAAGAACCCAGGAGTCTTGGGTGAACTTTACTGAAAAAGGAAGCAACAGGGAAAGTTGCAGAGATACAGGAATGTGACTTAGAAGAACAGGACAGTCAGGCAGCATTTGGTTTGTCAAGAAAAGAAGCCTTCTAAGTAGAAGGAGTTTGGGTAGTCTTAGCAGGAGGAGCCCTTCTACCACCTTTTTTTACCTTTGGGGGAGGGCAAGACTGTCTACGGACAAAGACAGGCTTGTTACGATAATTCCTCTGAAACTTGGGAACAGGCGAAACAAAAATATGCTTTGATTCTTGTAAGGCCTTACTCTTTTCTTGCAGGGGCTTAAACAACTCCGGAGCAGCATAACCAAATAAATGCTTAGAATCCAGAAGTGCATCCATAAGTTTAGCCTTGATATCAAGTGAAGGCTGAAGTCTGAGCCAGGAACACCTCCTCAAAACAGATCCTAAAGCAGCACCCCAGATGAGGGATCAGCTGCATCATAGCTGCATTTAATGGAATGGTGAGCATCTTGGGAGGATATCCCTAACAAGGCAAGAGCAGAGGCCCTTCCTTCAGAATCAGAGAGATCTGAAATGGCTTGACAGGCCTGAAAGAGAACAGCCAAGACATACTTGACCAAATGTTTCTGATAGTTCACAGCTCAAAAGTCTAGAGTAGCAGAAGTATACACCTTCTCAACAAGCCTCTCCATGCTTCTGATGTCCTTGTCAGAGGGAAGCATCTTAGTCAAAGGCAACAATTTGGAAGGCTTATCAGAAGCCGCTGACACCACCAAAGGGTCACAGAGGGACATTTATAAAGAAACTTGGAGTCATCAGGCACTTCATAAAACCTATCAGGTTTCTTGAGAACAGGGAGTTAGCAACCAGAGAAGCAGTGGAAAAAGCATCCAGCAGGGCAGCAAGAACAGAGAGCCTAGGAGACTCAATCTGCAGAAGCTCACAGTACCTCTTCTGAATAGCAGACAACTGAGTACAGTCCCATTTGAAAAAGTCCATCATTCTGGAAATAGTATCACCAAACAAAATCTCCTCTAAAGGACAGTCAAGACTAATAAAATGTTATTCTTCAGAACCATAGTCTAATGAAGGAGGAATTTGAAAGGAATAATAAGTGACTCGATCAAAATCAGCATCAAGATTAGAGGAATCCTGCTTCCTAGGCCTCTTAAGAGGGGTAAGGAGGATCAGGAAAAGAAACTCCCTGTGGAGGCTTCAAAGCCATAAGGGCATTAAACAGGCCTTTAGTGATGTTTTGCCATGTACTCTGAGGATCTTTAGAAGCAGGTGAAATGTGTTTAGTCATCTGCTTTTTATTTTAGGGGGGACATCAGCCTTGAAAAATTTAGAAGACTCTGACCCCTGATGACGCTCTATAATGGTAGGTGGCACCTCTTCCCTCATGAATATCTAAGGAATCCCACCCAGACCCTTCAGTAATTATCAGCCTCAGTTCCCCTGTACATCCAAAGCAGATGTATGCAAGGCCTCCATGGATGTGCATGAAGTCGGATCCATGCTGGCCTCTGAAGCAGTTCTGAGAAGGAAACTGGACAAGCCTCAAAACAGACATTCAGTGGAGTAGAGCTGAAGAATTCAGCCAAGCTTTCTTGATCTTTTTCTTCACGGATGGCTGACCCTCTGGCCAGGAAGATCCTTCCATGATGTCTTTAGCCAATACTTCAAGTGGATGGTTTTCTAGGTAGATCACAAGGGAAGAAAGCTGACTACACAACATCTAAGGGATGAAAGCTGGACAAATCTTACAGGACACATGATCGTGGGAAGCACCTAAACAGAATAAACACTGCTCATGACGATCTTTATAGGTAATCTGTCTCCTGCACTGATATTGCCCCTTTCTGTATGACATGAAAACCCAACAAAAAGAAACACGGCAAAACAAAGATAAAAAAAATCAAAAACCCAACAGGGCACAAATCTGAAAATGGCTGAAAACGAGCAGATGAATGAGCATTCAGACCAATGATCAAAGATGGCATTCAAACTGGCAGCAAAGAAGTTCTGAGGATGGTATGTCGCCTCTATGCCCTATGCCATGTGCAGGGAGCATACATGTGATGTATAGCATACCCTTTACAACCAAAAGACTTTGGTATATTGACTGGATGTCAGGCTGCCCTTGGCAGGAGATTCCCCCCTATTATAAAGAATACTGCAACAGTGATATGGAAGGACATTTACACTTGTCAGAGTGTAGAAATGTCTTGCCCAGCCATTCAGACATACTACTAAGAAAGTGTGCCTTTCCCCAACCTGCTGAAGATGGAATGCACACTAAGTTATATAAACAATAATACAACTTGAGATGGATCTTTGTAAATAAAACCTGTAATCTTAATATCCTTTAATTTCTTTCAAGTTAAGAGTCAGTATCCTGTCAGATAATTATTGTTTTCAGTCAAAATGTCTTAGAAGATACTTAGACAATGTCAGCTATCATATGGTCTTGAACATTTGGAAATACATAATTCAGTTCTGTAATTCATATAAACTAAACACAATTTTGTTCCATCCATCCATCTTTCAAAACTTCTCAAATGTTTCTGTTATAGTTCCGATTTCTGCAGCCACGTCCTCTGACATTATTATACAGTTATATATCACCTCCTTTTCTTCAAACATTGCTAGTGTGTGTCTGATTGCCATTTCTAGTTCTTCAATCACAAACTTGAACAGATCTGAGCATAGTGGTCATCCCTGCCTGACACTGTCCCCTCTCTTCTTGACTCCTCAAATAATCCCTTCATTTATGAATGCTGCAGTTTTTGGGTCTTGGTCTATGGCCTGTATTCCATGCATGAACTTTACCATTACCTGCCTCTGGTGCAGTATATTACACAGGAATCCTTCCTCTCCTTCTGCAGGTCAGAGAGCACAATCCCACCCTTCTCTTCCTGTTTTTGTTCTCCCCCATGCATAAATTCCAGCAGATCTCAACAGTTTCTGTCCACCTTCTTTTCACAGAGCCATTCTGCCGACTGCACTATTATTGGCAATACTTCACCCAGTCTTTCTGCCAATACTTTTGCCAAAATCTTGACATCTATATTCACCAAAGAGATAGGCCTATAACTTTCCAGTTCCTACCTTTCTTCTCCTCATTTTGGTATCATGCTTGTTCTGGCCCTCCTCATACTTTTAGAAGTTGTGCTAGAGTGATGCATTCCCTTGTACTCTTCCTCCTCTAGGACCCTCTGCATTTACTGTCCTCACCATCAGAACTCTAGGGAGAATCCTTCTGGTCTTCCAACGTTCCTCTTCATCTTACATATGGATTTAATTATTTCATCCCTTGTAACCTCTGCATTCAACTTGACTCTTTAATCATCTCGCTATATATATATCCCTTTACATTTTCCCCTGTTCTATTTTGAGACTTCTGTCCCTTCCTGTTGTTTTAAAAATATTTCCTTGTAAAGTCTGTTGTCATTTAAATATTCTCCATCCCCTTCCCTTATCCACTGTACTTCTCTTTCTCTGCTGTTGCTTCTTATATTTCTTGGATATCTGTTTCCTTGTGTTTTCCCCACCAGCCACCAGGAGTCTCCACTAGTACAATTGTTGAATTTTTTTCTCCATAATAATTTTCTTCCTAATTCCATTTGTATTGCTTTTTTCTTCCCTTCCATTTTCATTTATTCCAGCTTCCTTCTGTACCACCTCTAACTCTCTTGGCAGCTCAAGAATCACCCTTCTTTCTTTCCCTCAGCACTCGTCATTTCCCCTGACAGTTACCTTGATCCCAACCCGCCAGAGCTCTCCCAGTTTGTCCCTGTCTTTCATATTGCCTTATAGTGACTCTATTAGTCCTTGCAATATTTCCTCATCCTCTATTACCTTCCATTTACAGACTGCCACCTCCACCCCCCTTCTCATTGTTTTCTGCTCTTCACACTTACCTTAAGCCTCACTGCTGTATGAACTGATATATGCCTCTCCTGTATTTGGATCATCATCATCACCCCCCCTTTTCCCATTTTTTTCTACATTCAGTGCCACACTTCTGCCTTCTTCAACACTCATGCCTGAGTATCGCAGATCTTCTTTCACATAAATTCTTTGCTGGACGTCCTTGCTTCCTCTTACCTTCTTCCTCTCTGTCTCATATCTTCCTCACCACATTGTCTTCTGCTTTTCTGCATGTGTCCAAACCACTGTAATCTGTTCTCTTTGATCTTTTCTGCAGCTGGAGCTACTTTGCCTTCTGCTCTTATGTCCTCATTTCTTTGTCAGTCCCACAGTGTGTATCCTACCACCCTTCTCAGGCATTTCATTTCCATCACCTCTAGCTTCTTCAACTGCTTTGCCTTTACTTCCCAGATTTCTGTACCATACAGTAGTACTGGTCGCACTGCTGTCTTGTGCACCTTACTTTTCAGTTTCTTTACCATTCTTCTGTCGTATACTATACCTGACATTCTTTGCCAGTTGGCTGCAGCCTCTCTGATTCTAGCTTTGATCTCTTCAGTCAGACTTCCCTTCTCAACCACCTCTCCCAAATACGTGAAGCTGTTTACGTGTTCCACTATCTTCCCTCTATCTTTATTCTCAGCTTCTTCTTATTTCACCAATTTGCTGCCATTACCACTGTCTTATCTGTGCTTAGTTCCATCCCATGTGCCTTCAGTTTTAGATTCCATTCTCCTATCCTTTGCTGAAATTCTAGTTCTGAGTCTCCCTGTAATGCTACATCATGTGCATACAGCAGCTTTGTTGATCTGCACATCCAACTTGTTTGCTAATGTAGTCCATCACCAGTATAAACAGCAGTGGGCTCACAGCTGAACCCTGGTATACACCCACTCCCACTGGGAACCCCTCTGTGAAGCCGAACACTGTTTGTTCTTGAGTTATTGGGTCCTTGTACATAGCCTGCACTAATTCTACCAATGTTTCTGCGACTTCAAACCACTGCAGTACTTCCCAGATCAGCTTTCTTGGGACCTTGTCATATACTTTCTCCAAGTCTAGGAAATGCCCAATTGGACTCTCTCCTCATCTCTACTTCTTCTCAAGTACTTGTCTCACTGCAAACATTGGGTCAATTGTGCTACATCCTGATCTGAATTTGAATTGCTCATCTTCCATCTTTCATTCTACTACTCTGCGTACCCATTTATCAATCACCCTGTCCATTACTTTCATGCAATATGATAGGAGTTTGATGCCACTGTACTGGCTACAGTTGTGGATGTCCCCTTTGTTCTTGTACACTGACACGAGTATGCTTATTCTCCAGTCATCTGGGATACGCCTCTCTCTACAGTGCTATTAGTACCCAAAGGAGTAATTTCTCACCTATCTCACCCAACATCTTTATCATATCTGCTGTGACCTCATCTGAGCCTGCTGCTTTCCTTGACTTCATTTTCCTTAGTGCTGTTCTTACTTCTTCTATGGCAGGCTGCTCTTCTTCTCTCATTGTAGGCTGCTTCTGGGGCAGTACAGCTTCTGTGGGGTTTTCTTCATTCGGAAGCTGCTGGAAATACTCCTTCAATCTACTTTTGATGTCCTGTGGACTGGTGAGCAGGTTGTTGCTGGCATCCCTTATGAATGGTGTCTGACTATCTTCTTTATCTTTGTCTTTCCCTTGCAACCTGATATAGTTTCTTTGTGAACCTTACTAAATCACTTTCAAGAAGGTGGTAGAGTGCCTCCAATGCCCTATTCTTTGCTATTGCAACTTCTTTCTTAGCTTCTTTGTTAGCCAACAAGTAGGCCTTCTTAGCCTGGTCAGTCTTTTCTGTCTTCCACTTCTTCCTGCAGTCCTCCTTTCTTTTGATGATTTCCTGGACTTCTGCATTCCACCACCAGCTTTCCTTATGTACCTTATTTCCATACCTGGCTTGGCCACATATCTTTTTTGTAGTCCTAACACATGCTGTTTTTAGGTGCTGCCATTCTCGTTCAACTCCACCTATTTCCTCCTCTTCTTGCTAGAGCCCTGAGTAATTCCTTGAACTGTTGTACTTGCTCTCCAGTCAATTTCCACGTATTCAGCCTGATCTTTGAGCCTTCTCTGACCACTGCTTGCAGCTGATTGTGGCAACTAGTGGTTCATGCTGTGGGCAGACTATTTCACTGGGGATAACTTTGCAATCATGGATTCTACCCCAGTGCCTTTTACTTACTAGGAGAAAGTCTACCTGAGTTGCACGTTGTCTACTCTTATATGTGATCTTGTGAGCCTCTCTCCTTCTGAACCATGTATTGGCTACTATCAAGCCATTTGCAAGACAGAAGTCTAGACTGGCTTCTCCTTTATTCCTGTTGTCCCACCCATGTGAACCCAGGCAGTCCTCATATCCTGTTCTGTCTGTCCCGATATGTGCATTCAAGTCACCCATTATCAAGACCAATTCATGTTGTTCTGCTTTATCTAGCAGGTCCTGCAACTGCTGTCTCAATGCACTCTTTTCCCCACTATCACAACCCTGCTGTGGGGCATACTACCCTATCATTACAATGGAGTCTGAGTGCTATGAGCCTGTCACTAATTCTGATGATATACCTCACTGCCTACTGAAGCCTCTCTCTCACTAGAATTCCTACACCATTTCTAGCCTGTCCTCCTCCTGAGTAGTAGAATCTAGATTTCAGACGAAGTTGATTTGCAGCACTTCCCTTCCATCTCATCTCTTGGATACACAGGATGTATAGCCTCCTCTGTATCATCATGTCATCCACTTTCAAGCTGCGTCCTGTCAGTGAACCTACATTAAGCATTGCAATTCTCAGTTCATGTTTGGCAGGTTGGTTGGTTTTACGTCCAGCTTTCGCTCAACAGAGCTATCCCAGGCTGGGCAACTAGACACCAGCCAGCAGCTTATTGACTCAGGGCTGCTGGGCTTTATGGCGGACACACACTGGCCAATAGGGGCACATATACCCCTCCCACCATTAGCAAGGTCACTGGCACAGGTCAGAGTAGGCCAGGTCCTCAACCCACTTATCACTGGTAACTACATTAGTCAACATGACCGAATCACCTAGAGCCATATTTTACACTCTCGAGTGGCTAGCACTGCCATGGCACACAGTCTGTGATCCATGTGTCCTATCTTGAAGATACTGCGCACCACAGTACATGCCCAAAGCAGTTGGTCTGTACATCTCTCCTCCCTGTAGGGCACCATGTAGAGTCAAGTGCTGCTACCCACAGCTCCATTCATTGGTGAGTTTGAGTTAGAAACACTCAGCATGTTTTTTGGATGTGGGAGAAACCCCACAGAGACACAGGGAGAATGTGCAAACTCCAAACAGGCATTGGTCAGTGGTCAGGATCGAACCTTGCACCTTGTGCATGGGAGAAGACCTTTACACTGATGAAGGCTAGGTGAATACCATAGCCGAAACTGGTCTGTTATTTGTGTTTTTTCTAACCTACAACTAATTATATTAGTTGAAACAGCTCACAGTTGCTGGCTACTGTTTTTTGTTTACCTAGTACTTTGATGCCGTGCAATTGCTTCCCTGCAGGGGAATTCTTTTCTGAGGAGAAGACCTTAACCATGATGCCAACTGGTCTCTCCTGTATTTGGATCACTACCTTTATTTCCATTAGGTTTTCTTTTCCTAAGAACTTGTCTAACCTACTTGCCTGTACCAACATGTTTCTTGTGAAGGTGTATTCTTTCTCATTTGGATACCTTTCCCTCTACATGTCCAACCAGCCTCTTTCCTTCATTCGACTAGTTCTTGTCTCACATTTTTGTTACATTCCCTTACTTTTTCCAGTTCTATGGTAATGCTATAGTTCTCCCCCCCCCCCCACATACACACACCAAATTATTTCTATTCCATCTCTTCTTGCCTGCACCCACTTAGCAAAAAAAAGCTCATGTAAAAAAAGAAGTTACGTTCTTACCATAACGTTCCATGTTTGTTGTCCTTTATCTCGCCTTCCTTCTTTCTGGTTGAGCTCGGAGACGATTTCAGCTCCAACTCGGCCACTTCTAAAGCTCGAAGAGTCCTTACTGGCTCAAGGCTAGCCCCTTATCAAAGCATGCTCAGTGGTAGCTACCCAGATCTCGTTTGTGAGAACTAACCACTAGATAGGAGAACTATAGATTACCAAATAAAAGAGGTAACCAAACAATACTGCTTCCTTGTACCAAAAAAAAAAAAAGAAAAAGAACAACAATGGTGACAAGGACTATACCAACAGCTGAAAAGCAAAGGAAACTCAGCTAAAATCAGCCAAAAAAAGGAATTCCTCTCAATCATCCAGGATGGAGGAAGGGCCTCCCGACACAAGGGGTAAGATTTGGTTCCTCCCTGTTTGTTGATACACCACACCACTGACATGTTGTCCGTCTGAATTACTATATGGCCCAAAGGAAGAGAGTCATGAAGTACTTGCAGCACTAATAACACAGCTCTCATCTCCAGGACACTGATGTGCAAATGGTACTCGTGAGGCTTCCAAGCTCCGTGGACTGTCTGTCCCAGATAATGCATCCTCCCACCCTATCTGGGAAGCGTTCGTGGTTATTGTGGCTACCAGATGAGGGGCTACGAAGGGTCTGCCTAGAGTGACTAGGGGAAAGTGGAGCCAGCACCGAAGATCTTTTTTGCAAGCATCCATGATTAAGATCATGTGTGACATTGGTAGATCCTGATACGACCACTGAGTGAAAAGGAGCCACTGCAAAATCCTCATATGGTAATGAACTAATAGGACTAGAGTAATGGTAGCCGCCATCAAGCCCAAGACCTTTAGGACTAACTGTGCCTGAACCTTTGACAAGAGGAGAGAGACCTGACATTGAATGGCAAGCACCCTTTCCTGTGGGAGCTTGGCTATCATGCCTCTTGTATTTAGTTGAGCACCTAAGAAAGTAACACATTGAGAGGACAAGGCAGATTTCTCATAGTTTATTGTGATTCCTAGATGTGCACAAGTGTGAATCATGTGATTCCTGGCCTTTCAGAGATGATGCTTGGTGGTGGCAGTGAGGCGCCAGTCATCTAGATAAGGAAACACCTTGAATCCTAAACGTCTCAGGTGAGCAGTCACTACTGCCATGCATTTGGTGAACACCCTGGGGGCTGCAGTGAGACCAAAGGGCAGAGCTCTGAACTGGTAATGACAGGCTCCCAGCCAGAAGCATAAATGTCTCCTGGACTGCCTGTCCATTTGTATATGGTAGTACGTGTCCTGGAGATCGATAGAGCACATCCAATTGTCCTGAACCAAAAAGGATAGAATGGACTGCAGTGTCACCATCTGAAACTTGGTCTTTTTTACTGCCCTGTTTAACTTGCTGAGATCCAGGATAGGTCTCCAGTCCCCTGTCTTTTCTGGAACTAAAAAGAACTTTGAGTAAGTTCTGGATTCGATCTGGTCTGGGGGGACTTCCTGAATGGCTCTTTTTTGCAGCAAACTTTTTATTTCAAAGACTGCTTGATCTCAAAGACTGGGTGGAATGTCTGGGATTGATCTTTTTTACTTTTGGGGGTGTTTTGGAGAAGGGAATTTTGTAAACCCTGGATATTATGCACCGCACCCATGCATCTTCTGTTATATCTTGCCAGTCTTTTGGGTACAGTGATATTCTGCCCCTGACTGCCTCCAGTAGTAGGCAGCCAGGAAATCCCTCGGGGATTCTGAAAGAGCCTGGCAGAGAACGTATCCCTGTTACCCTGCTGTGCACCCCCCTGCCACGAGGTCGGCATCTCCCGTTATTCCCCCTTTGCCCCTGGGGGAATTATCTCTACGAGTGTCCAGCGAAGCTCCCTGGGATTTACAGAACCCCATTTTACCACTCTTTTGTCCTTTGGGACAAGGCCGGGATGGAGTGGAAAAATGGACTCCAAAAGCAGAGAGAGTTTTGCCATCTCATTCACTCCTGGTAAGGGTCTCTCTAACTTGTGGCCCAAACAAGGCCAAGCTGTGAAATGGGGCATTCATAAAGGAGGACTTGAAGGGCTCTGCAAATTGACAAAGGTGCATCCAGGAATGTCTGCGAAGAGCCACTCCTGTGCCTACAGCCCCACTTGCTCCATCTGCTGCGTAAGAAATCATGCACATGGAGGAGTTAACAATGGAGGTTAGGGTCGCTAGCTGGTTAGCCGACTTGGAAGCCACTCCTTCAGCTGAAGGATTATGGAGGGTATCTCCCAGCTCTTTAAGGAGATCCCTCTGAAGTCTTGTGAAATGTGTCAAATAATTCAGCGACCAAAGAGTAAAGGCCGCTGAAGAGAAAACACGCTTCCCATATCTATCCATGGCTCTAGACTCCTTGTTTGGCGGATGAATAGAAGAGGAAGTCTCCGCAAGTTCCTTCTTGGTGGCTGCTGCCACCACCATAGCATCAACTGGTACGTCTTTAGAGAGAAATGTCTTGCCCTCTGGTGTGATCATGAACTTGTTAGGCCTTCTCAGAACAGGCTCCATGGTCCCTGGAGAACTCCACACCTTTCGACTCACTACAGACAAAAGTGGGTCAAAAGGTGGAAGAAATTTAGCCTTAAACAACAAGAATTTTATAGAACAAAATCACTACTTAGCCTGAGCCAGCAGAAGAACATCTCAACGCTGCAAGCAGCAGCAAACGAGATCTGGGTACTTACCGCTGAGCATGCTGGGATAAGGGGCTAGCTTCAAGCCAGTAAGGACTCTTTGAGCTTTAGAAGTGGCCAAGTCGGAACCGAGATCAGCTCCAAATCCAACCAGAAAGAAGGAATGCGAGATGGACAACATAACATTCCTTCTTCATCCCTGTTTGGTAAACATATGTTTCCGATTGTCTGGCACATGCCATCCACCTATTCTGCTTTTTATCAGTTTCTCTATAGTTGTTTGAAGGCCTCTACAAAACATAATTTCTACTTCCCCTCTCTCCTTCCTCATTTTGATGTCCATCTCTCTCTTTAGGTAGTCATAATATCATATTATGTCACAGTATATTCTTCCCACCTCTTATTATGATATGCCCTGGATATGGGCCTTTTAAGACTTTTCATTTGTTCCATTTCAGTGTCCCTCATAGATGCCAACCCAGTACTGATGTCACAGTCTTTTTATATTATAAAATGACTTCTCATTACAAAAAATGTGTACTTTGATTGGGCAGCCCAACCAGCAAAAAAAAGGTCCATCCACTGAAGTACCATTAAGTGGTCAGACTTTTCTATTGCCATATACTACAGAGAACAGAGCAAAATAAAAGAAAAAATAGGTATATTCTGTAAAACTAAAGAAATAAAAACATAACTAATTTTCCTTGTATTTTTGCCCTGTCCCTCCTAAAATCAAGGCAGACTGTTATACCTCTGAACTGTCCTGATCTTCACAGAATGTCCAAATTTGTGTGTTATAGATTTTGTAACAAAACAGTCATTTTCTGGCAAGTCACTGGGGAGGGACGTGATTAAACAATGGCAGGCAACTGAAGTTTAGGCTTCATATCCTTTAGAAAATGCATGCCAACACAAGACATCTCATTCCAGTAACTTTCTAAGTTTATAAGAGCAATGCAATCTGTCCCTATTTCTGGATCTTTGTTCCCCTTATTATGTCGGGCTTAATCTAGGTTTCTTGCATTAAGAATGGCAGTAAAGAAACAGCAGCGGAGATTCTCTTTTTTCTCTTGCTTCTCATGAACAGCAGTGATGTAATCCACACAGTGCATCAGCAACTGCAAAAGAAGACAGAGGAACACTACATCACTGTTATGCAAAGATATGACTTAAGGTAAGTAATTTCTTTCTTGAATAATGTCATTGCATAATAGCAATAACCCATGACTGAGTTTGGATACTATTAACATTGCTTGATCATTTGGGCTTTGCCCTCGCAAACAAACCACACCAGCCTTGGATGAATCCAGTATTACCTACACCCAGTCATGGGTTATTGCTTAATTATAGAATTGCCATTCTTTGGTCTCCTGTTTCAACTGATTTGCCATCGTCACATGTTTGACAGTCCACCATTATTTTTATTTTTTTTTTGCAGGTTTAAAGCTCTTCAGTATGCTGCTTAAACATAACCATTCCTTTATTTCTCATTTGTCTGTTTCCTCCATACTTTCCTTTTCATGCCCCCAGTTGTTACATTAGCAATTATTACTTATTTTTAAGACATAGACATTAAGCTTATGTTTACTGCAGTTTATTGTAAATCAAGTAGTTACCCTGGATACGTGCTCCTATGCCCCATCCCTTGACTGTATTGCCAATCATTTGCTGTGGCAGTTGATTCCTTCCACAAAGTTTTAATGCTGTGATCCTTAGAGTGTGCTTCACATATAAGGATCTCTCAAATAATACATCCTTCCTGACCAGTCTCCTGCCGTCTACATTTTGGTGTCCATTCCTTCTGCTTATTTTTTCACTTCTCTCTTTCAGTGGTCACTTTCAGTACTTTTGTAGTCCCTGCCTCGTAGTGCTTTGAATCTGTCATCCATCATAAATGCTTCTCTCCAACTTGTTTATTCCCTCATTTGTCTAGTAGTTCACTTCTGAAGCATCTGACAAACAAATCCTCCCATCTCATTAGAGTTCTTCCATGTCCATCTCTGCTTCTGCTGCTGATTCTTTCTCTATTTTTATACCTAAGACTCCCTTCAAAGTGGCTTTTTGGTCTTCTGTCCCTTTGATATAACTCATTTGTTTTTCCTCGCCATTATATCTCAGTGTCGATGGCTTTTTGATTTATTTTCTGCTCACCCAATTTAATTGCATGTGGCCTCTCTGCACCTCTTGGTCTTGTCTTCTTCCCTGTGGGAGTTTCAGCATATGACATTGCACATCCTTCCAGTGTCTCTGTCTCACATCTCCTACAACTAAGGACACACACACACACACACACACACGGACACGCACACATGCACACACACACACACACACACACACACACACACACACACACACAATGTCTCTGCAGCACATCTCCTACATCTAAGGTTGTGCTCTCTCAGTCACACACACACACACACACACACACACACACACACACACACACACACACACACACACACACACACACACATCCCCCCAGCGTCTCAGTGTCACACTTCCTACATCTAAGGTTGTTCTCACACACATTCTGTCAGTGTCTCTGTGTCATCTCCTACATCTATGGTTGCTCGTAGACACATCCTCCCAGTGACTCTGTGTCACACCTCTTGCATCTAAGGTTGCTCTCACACACATCTTCTCAGAGTCTGTCTCAGAACTCCTACACCTAAGGTTGCTCTCATACACATCCTCCCAGTGTCTCTGTCGCACAGCTCCTACAGCCAAGGTTACTCTCACACACATCCACTTAGTGTCTGTCTCACATCCCCTACTTCTAAGGTTGCTCTCACACACATCCTCACAGTATCTCTGCCTCACATCCCCTAACATCTAAGGTTGTTCTCACACACATCCTCCAAGTGTCTTTGCCTCATATCTCCTATATCTAAGGATGATCTCACACACATCCTCCCAGTTGCTGTCGCAGTCCTCTTGCAAGTGATTCAGATTTTTACTACCGGAGTTGTTTAGATGCCTGTGATACATTTGTTTAAAGTTTTAAACATCCTCCACAATGTATAGTTTGAACCATTATTCAACCTTGCAGCTGTTCCATTCATTTTCTGTTCATTTAATACATCACTTTCCTTCTCCTATGAAATGATACTTAGTAATCCTTAACTAGCTTATGAACATCCATGCAAATGGGATACGTTTTAAGTCTTTTTTTGCCTTCTTTATTATTTCATTTTTTACAGCACAGAAATGGAAATATGCCAAGACATGCCTATGCCTGCTTCCTGCTACTGCTTACTGCCATCCAGCTCTGTGCATCCTATTTATCATCTTTTGATTTCTTGCTATTATGAATCTGTCATGTAAAAGCTAAATTACAAATTGCTCCAGATCACGTTGCTCACTCTCTGTCTTCTATCCCAATTACCCTGATGTTCCTTCTTGGGCAATTGTCAAGATCATATACCTTTTCTCACTGTCTTTTTATTATGTTTGTTGGCTGCTGTATTCTGTGAATCTGCTCCTGGAGCTCAGCTTTAATTGCTACTTCATCTTCCACAAGATCTTGCAGCTGTCCTTGTAGCCTTTCCATGTATGTCTGTTGTTGCATTGTTTGTTTAAAAAAGCTCACATCCTGGTCTACTGTGATTACATTTTCAAACAAAATGCACAACTGCTCCTACATATATGCAGCTTTAAAAGCAGTCACTTAATCCTGTTTTTGTCCGTCCTCGCTTATCTTTCTTTCTGGGCTGTTTTTTCTTCTCTGAGAACTCTACTTTTTTGGGCTCCCTTACGTCATTCTTATAGCATCTACCCTAATGTCCTTGTCCATCACTGGATGTATCAATCCCTCATCTTCCTCCAGGACTAACAATTCTGGGCTATAGCTTATGTGTATCATAATGGTATCCTGGGGGAGTCTTGCCATCACTGCTTCAGAAAGGGGAATTTTTCTTTATCACCTACCCCTAGTTTCTCATCCTTGACCTTGCATTTATCTACTAACATTCAAGGGATACAACCATCTATGAACTCTCTAACTCTCCCTTCAAACGGAACACCTTAGACAAGCATCCCCTATGGAATGGGAACACCCATTTCTATCTGCCAGCACCTTGGATGACCAAGCCACTAACTGAGCCTGGGTCTCATGGGCCATAGTTAGGGCTTTACTCTTCTTTGCCACTGTCCTGGACATGTAAACACTATTCTTATCCAAATTTCTGCAAGCCCTGTCCTGAGCTTTGGGCTTAGGCAGCCATCTTGCCTGGATTCTCTTGTGCCCTCCCATAATCTTTGTCTTTTTTACCACTTAGGATAATGCTACATTTAATGACATTAAAAGTGAAATCATTACTACTGCCTTAGCTGTGCACCTTTTGCAGAATATCATGGAGAACTTCAGTATATTTTACTTAAGCAACTATGCTAATCAATTTGCAATCACAAGCACAAAGATTATTCAGAACCCATTTCCCATTTTATGAGAATAGCTCTCAAACTTATTCTTAGTACACAGTATCATGGGACACCAATGGTAACCTCCATTAGGACAGACAGGTTGCCTGCTTAACATTGACTCTGTACCCTGCCGATTAACAAGTGTTTTACCCACCAAACTTGTACATAGACTGACATTTATAATGTTTTTAATTTCCTTTATGAAGAATACTATCCAATGTCTAAGCAAAGTCAAGAGCTGCTATTACCTCTTCAAAGAATGTTACAAGATTCAAAAGGCAATATCTCCCTGTAACAAATCCATGCAGTACAGTTGGGTTTAAGAGTGGAAACAATAACAGTAGATCTTTGGTAAGTGGTCACTCCAACAATAAAACATAGCATTTAGGATATAATTGCCTTATTAGTGTTTTCACCCAATGCAAAAGTGCTGGCTCCTAACCTGTGAGGTACTAATGCAGATCTTGTGATGGGAAAGTATTTACACAGGCAGTGTGTTGTAACTATTTTACTAAAAAGGTACTTACAAACATGGGCATGAGTCTCCCTTATAAATCTTGTGCTATAGCAATTTCTTTTTAGTTCTTCAAGTCAATGTTTTCCAAAGGGAAAATGGTTAAGGTAGGCAAACAGACCTTCATTTGTATGACTTAGTAAAAACACACTGAATTATATTCATTAAATTAACAGTGCTCTTGCCAAAGGTCACCAGTGGTGTCAGAACTCTTACCAAATCCAACCTGATCAAGGTACTAAGAAGCCAAAGGGCCTCACCTCAAGAACAACTTGGTAAATGAAAGGATCTGGTTGAGATGGTTCTGAATTGTCACAGTCAGGTTGCTTTTATGTTGTTCAACCTTTGCTTTAGCCTTTACAAAGACTCTATTCTTTATCCTTATTATTGTTCTAGTCTTTAGAAAAACTTTTGTTTGTAATGTTGTTTCTTCTTTGGTTGTTTTCTATTGCCTAAAGTCTTAACCAGAATGTTTTTGCATCCTGTAGCTTTTTTGGAAGTTTTTAAGAAGTCTATTTTTTGGAGTCATTAATGACTTTTAGTGCCCTGCAGATTCAGGACTTTTTCAGAAGTCTTAGAATAGAATGTCTTGGTACTGTTTCTTGGAGTCCTTATAAGAACTTTTTGTGACCTGAAACATCAAAAAGACCAAAAGCTAAAAATGTTTTCATATCTAAAGTTAGAATATGTGCACCACATCATCTCCTCCACCTGGCCCAAAGTACAAGCAAACAATAGCCAAAAATTCCATCTTATACTTATTAATCATGCCCCCATTTATATCATCCCTGTACTACATGACAGAAGGCCAAATGGCTCCCAGTTAGATATGATCCTCTCTTCTTCTTCCCTTATTTACATTTAAGGAGCAAACTATAAATCAGATCCTCCACTTATGTTCAAAGAAGTCACAGTAATGGCACATTAATACTAATCATACTCCTCCTTTTAGAAAAATGTGGAGAAAAGAAGCTTCAGCAAAATTATCCCTCCTAAATAGAACCACCTTCCCAATGAATGCAATTTACAGAATGTTCCCCTTTCTGGTAAGAAAATAGGAGAATATCTTAAAACAGCATACAGTTGTACATATTTTTCTGACAAGGACTAATCACTGGTCCATCTCAGTTGTCTAAGTGCTCATTTTAGCACCTCATGCAGTCTTAAAGATACAGTACCTTCAAATGATCCCCTGATCCCCATTCAAACTGGAACTTCTCTTTCTGTAAATATGAAAACAGCTGTGAGAGTGTTCATTGCAAAATGTTATGATTCTTTATTATACTGTATAATGTGGAAGAACAAGTGGATTGACTTATAACATGGAAGAAAGTACAGTACAGTTGACTAAGTAAACTTACCATAACAGTAGATGTTCAAATGATCACTGCTGCACTAGTCCTAACTATACGGGTTACATTCTGTTGAGGCTATTAACAGCCACCCTGCTTCCAGCTTCAGGGTACCTTCCACATGCCCAAACCATTCACAGCTTGAGCAGAGCTGAGGAAAATCAACATTCTGGGCATCAAGTTCTTCAGAGCTTTCATGGCAAATAAATGAGGAAGGACAGAACCCTGAAAGAGGGCAATGCTAGATAAATAGAAGTTATGTTCTTACCATAACGTTCCATGTTAGTTGTCTTCTTCGCGCCTTCTTCTTGCTGGATGGGTTCGGAGCCGACCTCGGCACCGACTCGGCCACTCTAAAAGCTCGAGAGTTGGTTCCACCGGCTCGAGGCTCCCCTTATATCCCACAATGCTAGGCGAGAGTTACCTCAGATCTCGTTTGTAAGCTAACCCCAGCTTATGACAGTTACAGAATAACTCTATACAGAGTCCACCTCTAACAACAGGGAGAAAGAAGGGTGACCTACATCCTGATTTAGGAGATATGCAAGTAGCATATGTCTAAGAAAGAGGTGGTAGAAAGAGAGGTCACAATCACAACTCCTCTAGGTCTGTCCAGGCCAGGGGGAAGGAGGGTGGGACGCAAGAAGAAGGCGAGAAGAAGACAACTAACATGGAACGTTATGGTAAGAACATAACTTCTATATGTTAAGTTGTCTATCTCGCCTTCATTCTTGCTGGATGGGACCGCGTCCCTAGCACCTTGTCCCGGGTGGCCTAACGGAACAGACTCCTGAGAACAGTGGAACCAAAGTTAGCTCTATGCCTAGAAGCTAAATCCAACTTATAATGAGAAATGAAAGTGTGAGGAGTAGCCCAAGTAGCCACTGCACAAATAGTGTCAATAGGCAGTCTGTCTTGGAAGGCTAAGGAAGTAGCCAAAGCTCTTGTAGAATGGGCCTTAGGTTTATTAGGCAGCTTTTGGTGTATAATCTCATAAACAAGGGTAATCAGAGATGTAAGCCATCTAGATAATGATACCTTTGAAACTGAAAGTCCCTTTCTGCCTTCTGCATAGGAGACAAACAGTTGGTCAGATTTTCTGAATTGTTTTGTTCTATCCAAATAGTACCTCAACTGACGATGAACATCTAGCCAGTGTAATTTTTGTTCAGACCTATTGGAATATTCTGGAAAGAAGACAGGGAGGTCAATGCTTTGATTTAGATTTGACGTCGAGACTACCTTAGGCAAAAAGGACGGGTTGGTTCGTAAGGATACCCTGTCCTTATGGAATAATAGATAAGGAGGTCGACAGCTGAGTGCATGAAGTTCTGAAACTCTTCTAGCTGAAGTAATAGCTACCAGAAAGAGAGTCTTCCATGATAGCAATTTTAATGAACAGGAGGCTGCAGGTTCGAAAGGGGAAGAATCAAAGAAGTAAGAACTAAATTTAGGTCCCAAGGAGAAGGAGGATTTCTTATAGGAGGTCTGAGAAGAAAAACTCCTTTCAAAAAGGCTTTGCAAAGCTTGTGGGACATTAAGGCAGACTCAGAAATACCCACATGAAAGTTAGAAATAGCTGCCAATTGAACTTTAAGAGTAGAAGGAGATGAACCTGCATGGAAGAGTTCAGCTAGAAAATCAAGGACTATTTGGATGGAAGCAGTGAAAGGATCTATGTCCCTTCCTTGAGCCCAATATGTGAAGCGTTTCCACTTACTCAAATAAATCTTCCGAGTGGAAGATTTATGGGAAGCTATCAAAATATCTCGAACAGAGTGAGATAATTGAGGAAGTCTGGCTA
Source organism: Protopterus annectens (assembly GCF_019279795.1). NCBI lineage: Eukaryota > Metazoa > Chordata > Ceratodontiformes > Protopteridae > Protopterus > Protopterus annectens. The sequence goes on along the minus strand of NC_056739.1, from coordinate 795,842,608 downwards.
AGGTTGGAACTGGAGGAACCAAGCAGTGAGGTTCAGAGAGGGGAAGGAGCGATGAAACTGACCCGATTGATGGATCAAAAGATCTGGAACTAGGTCCAGATGCCAAGGTCGCATCAAGAGAAATTGATGTAGAATGGGGAACCACACCTGTCGAGGCCAGTTAGGAGATTATAGGATCAACGAGGCCTTCTGAGCGATAGCTTTCTGTATCACTTGAGAGATTAGTGGGAAGGGAGGAAATGCATACAGAAGTCCCCGGGGCCAAACTTGGACTAGAGCGTCTCTGCTGGGTTGGCCTGGTAAAGGGAATAGGGTGAAATAACGTCTGCACTTGCTGTTTTGGGGAGTAGCAAAAAGATCGCAGCAAGGCTGACCCCACTTGTGAAAAATCTCTCTCACAACAGAGTCTTACAGAGACCACTCGTGAGGCATGAGGATAGCTCTGCTCAATTTGTCCGCTATTTGATTGGACTTCCCGGGGATGTGCGTTGCTATCAGAAAACGCTGAGAAGAAATCGCCCATTGCCACAATCTGAGTGCTTCTCGACACAGGGGGTAGGACCTGGTTCCGCCTTGTTTGTTGATGTACCACACTACAGACATATTGTCCGTCTGGATTGCAATCGTTCCCAAGGGGAGAGAGTCTTGAAGGGCTTGCAACGCTAAAAGCACTGCTCTCATCTCCAGAACATTTATGTGCAAGTGGCATTCGTCTAGTTGCCATGTGCCCTGGACCATCCTGCCCTGATAATGCCCCCCCCACCCGATCAGGGAGGCGTCCGTTGTCAGAGTAGCAACCGGAGGGGGAGGAACAAAGGGTCTTCCCAACCAGAGCTGAGGGGAAGACATCCACCACATGAGATGATTTCTGCACGCGTGATCATAATGGTGTGGGACATTGGAAGTTGCTGGTATGACCATTGTGTAAAAAGCATCCATTGAAGGATTCGCATGTGGAATCTGGCTAATGGAAGCAGAGGTATGGCAGCCGCCATAATTCCCAACACTTTCAGAACTAACCTGGCTTTGATTCTGTTGTTGTTGAAAAGGAGTGAGACCAGTCTGTGTATGTCTGTTATTCTCTGATCTGTTAGCCTCGCAGACATGTCTACTGTGTCTAGATTTGCGCCTATGTAGGTAATAGTACGACAAGGCGACAAAACAGACTTTTCGCAATTTATTGAAATGCCTAACTTTTGACAAATGCGAAAAGTGTAATCCCTGGCCATCAGAAGGAGATGCTTGGTGGGAGCTGTGAGGAGCCAGTCGTCCAAATATGGAAACACCTGGAATCCTTGTCGTCTCAGGTGAGAAGCTACCACTGCCATGCATTTGGTAAACACCGGGGCAGTGGTGAGACCAAAGGGCAGGGCCCTGAATTGAAAATGACTGGTTCCCAGCCTGAAGCGGAGGAATCTTCTGGAGCGTCTGTTCATTTTATGTGATAGTACGCATCCTGAAGGTCTATAGAGCACATCCAGTTTCCTTTTCCCAATAGGGGAAGGATGGACTGCAGCGTGACCATCCGAAATCTTGTTTTCTTGACTGATCTGTTCAAGATACTGAGATCCAAAATTGGTCTCCAGTCCCCTGTTTTCTTTGGAACTAAAAGAACCTTGAGTAGATTCCGGATCCTTGCTGGTCTGCTGGAACTGGCTGAATTGCTCTTTTGCAAGCAGTTTTGAAATCTCCAAAACCGCTAGATCCCTTTGAGCGGTGGAACATCTGGAAGGGATTTTTTGATTGGTTTGGAATGCGAAGAAAGGGGATAGAATAGCCTTCGAAATGATGGACTGTACCCATTTGTCTTGAGTCAGGGATAGCCAGGCTTCTGGGTACAGTGACAATCTTCCCCGACTGTCTCAAGGTGGGCAGTCGGGCAACACCTCAGGGATGCTGAAAGGGCTTGTCAGAGAAGGCTTCCCGATTGCCCTGGTTCTGCGGACCCCCTGCCCCTAGGGCGGCGTCTACCATTGTTATTCCCGCCTCTGCCTCTGGCGGGAGACGACTCTGTCGTCAGGCGAAGTCCCTTGAGATTGTTTACGGAACCACATCTTTCCACCTTTCTGGCCTTTGGGGTAAGGCCTAGAAGGAGTAGAAAACGGACTCCGGCGGCAGAAAGGGTCTTGCCATCAGTTTCGCACCTAGTCAAGGTTTCTTTCACTTGAGGACCAAAAGAGATGATCCATCAAACGGGAGTTAGTGAAAGACGCCTTGAAGGGGTCCGCAAAATTGCATAGCCGCATCCAGGCATGCCTACGTAAGGCCACACCTGTCCCTGTGGTTCTACCGCTCCATCAGCCGCATAAGAAAGGAGGCGCATGGAGGAGTTGGTTATGGAGTTAAGGGTAGCCAGCTGCGTGTTCATCTTATCTTGAAAACCCGCAGCTGTAGGGTCCTTTAACATTTCACTCGCTTCCTTGATCAAGTCCCTTTGAAGACGAGTAAAATGGCATAGGTAGTTCAGCGAACGCATGGTAAATGTCGCTGATGAGAACATCCGCTTCCGCACCTGTCCATGGACCTAGATTCCTTGTTAGGTGGATGGACAGGTACTGAAGGATCAGCTAGCTCCTTCTTAGTGGCAGCAGCTACCACCATAGCATCCACAGAAACTCCTTTTGTTAAGAACTGTTTGTCTGCTGGTGCCGTTATGAATTTGGAGGGTCTCCTGGGAGTGGGGTCCACTGAATCAGGAGCCGTCCATGCCTTCTTAGCAACCACCTGCATGAGGGGGTCAAAGGGGACACCCAGGAGGTGGAAGGGCAAGAGCCAAACGCCTCAAGATACACAGATTCATCCTCCGAAGGGTTGAGGGCTGGCCAATTTCCTCTGCTTCAGGATCTCTAGAATGTCTGCAAATGAGACATCTTCAGAAGGGGAACGGGGGGAACCCTCAGAATCATCTAAATCTGTGTCAGACGTGATGGACTCAGGTGAGTCAATGTGTTTCCTCTTACACTTCCTCTTCCGAGGGGCTCTTCTGCCAAATCAGGAGAGGCCTCGAAGAGGATGAAATCCCCACAGGGGTTCCTGAGGAGCTGGCTCTCTGCGGTCCGGGATGAGGGAGTGAGTCGACTTGACCTGAGGCACCGTGAGGGAGGGGCGGACGGAGCCGACTGTGGAGTAGAGCCAGGCTCTAACACACTCCGCATGACCTCGAATGCACCCTGTCAGGCAAAGCCAGGGTCCCCGCTCCGAAGCTAAGAACTCCCTCGGCACCGACAGTGATGGCTCGAGGCCGATGTCGGAGCCGAACTCACCAGCCGAAGCACCGAGAGGGGTCGGACAAGGGTCCGATGCCACTCACCCCTCGAGCCGACGAGGGAAGTCCGGCGCCGAGATTCTTCCAAGGAAGAAATCGGAGCCGACGACGGAGCCGAAGACAATTGTATCGGCTCCGACGCTATCACAGTCTTGGTTCCGACGCGACCAGGCTCCGAGCTCAAGAGAGTCGAAGGAGGAATATATTGATGGACCGGGGCAGGCATCGACTGATGAGTCGGGCTCTGAAGCATCTGGGCCAGTGCCTCGGACTTAAGAAGTCGACTCACTACCCTCTGAAGGTCATGATCCGACAGCCTCGATGACCTAGAGGAGTGAGATCTTTGGCTCCGTTCAGACAGCAGGGGAGATCCTGGAGCCGAATGAACGGAGCCAAGGGATGGTGACCTGGACCTCTTCCTAGTTGTCAGCTCCGAAGGTCTGGTCGGAGCCGACACGGGAATTTCTAATACCTCGGCTCCAGCCGGAGCCGAGGGAATCACAGAAACTGTGGACTGAGACTCATCGGCTCCAGCCGGAGCCGATGTAGACAGAGGTTTAGAAACCTTAGGTCTCGGCTCAGTTGTTGGAGGGCAAGACCTAGATGCCTTAGAGGGCTTCCCTGTAGATACAGAAAGGGAATCCTCTGGCTTGAGTAAGCCCCTTAAAATTAACTTATTTTTTCTTTCCTGCAGGACCCTGGGGCTGAAGCCATGGCACACAGCACAGGAGTCCTGCAGGTGCAAAGGTCCCAGACAGTACACACAAGAGGTGTGAGCGTCTGTCAGAGACATTTTCTGACAGCACGCATCACACTTCTTGAATCCAGAGACCTTTGCTTCTTTAGACATATCTAAAGGTGTAATCACACACACAGTCACAAACACACTAATTACACCCTGTCTAGTTTAAATTATAATAAACCAAGTTTTTTAAATAAGAAAAATAACACACACACTCCACTAGGAAAGAAAAAGGCCTGTAGGCTCAAGGAAGAACTTAAAGTTCTTGAGGGAAAAACAGGAATTTTTAAGAAAGGGGATAAGAATTTCTCTAAACTAAGGGAAAAAAGTAAAAATATTAAAATTAAAGGGGTTTTAATAGACTAACTTCACAAGAAAAGTCACTTACCAAGAACCGGTAGAAAACCAACACCTCGATAGCTGTAGCGGCAAACGAGATCTGGGGTAACTCTCGCCTAGCATTGTGGGATATAAGGGGAGCCTCGAGCCGGTGGAACCAACTCTCGAGCTTTTAGAGTGGCCGAGTCGGAGCCGAGGTCGGCTCCGAACCCATCCAGCAAGAATGAAGGCGAGATAGACAACTTAACATATAAAATTCAATGTCCATACCATGTCTTCGAAAACATGCCAAAAATAAAGGGGATGGATGGGGGCAGTGGCTACTGCAGTAGTGATTATTCAAAAATCTACTGTTATGTTAAGTATATTTACACAACCGTATTATGTTCATTATCTGATCACTGTTGCAGTAGCCTTCATTACATGGGTAGAATAAAATAGCTTAAAAGAACTGGGAGAAGAAGGGTGAGGGTCCAGAAGCCCCTGGGAAATAGTCCCAGCAAAGTCTGCTCTGGACCTAAAAAATCAGCCTTACTTGTAAAGCTTTGTAAGAGTAAGTACAGCAGACCCTGTTATTGCCTCTAGAATTCTTCTAGAGTTCACCCTTTCCAAAAAATCACTGGTGAAACCAAGACCTTAGAAGAATATGACTTGACCCTATCTGGAACTAAAATGCTAAGGTGTAATTTACAAAAAGAGATAGCATAGAACAACCATTTGGAAATAGTCTGCTTTGACGGTTTACTATTAAATGTTCAAATGCACTCCGTGCGAACGGCGACCCCATCGACGCGTTTGCGCGAACGAACACGAAACCGTTTCGATAGCGAACCGAAACCGCAAAACTCCGACGATCGACATTACCGGCCGCGCAACACCTCCACACCCATGCTACCATGGGTCGGATGGGGGCGAGATTTTGCCGGTCGCACATCTGGGCGTCGGTGTAGTGACGTTCGCAGTTCCGCATTCGGGCAATGCGCGTCGCACAAAACGGGATCGACAATTTGATAGTAAACCTGCTTTGACACATATGTAGCACATGTTGTCCACTTTTCTTACCTCCATAAGAAATGAGTAACAAATTAGAATTGTTAAAGGTTTTACTTCTATCAAGATTATACCAGAGTTGTTTGTGATCATCCAGAATATGAAGAATCCTGTATCCCTCATAGTTAGAATGTGGAAAGAAGACAGTGAGATGGATAGCTTTGCTCAGATTAACTCAGATACCACTTTAGGCATAAAAGAGGGATTAATTCTCAAATCACCCTGATGAACTGGTTCAGCTGGAGCAAGAGTTATTTTTTTCCAAAAGAAAATAAAGATCCCAAGGAGGAGTCACCTGTTTTCTAGGAGGATGGGTATACAGAACCCCTTTCAAAAACATTTTAACGTAGGAATGTATTGAAAGAGTGTGATCCATGGACAGACATCCCTAAATGGAGAAATAAACCTTGACAGAGGAGTAAGAAAGACCAGAGGATAATAACCCAGACCAATGTTGTAGAACCCAAGATATACTAGCATTAAAAGGGGTTTTGGTTCTTATTCTGGCATCAACTAGAAAATATTTTCCATTTACTAATAAGTGATTTCTTAGTAGCAGGTTTCTTCGCCCCCTGTATGTCCTCAGAAAATAAGTGCCTAAATGGTATTAAGAGTCTATCATCCAGGCAGTTAATTGAAGTGGTTTGAAAATGGTGTGTGTCAAACACCTCTGTCTTGTGTGAACAGGTCCAGTCAGTCAGGAAGTATATGGTAACTGCCCCTAGCCATTTCCAAAAGAAGGTAGTAACACTGTTGCCTGGGCCAGAAGGGAGTCACCACAATGATCTTTGGAAAGTCTGTCTGAATCTTCAGAATGACTCTAGATATTAGGTAAAGTGTAGAAAAAGTAAATCCTACAAAGAACTCAAATCCACCAATACATAAAGAATAAAAAAATAAACGAGTCCACCAAGAAGACACTGGTTAGGTGAAACAACGACTGTAAAATACAAGGTTTATTAAAAATACATCCGGTTAAGCGCTTTCATCTAATAATAACTTAGACTTCATCAGAACCACATTTGTTATGCACATTGCATAAATAATGTTCCAATCATTTTCATACAAATAACCCACCAATCCCTATAGCACATCTCCTCAACTAATTAAAAGTTCCTAACCATGATTTCAAAATACAAGCATTACACATACCTATCCACTGAATAATTAAAAAAAAAAAAAAACATACTCATAAAATGTTAAATTACAAATTATTACAATAATAATATTCATAGTTTAAAAACTAATTTACGCTACCAATATTACACACCTAAACTGTATAAAACTGTATATGAATACAATTAAAAATGACAATAAACATAACTTTTATATAGCTAAATACATCACAACCTAGCTTGCAACATGGGTTTTATCGAAATATACTCATTAATACCTGGAGGTACAGTGGCATTCAACAAAATCTGCCACCTAACCTTCTTTTTACCCAAAATTGACTTGATGTTGCCACCTCTAGTGGATATATTAACTATGTCTAATAAGGCAAACTTAAAGGATGTACAACCTTCACTATCCCTTACATGCCTATACAAGGCATTATTGTCATCCTTCTTCCTTATTGCATATAAATGGTCATAGATTCTATCTTTTAAATGTCTCCCTGTCTGTCCTTCTGTCCCAGTAATTGGGACATTCATCAGAATTGATATATAAAGGCCAAGTCCATACACACACACAGTATATATATATATATATATATATATATATATATATATATATACACACACATATATATATATATATATATATATATATATATATATACACATACACACACAGAGAGATACAGATTGAATATATATATATATACACACACACACACACACACACACACACACACACACACACACACACACACACATATATCAATTAAAAAGGTCACATGACTTTTTCAACAAATGTCACAAGTACATCTATAAATAATTAACACACAATCTCATGCTTTGAATAGTTAATAAAAATCTCAAAGAATATTATGAAAACATGTCACTAGGACACCAAAATAAATCAATTACATGCATTAATAAAACACATTTTGACTTTAAAAACATTCTAAAGCTTGGCTACATGCATTTTTCACACACCAGTTAATGAAACAATATAATTTAATCTCGGGGGGAACTTGCATCAAATCTTAGCTGCCACAGCAGCTCACAATATTCAAGACTATGTTCCACACCACACCCCTCTGATTTGGTAATACTTGCTCTGAAACGAAAAAAAAAAGAAACTTTTTTTTCAATACATAACTTTTGTATAATAAGAACATTATTCTCGTTTGAATTATTTAAATCATAATAATGCTCATAAATACATTTTTTCAAAGCTTGTTCACTTTTGCCAGTATAAAAAATAGTGGCAAAAATCACAAAGGTCAAGGTATACTACCCCAGCTGAATTACAATCACAAGTGTGATTCATTTTAAACTGAACCTGACAACGCTTCAGTTTCAAAGTCTGTCCTTCATAAATATACTTGCACTGTGGACAAGAACCACATTTTACCATACCCTTATTCATTTGGGTAAAACTATTAAAGTCACCACAACAGTTGCCTTTTTCCAACTTCTCTTTAAGGTTTAAATGTCTTTTATACAGAAACTGGGGTCCACTAAGATTTTATTAACATTACCATCATTCTCAATAATTCCAAAGCTCAATACAACACCGTAAACAAAACTATGAGACAGAGATCCGTCTCTGCTAGGTTAACAACCAAGACGTGAATAGGACTTGGTACAAGGAATAAAAAACTGTTTATTGAAGTGCTTTGCAGATGAAAGCGCTTACCACGTTACATAGTGTACTTCAATAAACAGTTTTTTATTCCTTAAGTCCTATTCACGTCTTGGTTGTTAACCTAGCAGAGACGGATCTCTGTCTCATCATTCTCAATAAGCCTCCAATTACTACTGAGTATTTGCTTAATAGCAATGCTATCATAGCTGTATTGTATAACCACTGTCTGCTCACAATTATTAGATACAGTATTTGTTGTCACTTCATTCTGTAAATCTTTGCCTAAGATTGGATAAAATCTACATTTTGTTTTTGACAAACTTCATCTTTTATTTCATTTAGCATTTTCAGCAGGTAACCCCTCTTAATAAACATATTAATCAATTCTTCATTTCCAGCAAAAATTGATCATCTTCCAAAACTATTCTAGAAATTCGTACCATTTGGCCTTTAACAAGTTTTTTTTCCTGAAAAAAAGGATTACTGATGGTATAATGTAGGAAATAATTGGAAAATGTGAGTTTCCTATACAACTTGGAAATGAAATTTTGTTTGACTGCATCCTTAACCAATTTAACATCCAAATAATTGATACTCTGCCTACAGTAAGAAAAGGTAAATTTCAGGAAATAATTTAAATATAATTATAGCAATTTTATTATACTGTATAATGTGGAAGAACAAGTGGATTGACTTATAACATGGAAGAAAGTACAGTATAGTTGACTAAGTAAACTTACCATAACAGTAGATGTTCAAATGATCACTGCTGCACTAGTCCTAACTATACGGGTTACATTCTGTTGAGGCTATTAACAGCCACCCTGCTTCCAGCTTCAGGGTACCTTCCACATGCCCAAACCATTCACAGCTTGAGCAGAGCTGAGGAAAATCAACAGTCTGGGCATCAAGTTCTTCAGAGCTTTCATGGCAAATAAATGAGGAAGGACAGAACCCTGAAAGAGGGCAATGCTAGATAAATAAAATTCAATGTCCATACCTTGTCTTCGAAAACATGCCAAAAATAAAGGGGATGGATGGGGGCAGTGGCTACTGCAGTAGTGATTATTAAAAAATCTACTGTTATGTTAAGTATATTTACACAACCGTATTATGTTCATTATCTGATCACTGTTGCAGTAGCCTTCATTACATGGGTAGAATAAAATAGCTTAAAAGAACTGGGAGAAGAAGGGTGAGGGTCCAGAAGCCCCTGGGAAATAGTCCCAGCAAAGTCTGCTCTGGACCTAAAAAATCAGCCTTGCTTGTAAAGCTTTGTAAGAGTAAGTACAGCAGACCCTGTTATTGCCTCTAGAATTCTTCTAGAGTTCACCCTTTCCAAAAAATCACTGGTGAAACCAAGACCTTAGAAGAATATGACTTGACCCTATCTGGAACTAAAATGCTAAGGTGTAATTTACAAAAAGAGATAGCATAGAACAACCATTTGGAAATAGTCTGCTTTGACACACATGTAGCACATGTTGTCCACTTTTCTTACCTCCATAAGAAATGAGTAACAAATTAGAATTGCTAAAGGTTTTACTTCTATCAAGATTATACCAGAGTTGTTTGTGATCATCCAGAAATATGAAGAATCCTGTATCCCTCATAGTTAGCATGTGGAAAGAAAACAGTGAGATGGATAGCTTTGCTCAGATTAACTCAGATACCACTTTAGGCATAAAAGAGGGATTAATTCTCAAATCACCCTGATGAACTGGTTCAGCTGGAGCAAGAGTTATTTTTTTCCAAAAGAAAATAAAGATCCCAAGGAGGAGTCACCTGTTTTCTAGGAGGATGGGTATACAGAACCCCTTTCAAAAACATTTTAACGTAGGAATGTATTGAAAGAGTGTGATCCATGGACAGACATCCCTAAATGGAGAAATAAACCTTGACAGAGGAGTAAGAAAGACCAGAGGATAATAACCCAGACCAATGTTGTAGAACCCAAGATATACTAGCATTAAAAGGGGTTTTGGTTCTTATTCTGGCATCAACTAGAAAATATTTTCCATTTACTAATAAGTGATTTCTTAGTAGCAGGTTTCTTCGCCCCCTGTATGTCCTCAGAAAATAAGTGCCTAAATGGTATTAAGAGTCTATCATCCAGGCAGTTAAGGTGGCCTAATGGTTAAGGTGTTTGCCTTACAAACACAAGGTGCAGGGTTTGAGTCTCCCAAGGGATAATTGGCTAAGCTTAAAATGGCTCGCAAGGGCAGCTAGCTACTAATCTATGAACCTATGTGTTCATAAGTTTATCCTCTTTAAATGGTGTGTGTCAAACACCTCTGTCTTGTGTGAACAGGTCCAGTCAGTCAGGAAGTGTATGGTAACTGCCCCTAGCCATTTCCAAAAGAAGGTAGTACCACTGTTGCCTGGGCCAGAAGGGAGTCACCACAATGATCTTTGGAAAGTCTGTCTGAATCTTCAGAATGACTCTAGATATTAGGTAAAGTGTAGAAAAAGTAAATCCTACAAAGAACTCAAATCCACCAATACATAAAGAATAAAAAAATATACGAGTCCACCAAGAAGACACTGGTTAGGTGAAACAACGACTGTAAAACACAAGGTTTATTAAAAATACATCCGGTTAAGCGCTTTCATCTAATAATAACTTAGACTTCATCAGAGCCACATTTGTTATGCACATTGTATAAATAATGTTCCAATAATTTTCATACAAATAACCCACCAATCCCTATAGCACATCTCCTCAACTAATTTAAAGTTCCTAACCATGATTTAAAAATACAAGCATTACACATACCTATCCACTGAATAATTAAAAAAAAAAAACATACTCATAAAATGTTAAATTACAAATTATTACAATAATAATATTCATAGTTTAAAAACTAATTTACGCTACCAATATTACACACCTAAACTGTATAAAACTGTATATGAATACAATTAAAAATGACAATAAACATAACTTTTATATAGCTAAATACATCACAACCTAGCTTGCAACATGGGTTTTATAGAAATATACTCATTAATACCTGGAGGTACAGTGGCATTCAACAAAATCTGCCACCTAACCTCCTTTTCACCCAAAACTGACTTGATGTTGCCACCTCTAGTGGATATATTAACTACGTCTAATAAGGCAAACTTAAAGGATGTACAACCTTCACTATCCCTTACATGCCTATACAAGGCATTATTGTCATCCTTCTTCCTTATTGCATATAAATGGTCATAGATTCTATCTTTTAAATGTCTCCCTGTCTGTCCTTCTGTCCCTCCCAGTAATTGGGACATTCATCAGAATTGATATATAAAGGCCAAGTCCATACACACACACAGTATACATATATATATATATATATATATATATATATATATATACACACACACACACACACACATATATATATATATATATATATATATATACACACACACACACACACACACCAGATACAGTTTGAATATATATATATATATATATATATATATATATATATATATATATATATATATATATATACACACACACACACATATCAATTAAAAAGGTCACATGACTTTTTCAACAAATGTCACAAGTACATCTATAAATAATTAACACACAATCTCATGCTTTGAATAGTTAATAAAAATCTCAAAGAATATTATGAAAACATGTCACTAGGACACCAAAATAAATCAATTACATGCATTAATAAAAACACATTTTGACTTTAAAAACATTCTAAAGCTTGGCTACATGCATTTTTCACACACCAGTTAATGAAACAATATAATTTAATCTCGGGGGGAACTTGCATCAAATCTTAGCTCACAATATTCAAGACTATGTTCCACACCACACCCCTCTGATTTGGTAATACTTGCTCTGAAACGAAAAAAAAAAAAGAAACTTTTTTTTCAATACATAACTTTTGTATAAGAACATTATTCTCGTTTGAATTATTTAAATCATAATAATGCTCATAAATACATTTTTTCAAAGCTTGTTCACTTTTGCCAGTATAAAAAATAGTGGCAAAAATCACAAAGGTCAAGGTATACTACCCCAGCTGAATTACAATCACAAGTGCGATTCATTTTAAACTGAACCTGACAACGCTTCAGTTTCAAAGTCTGTCCTTCATAAATATACTTGCACTGTGGACAAGAACCACATTTTACCATACCCTTATTCATTTGGGTAAAACTATTAAAGTCACAACAACAGTTGCCTTTTTCCAACTTCTCTTTAAGGTTTAAATGCCTTTTATACAGAAACTGGGGTCCACTAAGATTTTATTAACATTACCATCATTCTCAATAATTCCAAAGCTCAATACAACACCGTAAACAAAACTATGAGACAGAGATCCGTCTCTGCTAGGTTAACAACCAAGACGTGAATAGGACTCGGTACAAGGAATAAAAAACTGTTTATTGAAGTGCTTTGCAGATGAAAGCGCTTACCACGTTACATAGTGTACTTCAATAAACAGTTTTTTATTCCTTGTACCGAGTCCTATTCACGTCTTGGTTGTTAACCTAGCAGAGACGTTTCTCTGTCTCATCATTCTCAATAAGCCTCCAATTACTACTGAGTATTTGCTTAATAGCAATGCTATCATAGCTGTATTGTATAACCACTGTCTGCTCACAATTATTAGATACAGTATTTGTTGTCACTTCATTCTGTAAATCTTTGCCTAAGATTGGATAAAATCTACATTTCGTTTTTGACAAACTTCATCTTTTATTTCATTTAGCATTTTCAGCAGGTAACCCCTCTTAATAAACATATTAATCAATTCTTCATTTCCAGCAAAAATTGATCATCTTCCAAAACTATTCTAGAAATTCGTACCATTTGGCCTTTAACAAGTTTTTTTTCCTGAAAAAAAGGACTACTGATGGTATAATGTAGGAAATAATTGGAAAATGTGGGTTTCCTATACAACTTGGAAATGAAATTTTGTTTGACTGCATCCTTAACCAATTTAACATCCAAATAATTGATACTCTGCCTACAGTAAGAAAAGGTAAATTTCAGGAAATAATTTAAATATAATTATAGCAATTTTAAGTGAATATATCAACAAATGAAATGAATGCCTTTGTTGCACCATTTAAATAATCATAAAAATAATAATGAGTTTTAAATTTCCAAGATGGATTGCAGACAGTTTGACTAAAGCTCTCCCAGTATGAAAACTATGAAATTTAAAAAAAAAAAAAAAGGGCAAATACAAATTATCAACTTGTGTAAAATTCAGTTACTGGCTAGTAATTACACTGCATAGATGCCAGCAAAGAAGGAATCTTGAGAAAGTACATAAAACTACCCATGATATTATATCTATGTCTACTTTAAGTCAATTCAAAGCTAAGCTAAAAACACATCTGGGTTCAATGCGAAATTGTCACTGCCTAAATCCGGGATAGTTAACCTTCGGCTAGATTAACAGTCATCACACATGACTCTCCTACTTCTCCTTACTATCCTAAATCCTCTCCCTTTTTAGATAAATTATAAAGAACAACATATGTTCTAACTTTGAATGTAAAATATACTTCACTGTTATTCAAATTGTTTTTTTGTTACCTATGTTTGGAGCTTTTCTCCCCGGGCCTCCGCTGAAAATGGACATGTATCCAGTCGGATCCTCCCGGTCAACAAATGTAAAATAAATAAAAATAATAAAATAAATAAATTTAGTGAAAACGGCTGGGCAGATCCATGTGTTGCTCTGATGGACGCAATTGGCCTGTGTAATCTCCCTCCATCCCTCCTTCCTCCCCTAAGTTAGGGTTGCCAACTGTCTAGAATTCTTCCAGACTGTCCAGAATTAAGGGACACTGTCCAGAAACCAGAGACTGCCTTTTCTGGGCAGCATATTGTCCAGAAAAAATAAAATCAGTTGTGCTGAGCAATTAAGCTGAACAACTAAGGGCTGCTCAGTAAACATGCTGACTCCCTGTAACTAACTGGTAGAGCTGGGCAGGATGCTGCTTTGTGTTTACCTACTGGATTAATACTTTATAATTCTTCAGATCAGGCTGCATTTTCTGGATAAGTTGGAATAAAAGCAATTTTTGAATCAGCCGACAATAATTTGTAGGTCACCACCAAATTCTTTCCTATTTGTTCAGTGCCTTGCTGTTGTGAAATGTTATTGTGTGAGTCGTGCAGGTGGTGAGGGTCCTATAGTGACTTTAAATATTGTTTATGGTCGACTTGGATGTCAAGGTATAAATCATCTCCCTAACCTGATTGTGTAGCAAGCATTGAGAAAGCTAAAGATGCGAAAAATTGTTCTTGACAGGTTCAGTAGACTAAGCAGCCCCAACAATATTGCTGGCTTGCTGACAGTCACCTGCGCTCTTTTGTTAACAATACAATTTGACTGCTATTCACGTGTTACCACTTTAAATCATCAGTATTTTCCAATTCTCTGGTAGAGAAATAAGATATGGCATTGGTAGGCGAAGTAGGTGGTGCACAAAAAAAGAAGTTATGTACTTACCATAACGTTCCATTTGAGTTGTTTATCCCGCCTTCATTCTTAAAGATGGGTTCAGAGCCGATCATCAGCTCCGAGTCAGCCTACCACAAAGCTCAAGGTCTTCAGATAGCTTGAGGCCAAGTCCCTATCCCATGATGCACCTAGAGTTACCTCAGATCTTGTTTGCTGCATATAATAATACCATATGTCATTCTATCACTCCATAAGAATCCATCATCTGGGTCTTCGAAAAGCACAGGAGGGGGTAGGAGGGTGGGAAGAAAGAATGAAGGTGAGATGAACAACTCACACGGAACGTTATGGTAAGTACATAACTTCTTTATGTGAAGTTGTTCTATCTCGCCGTTCATTCTTACAGATTGGTAGCGTCCCAAACACCATTTATCTCGGGTGACTCACAGGAGTATGTTTTTCAGGACAGTGAATCCAGAGGAGGCCCTGTCAACTTTGTAATGAGTGATAAAGATACGAGGTCTTGACCAAGTGATTACTGCACAAATGTTATCAATAGGAAGTCTGGCAGAAAAGGCAGAAGATTTAGACACTGCTCTGGTGGAGTGAGCCTTAATTTTATGTTGTAAAGGCAAATTAGCAGCTGAATAAACAAATGTGATACAATCAGATAACCACTTAGACAGAGTTGTTTTGGCCACTGGCATACCTTTCCTGGAGTCTGAAAAGGAGAAGAAAAGCTGTTTCGATTTCCTAAAATCTTTGTTCTATCCAAATAAAATCTGAGCTGCCTGTGAACATCAAATTTGTGCAGCATATATTCTAAATTGCTGGAGTGATTGGGGAAGAAAACTGGCAAATCAATAATTTGATTATGATTAGCTTCAGTACAAACTTTAGGCAAAAAACAGGGGTTAGTTCTAAGTGAAACTCTGTTAGCATGGAAAATCAAATAAGGAGGCTTAATGGACAAGGCTTGAAGCTCTGACACTCTGCGGGAAGAAGTGATAGTTACTAAAAAGATAGTCTTCCATGGCAAAAATTTGAGGTCACATGAGGAGGCTGGTTCGAATGAAGGAAGGATAATGTGAGGAAGCATAAAATTTAGATTCCATGGGGTACAGGGAGATTTTACAGGTGGTCTGAGATGAAAGGTCCCTTTAAGAAAGGCTTTGGATAGTTTGTGTGACATAATGTTCAGTTCTTCAAACCCAAGGTGAAAATTAAAAATGGCAGCAAGTTGAACACGAACTGTTGCTGCTGCAGCTCCTTTGATAAAAATCATAGTAAAAAACTCTAAAATGGGGGCCATAGGGGCTTGAAAGGGATCAATGTTGTTTTGAGAGGCCCATATAGAACATTTTTTTCCACTTGCTAAGGTATAGCTTCCTTGTAGAGGATTTATGAGAGGATAAGAGAATTTGCTTCATCTCATTAGAAAGGTTATGGAACCTGGCTATGATGGGAATTGGAGCAGCCAAGCTGTCGGCTTCAGGGACTGCAGAGAGCGATGAAGTTCCCCCGATGAGTGCATCAGAAGTCGTCTGGGTCCAAAAGATGAAGTCGAAGGAAAGGGAACCAAATCTGACAAGGCCAATGAGGGGCCATTAGAATGATGGTCCTTCCCATGGCATTTGCTTTCTGTAGTACCTTGAGTATCAACGGGATTGGTGGGAATGCACAGAGGAGACCCGGAGGCCAATCGTGAACAAGTGCAGCTCTTGGGGCTTCTCCCAGAGGGGGAATCAGGGTAAAGTAGCTTCTGCATTTTGCCTTCATGTGATTAGCAAAATGGTTGCAGCAAGGCTGGCCCCACCTGCGGAATATCCTGTCCGCTATTTCTTTCTTGCGGGACCAATCATAGGGCAACAAAATTGCTCTGCTCAGCTCGTCTGCTATCACATTGGATTTCCCCGGGATGTGCGTTGCTAACAGAAAGTGCTGGGGTGGATATAGCCCACTGCCATACTCTTAGGGCCTTGCAGCAAAGGGGATATGACCTGGTTCCTCCTTGTTTGTTCAAGTACCAGACCACTGACATGTTGTCTGTCTGAATTGCAATTGTACCCAGAGGAAGAGAGTCCTGAAAGTACTGCAATGCTAAAAGGACTGCTCTCACCTCTAGGACATTAATATGCAGATGTGTCTGTTGATCGGCCCATGTGCCTTGGGCTGTTCTTCCCTGAAAATGCCCCCCCACCCTATCAGGGAAGCGTCCGTGGTCACTGTGGCCGCTGGTGGGGGTAGAACAAAGGGATGACCTATCATGACATGAAGAGAGGTCAACGACCACTAAAGATCCTTTTGCAAGAGTTCATGATCATTATAAGGTGAGACATGGGGAGCTCATGTTAAGACCATTGAGTGAACAACAGCCACTGCAGAATCCGCATGTGCATGCGACCCAGCGGTATGGCCAGAATTGCAGCTGCCATCATGCCTAACAACTTTAGTACTTCTGATGCTGGTGCCTTGTTTTTGGATGTCAGATTGCGGACCTGCTGACGTAGTAGTAAGACTCTTTTTACTGGAAGTCTCAGCATGGTGGTGTCCAATTCTGCTCTGATAAAAACGGTATGTTGTGATGGTGACAAGGCAGATTTTTCTGAGTTTATTGTAATGCCCAGCTTGGCTTGAATGAGTTGATGCCTGGTGGTGGCGGTGAGGAGCCAATCGTCTAGGTATGGAAATACCTGGAATCCTAAATGTCTCAGGTGAGCCACGACCACTGCCATACATTTGGTGAACACTCTGGGGGCTGTAGTGAGACCAAAGGGCAGGGCTCGAAACTGGTAATGATTGACTCCCAGCCGAAAGCGCAGATGATCCCTGTATGGTCTGACTATTTTTATATGGTAGCATGCATCCTGGAGATCTATAGAGCACATCCAATTGTCTTTCCCTAAAAAGGGAAGTATCAACTGAAGCATGACCATCCGAAACTTCTCTTTCTTGACAGACTTGTTTAGCCTGCTGAGGTCCAGTATAGGTCTCCAGTCCCCTGTCTTTTTTGGAACTAAAAGGAATCTTGAGTAAGTTCTGGATCCTGTCTGGTTTGCTGGGACTGGTTGGATGACTCTTTCTTAGCAACGTTTGGACCGCTACTGTTGCCTGTTCCCTGTAACTGGGTGGAACATCCGGGATTTTTCTTGTCAGTGGAAGGGGTGTGGTGAAAGGAATTAAATATCCCCTGGAAATGATATCTTGTACCCAGAAGCCATTTGTTATATTGAGCCAGGCGTCTGGATACAAAGATAAGCGACCCCTTACTGGCTCCAGAGTAGGACAGTCGGGGCTCCTTTCAGGAGCGCTGGTAGGGCTTCCCAAAGAAGTGATCTCTGTTGCCCTGGTTTTGCGGACCCCCTCTGCAGCGAGGGCAGTGTCTTCTATTATTGCTGCCTCCTCTGCCCCTGGAGGGGGGTTCACCATGTGCGTCCTGAAAGGCTCCTTGGGGTTTTTGGAACCACATCTTTCCTCCCCTTTGACACTTGGGGTGGGGTCTGGTAGGGGTGGAAAAACAGACTCTAACAGCAAACAAAGTCTTTCCTTCCTGCTCACACCTGGTCAAAATTTCCTTAACTTTGGGCCAGAAAAGGGACAAGCAATCAAAATGGTATTTACAAAGGATGACTTCAAGGGCTCAGTGAAGGAACACAAGCACATCCAGGAGCATCTCCTAAGAGCAATTCCTGTACCCACTACCCTGCTCGTTCCATCCGCTGCATACGAAATGAGGCACATGGACAAGTTAACTATGGAGTTGAGGGTAGCAAGCTGGGAGGCAACTTTATCTGAAGCTCCTGCAGCTACTCTACCCTGA